>NC_003070.9:15411104-15729427 GCF_000001735.4 Arabidopsis thaliana | reverse complement strand
CCCAAGTAAAAATAACAAAGATATTTAAGAGCATCTTCAACAGATGAAAATGTAAGAGTTTTTTAAAAACCAAAACGTAATAATATATTAATGTTATGATTATATTTTATTTTGTTAATACACACAAATTACTAATAACGTTACACATGTTTTTTTTTGGTGATAAATACTCTTAGATAAGGATTTTTGTTCACTCTCTCTCCCTTTTTTTTTACAGCTTTTGATTATTCTATAATATATTTTTTTTAGAGTTTCTGTTAATAGACTACCATTAAGGGTGGTCTAAGTAAATGACATGAAACTTATCTAGATAAATTGATCAAATAGTATCTTAATCCAGTCATTTGTAAATTGTCAATTACACATGTGAACGCGATGGAGATATTTGTACGAGCCCAAAAACCGAATTGAGAAACAAGTATAAATTTTATTAAGATAACGATAACAATAATAAAACTACAACAACAATAATTAAGGACAGAAAGTAAATCACGGAGGCAAGATATGATTTTTTTTTCCTTAATTCAATAAATCGGCCGTAAGTGCGTTTTGGACATGACGATTTATGAATCCCAAGATACAACCGATCACGAACTAATACCCGAGCACACAAGTATTAGACTCAAGCAAACTTATCTACGATATACTCTCAAAACTACTAAACTAAGAACTTACTTTTAAGAAGCAAGAGAGAGGAGAGACTTTAGAATTTAGAGTGTTTTGTGTTTGAGAGCTTGAAAAATAATGAGAGGCTGGGTCTCTTTATATAGTAGAGGGAGATAGAATTTTGTGAGATTCTCAGGATATGCATGATATATTTTGAGACTATCATGAGAATATGAAATATTTTAAGAATATTTCAATAAGATTCAACTCAACAAGCCCAATAACTCACCAGCATGACGGTCTGCAAGCCCGACAGCCCTTGAGTCGACGACGGAACGACCCGGCAACTCGCAGCCCGGCTCAGCCCGATTTGGTTCTGTTCGGTACGGAATTTGGCCCAAGTGTCCCACTTTACACCCTTATTTCTCATTCAATACAACTCCATTTTTGACGTATGAGTATACCGATTTGTAGTACTCTTTACCAGCTTTCCAATGCACTAATGACCCGACAATTCCGTTCAGCCATTTGCCCGGAATTTGGCCGGAAAATCACCGGAAAAGTTTTATGTCAAAAAAGTTCCAACAATCCCCCACATGAATAGAAATAAGTCTAAACATATGACGACTTTACTAATCCTAAGGACTGACCCAACTAGCTAGACTAGACAGACCTTCGAGAGTATAAACAAAAACTAACTGTATATGAGTTGGTGGCGTTTTTTAGCTTTGAACCTACTCATTGTTAGTACATGTCGAGTTTACTCGGCCAGATGGTGAACATGATGTCTTGAACCATCCGGAGTTTGATGCAAACTTAGACAGCAAGTATAACACAGCTTCATTTTCTTGTAGAACGAGGTTCTCTGTTTGTGTTCATTGTGGCCTTGAACATGCCAGGTTAATCATGAGTGAATTTGGAGAGTATAGCCTCACATATTCTCACATTGCTTGTATTTAAAGAAGTATCATGTAAGTATTTCACATATCTTACAAAGCTAGATTCAAATCATTAAAAGCAAATGCTTAACCTTTAAACATACAGGAGGCACTGTTACGGATGTTAAAAAGGGTTTTCCAGCCCAACCCAGCCCTATTTATTTTAAGCCCAGCCCTAAGTGAATCCTAGCCCTTTTTAAGCCCTAAAAAAATTTAAAATAGGGTTGAGCCCTTTTTTGGCCCTTTGTAGCCCTTAAGTTTTTTTATTTATTTAAAGAGAAGGTTTTTTCAAACAAAAACAATTATAAGATAATAATACTATTGTTTATTATCAAATGGAAACACTATAACACCACAAAATATAAAACATTGTTTTTTGTCATTTTGCTGAAATATAAAACATTGTTTGATATTTGTCCAAAAAAAAACTGAGCAAAAAAAACTTCTCATCATATGTTAGAATCTCCAACTCCTGAACTACTTGTCATCTTTGTAGCATCATTATCTTCTTCAGCAAAAAGTTCTTCGATGTCTCCTGCAATTTAATGATACAAGTTAAATTAAGACAATGATTTATATAAGTTTTATAACTTCAAATTACAATTTTACCTTCAAGATCTGCATATCCAAGAAGCCAATTGCGGGTGCAAATTAATGCTTGCACATTTTGGGGAAGAAGACGATTCCTAAAAGGATTTAACACCCGTCCTCCAACGCTGAAAGCAGACTCAGATGCTACTGTGGTGATTGGGATACTAAGTAAATCAGATGCCATTGAAGCTAAATCACCATACCTATGTTGATTCTCTTTCCAAAAGCTTAAAATTTCCATGTCAGAGAAAGTCTTCATCTCTAATCTTGGTTCATCATCCAAATAGATTTCCAAAGTTGACTTGGTACTTTTTGAAGCAGATATGAGACTACTTTCAAGCTCAAAAAGATCCTGTAAATACACAAATACACACACAATTAGTTAAACAAAAACAAGAACTAGTGAAAGATATTCAAATATATTATTATACTTACATCATTCACATCTGCTTCAAGTGGCGATTCATTGAGAAGCTCGTGTGGAGTAAGTGTGGTTGAAGAGTTCGAAGAACTTGCAGATTTAGTCTTGTATTCTTCATAAAGCAAAATCAAATTATTCCTCACAATATCAACCTTTCCCTCGGCCGTGACGGGATCCACTTTGTTATAAGCTGACCTAAGTATCTGCAACTTTAGTCTTGGATCTAAGGCAGCTCCCATAGCTAGAATAACACTATATTCATTCCAATACTTTGCAAATTTCTTTTGCATCTTCTTAGCCATTTCTCTTACATCAACATCATCACAATTAGCATATTTCATCAACAACAACTCAATTTTCCACACTTGAATGAAATAAATATTGGCTGTCGGATATTTCACTCCTGAAAAGTATGTGGTAATGGTATTAAAAGGCTTCAGGAGATCACATATTTTCTCTCCACGATCGCACTCTTCTTCTGTAGGCAAAGAACAATAACCTCTTTCATACAAATTCAAAATAGCAAATGCTTTTCTAAATTTTAAAGCTCTTGCTAGCATTTCATAGGTTGAATTCCAACGAGTGGAGACATCTAGAGACAACCCAGCTCCACTCTTGATCCCTACGCACTCTAAGCAAGTTGCAAATGAATCTTTCCTTGACTCACTTGCTTTTACAAACTTTACACTCTCTGTGATATTCTCCAACAGACCACTCGCTAATTCTAACCCGGCTTGCACAATCAGATTCAATATATGTGCACAACACCTCACATGCAAAAAATTTCCTCCACACAATAGCCCGTTACCACTCTGAAGTCGATGCTTAAGAATAGTTTGCATACTAGTGTTCGCAGAAGCATTATCCAGCGTGATTGTTAATATCTTTTTCTCCAAACCCCATTCTTTCAAGCAATCATAAACTTTCTTAGCTATTTCCTCACCATTGTGTGGAGGCTTAAGATCACAAAAAGCTAATATCTTATTGTTTAGCCTCCATGATTCATCAATATAGTGTGAAGTTACACAAATATATCCTGTCACTGTACTTCGAGACGACCATAAATCTGCTGTTAAACACACCTGACCGTTGTGTTTAGCGAAAACATCTATCAACTTAGCTTTCTCTATCTCAAATCTCTTAAACACATCGAGTGCAGCTGTTTGTCTACATATAGGCTTACAGTCCGGGTTTAAAAATTTATCTCTAGCCCTCACCTTTTCATATTCAACATATCGAAAAGGCATATCATGATATATTATTATCTCAGAAGTCATCTCTCGATCAACTTTATGATCATACTTAGGTCTAGTTTCAGGCTGAGGTCTTTCGGGGCAAAGTGTTAGATGGCGGTTCATAGTCGATGTTCCATATGACTTTTCTACTACCAACTTAATACCACAATGGTGACATCTAGCCCTTTCTTTTCCATCTTCCTCTATTCCTACGGATGTAAATTCATCCCAACACAAAGCTCTCTGTTTTTTACGTAACCGTTTAGCTCGTTGACATGGTTGAGTGACACTTTCTGTTTGGTTCTGCCCTTGAGTTTCAACTTCAGCATTCATCTCCATCTCCGTGCGTTCATTTTCAGCTTCTAGAAGAGCAATTCTTTCCAGTGATTGTTGATCCATACTACATAAAAAAATTTAATTACATCAACATAAAGCTGTATTTTCATGAGATAGCAATACACGATATTTGTCATACCAACCTAAACCCACCAAAATCTAACACCAACCTAAACCCACCAAAATCTAACACGAACCCACCAAAATTCTTCAATCAAAATGCCAACCCAGATCAAATATTTTGCTATTGTGACGAAAAAGAGTAGAATCAAAGAAAAAGAAGAACAAAAACTTCACCTTTAGGGATTGAAAAATTAGGGTTGTTGCTATTTCACCAAGCTTTTGTTTCTCTATATATTCAGATCAAATCTTCCACTCTTATGGTTTCAGAGAAGAAATCAAAGAAGAAGAAATCAAAGAAGAAGAGATTGAAGAAGAAGAGTTGAAGAAGACGCGTTTGGGAATTGGGAGAAAGAGAAAAGAAAAAAAAAGGACAGAGAATAATAAAAGTGTAATAGGGCCAACCCTATTTTAGCCCATAAAAATTTAAGTATAGCTTTATCTTAGCCCAAAATCTTTTTTTTAATTTTATGAGGGTTAGGGCTTATATTTTTTTTAACGGATTCGGGCCAGCCCTAAATTATAAGCCCATATTAACATCCCTAGGCACTGTACATCATTTTAGGAACTAGGAAGACACGACAGTCTCTCAGTTGCTTAGACCAGATTTAGTTTGATTTAGTTGTCCCTTTGAACCTATGTCATGGGATCTCCAATCTTTGTAGGTGGGGTTACCATCAAACTTCCTCTTAGGTGGTAGGCTTTAAACCCATTCCTCTTGATGATCTTGCAACTTGATCTTGATTCAAACCTTTTATAAATGAATCCGCTAGGTTGTCAGCTGACTTGATGTAATCGATCGTGATTACTCCAGTTTAGATAAGTTGTCTAATGGTTTTATGTCGTCGTCTGATGAGATGAGATTTACCATTATATTGGGTACTTTGTGCCATGCTTATAGCTGATTGGCTATCACAGTGTACACGTATTGCAGGCACAGGTTTCCCCCACACTGGAATGTCTATCAAGAAATTACGGAGCCATTCGGCTTCCGCTGCAGTTTTATCCAATTCTATGAATTCAAATTCCATAGTTGATTTCGCTGCCATAGTTTGTTTGCTAGATTTCCAGGATACTACTGCACATCCAAGTGTAAAGATGTATCCACTTGTGGATTTAGAGTTTTTGGAATTTGCGATCCAGTTGGCATCATTGTAACCTTCCAAAACTGCGGGTTCTTTACCATATTGCAAGCCATGATCTTTTGTATAACGTAGGTAGTTCAAAACTCTAGTTATAGCCTTCCAATGCTTATGTCCTGGATTACTTGTGTAGTGACTAAGTACATTTATAGAGTGCGCTAAATCCGGTCTTGTACTGTTTGTCAAGTACATTAAACTACCAATTACTCTTGCATATTCCACTTGTTGCACAGGTTCACCAGAGTTTTTGATCAAGTGAAGTTGAGGATCTACTGGAGTTTTTGCAGTCCCATTAGAGTAATGCTTGAAACGATCAAGTATCTTCTCAGCATAGTGGGTTTGAGACAAAGTAAGACCTTCATCAATTCTGATGATTTTTATACCAAAATAACATCCGCTAGACCCATGTCTTTCATTTAAAAATATCTTTGAGCATGTTTTTCGTTTTATTTATGATATATGTGTTGTTCCCCAAGATGAGCGCATATTGTCTACATATAAACATAACAAAATGTACCCTGTTGGAGTAAATTTGAAATATATGCATTTGTCACATTCATTAATGGTAAAACCATTATACATCATAACACTGTCAAACTTCTCATGCCACTGCTTAGGAGCTGGTTTGAGTCCGTATCGTGACTTCACAAGTTTACACACTTTGTGTTCTTGTCCTGGGATAACAAACCCTTCATGTTGTTTCATGTAGATTTTCTCTTCCAAATCTCCATTTAAGAAAGCTGTTTTTACATCCATTTGATGTATTTCAAGATCTCGTAAGGCTGCAATGCCTACGAGCATCCTGATTGAAGTTATTCTCGTTACCGGAGAATATGTATCAAAGAAATCTAAACCTTCTTTTTGTCAAAATCCTTGTACCACAAGCCTACCCTTGTACCTATCAATATCACCATTCGTTTTCCTTTTAATAGTGAAAATCCATTTACTCCCTAATGGTTTAGAACCTTGGGGTAGATCTGCTATCTCGTGAGTATGATGTTGCAAGATAGAGTCTATCTCAGTATTGACTGCTTCCTTCCACTAAGATGCATCAGGGATAGACATGGCTTCTAAATAAGTTCTTGGTACGTTTTCAGCTAGAAACGCCATCAAGAAATCATCACCGAAAGATTTCTCTTTGCGAGCTCTTTTGCTCCGCTTAGGTTGTTCTTCATGTTGCTTTACTGTTTCTTCAACAGTAATAGTACCCAAAGTGTTTTCCTCAGCTTCCGAGGTTGTTGAATCTCGTTGTTCACGAGTTCGTTTTTGAGTTTTCCTACAAGGAAAAATATCTTCAAAGAATGATACATTTCTTGATTCCATAACTGTATTTTCATGGATATCTGGAAAATCTAATTTATTAACAAGAAATCGATAAGCACTGTTGTTGTGCGCATATCCGATGAAGATACAGTCTACGGTCTTAGGCACAATTGTGACCTCTTTGGGAGGTGGTACAACCACTTTTGCTAGACACCCCCACACCTTTAGGTATTTGTACGAGGGTATTGTACCTTTCCAAAGTTCATGTGGTGACTTTGTAGTCACCTTATGTGGTATCCTATTGAGGATGTAGTTAGTGGTAAGCAAAGCTTCCCCCACATGTTCTGGGCTAACCCAGATTCCTGCAACAGTGCATTCATCATTTATTTCAGAGTTTGATTCTTTCGTTCCGCAACTCCGTTAGATTCTGGTGAATAGGGAGCAATTGTTTTGTGTATAATGTCTTTTTCTCTGCAAAATACATTGAATGGCTCATTATATTCTCCTCCTCTATCACTTCGAACTATTTTAATAGTTCTCTGATGTTAATTTTCTACTTCGAGTGTAAATTCCTTGAATTTTACCAGAGCTTCATCTTTGCTATGCAATAGATATACATAACAATATCTTATACAATCATCTATGAAGGTAACAAAGTATTTCTTAGCACCTCTAGTTTGCACATATTTTAAATCACATAAGTATGTGTAATTCTTTCAACTCGTGGTGAGGGAGTTTTTGTGAGTTTTGCATGTACGCATGCATACTTCACATTTTTCTTGGTTAGTTTTGAATTTCAGAATTAAATTCATGTTTTGCATTTTTCGCATTGTTTTATAATTGACATGTCCTAAACGTTCATGCCAAGTAATAAACGACTCAACCAAGTAAGCAATAGGATTTTCATTCATTTCAACAACAGAAGCTACATTTTTAGGAAAGACTGTCATTACAGACATTTTGACCAGTCCACCCTTAACAAAACCCTTTCCCAGATACACCCCATGTTTCTTAAGAACTAGCTTATCAGACTCAAAGTTAACGGCAAATTTTTAATCCTCTAGAAATTAATTAAATAAGAAAAAAATTTAGTACCATTTGTGTCAATCCCCTACACAAAAATGAGAGCAAACACTAATTTAATATTAAATTGAATCATTTTTTTAAAAAAATAGTGGAAATATATACTCTAAATTAAAAATAGAGAACCCAAATATAATACCACAAACTAATTTTAAAATATTTTTTTTTTTAAATGGTGAAAATATATACCCTAAATTGGAAATAGAAAACCCAAATATAATACCATACACTAATATTAAAATGAATCAAAATTTCTCTTAAATGGTTGAAATATATACCTTAAATTGGAAATAGAGAACCCAAATTTAATATTTTAAATTTATTTTGGTTGAATAGATTTTATATAAAATTATGCTATTATTGAAAAAATAAATTAGTGATAATACTTTTAGAAAAAAAACTTCATAATAAATCAAATAATGCTATTTTTGGAAGTTTATAGAGGGTGTGCTAGTATTGTCCATAAAACTTGATTTAGTGCTATTTTTGGGAATTTCTCTTTTTTGTTCGTTGCTGCTCGTTTTTGGTGAATCTACTTGTCGTTTATTGCGTAATCTCGAGCTGTTTCTTGAAGAAACTCTTCTATTATTGGGGAATTTATGCCCCTTTTTGTCATTAAACTTTTCTTGAGAAATAATACACAGACCGGGAATTGAAAGGGTCGTTTTTAGCTTTTTGTCTTCTTTGTTAGTTTCAATGATACTCTGTTACTTGCTTTTACCCGACAAGCTGTTGATGCATGTTTCAGCTGGTGAAATATGAAACATCAAGGAACTAAAATGATGTTACTTTCCAAAACATGTTGTCTTTGATGATTTGATGATTTTGGCGGTGCCCTATAGTGGAAACTGGAAACTGTTGTCTTTGATGATTCAAGAATGTGAACTTTCAATAAGTTTCTTGATCAATTTTTGTCTTCCCCAAATTCTTAGCTATGAAAACTCTGTTTTTCTTTTGTTTTATATTACTCTGAATTTACATTGGGATGAAAAATGAGTGGATGAGGAATATAGAAATAGTTGACAAAGGATATATATACTCTATTCAGTGTTGCATGTGTATGAAAGCTTAAGTGTTGAAGAACTTGTAAAGATTCATGGTTTCAGGTAGCATTTGTTCTAACAACCAGTATAAAAAGTGCCTATGTGTTGGGATATTCTGGGACAGTCATGGTTCCTTTGGGTTGGATTGGTGGTGTGGTTGGTCTCATTCTTGCTACTGCAATCTCCCTTTACGCAAACACTCTTATCGCCAAGCTTCATGAGTTTGGTGGCAAAAGACACATTCGTTATAGAGATCTCGGAGGCTTCATCTATGGTAAATTCTCCATCACTCTCTCGTAATAAAAAACAAAAACACTTAACTAGAATTGTATTTGCTTGATTGATTCAGGTAAAAAGATGTATCGTGTTACATGGGGATTGCAATATGTCAATCTTTTTATGATTAATTGTGCATTCATCATACTTGCTGGTTCGGCCTAAAAGGTACAATAACCAAAACAAACCGTTTTGTTGCAAAAATCTGAAAGTTAGCTCATATGGCTCTGCTTTTGCATTGTGTGCAGGGTGTTTATGCACTTTTTAGAGATGATAGTCTCATGAAGGTACAATAACAAATAGACTCTAAAACGTATACATAAATCATAGGTAAAAACAGTAAAAATAGGGTTATATCAACTCCCCCAGACTTAGTTTTTGCTTGCCCTCAAGCAAAACACAAAAGCCGAACCCGTGGAAGAGGTTTGAAAACACAGAAACTCCCAACATTCTCTAGTCTATTGCCTTGATCAGTCTAACCAAATCCATATGCCTAGCAGCTCTAATCAAATCCTAACAAACATGTACTTCTCCGCAAGCCTACACCACATTCTAGATTTCATACCTAAGTTTCACAACTATATCCACCACGCTTTCATCGATGCGTCTCATCAAACAAACTAATATTCAAGAACCTTCTAGACTCATTCCTGGAATAACCGGTGGCGTTCTGCGAAACTCCCTATGCCTATAGCTAAGAATAACCAGAGAAGCCGAGAGATCTTAGACTTAACATGCATTCTAATAGAGTCCAATTGTTCACCTTAGTAGATAGTCTGATTCTTATTACACACCTATAAACCAGGCTCATCAAATAATAGTTTGATAACAGATACCTATGGCGGGTATATCTATTGTCTGGATTCAAGTTCTAGATGATCAAATAAAACTAGAAGTAAGAATAATCAAGATGAAGAACTCTAAGAATATTCCTAAGGGATTTTTGATCTACTATTCAATCTAAATTCCTATTGAGACTCCTTAAACCTAATAAGGTGATTACTCAGACATTATTAAAGGAACACAAATAAAAGTCTGAATAAGAAATCAATAATAGCAAGAGAAAGAGTAAAAAAGATCTTCTCCAAAGGGAGTCTCCATAGGGTTTTGATCCCAAAGTACAAAAGAGATGAGGAAAATAGTCTCTACAAGCTTAGGTCTAAACAATGACCTTTAAAACTATATATATGACCTAAAAAGTGATGGGCCTTCTTTAGAAATAAGAGAAAGTTCTGGGCCAAATTTGGAAATCTTCAAAACATCAATAAGTTGGGTCTTCGAATTGCCGTCAGGTATTGGTGTCACTCAACACCAGGGGTGGTGTCGTTCAACACCTACGTGCATTTTAGTTTCCGGATTTCTTCAGCAGTATAAATTCTTTGTTTTCCTCCAGAATGCTCCATTATCTCCTAATGAATCCCAAACATGTAAAGACCTGAAAACGACTAGAAAAGACTCTAAAACCTATACCTAAATCATAGTTAAAAACAGTAAAAATAGGGATATATTAACTCCCCAGACTTAGCTTTTGCTTGCCCTCAAGCAAAACACAAAAGCCGAACCTGTGGAAGAGGTTTTAAAACACAGGAACTCCGAACATTCTCTAGCTTATTGCCTTGATCATCCTAACCAAATTCGTCTAGCAGTTCTAATCAAAACCTAACCAACATGTATTTCTCTGCAAGGTTACACAACATTCTAGATTCCATACCTAAGTTCTATTACTATATCTACCACGCTTTCATCGCTGGGTCTCATCAAACAAGCTAACATTCAAGATCCTTCTAGACTCATTCTTTTACTATACCATGATAAATCGACCATTATTTATATATTTTTTTCTTTGGTGTTCTTTCTCTCCCCAGACTTATTCTTTTTAGAGAGTAAACAAAGGGGAACTCGCATACTAGATCGACACTCTCGGCATTTTTCGAACCTTTGTAATTGATCATTCTAGATAATATATAATAATAGGGTCATAGAAAACATTTCTACCCCTATACACTGTCTGAAAATCCTGTCAATCTCTCATTTTCTTTCTTTTTTTATAATGGAAGAGAAACACATTCTTTTTATCACATTGGTCTCAATATCAGGTATGAACAAGAAGTCAAGATCTATGAATACTAACTGTTTGAAGAGGTAAAAGGAAGAGCAGTGAGATTAACTCCAGCCTTAGTGGTTGTGTTGGAAACTAGGATATATGTCAAGTTCTATTTAGCTACTCTAGAAGTAGTGATATATGTCAAATTGCCTTAAGACTACTCTCTCAAATAAGAGATCGATTGTAGCACTTAAGGGTCGAATTCCACAAAGCTCTCAAATCACACAATAGACCAAAGTTTTGAATTAAGCTAAGTAAGATAGTAATGAAAATAAAAAGAAACAAAAGGAAGCAATAGCAGATTGTGACTTTGTGAGGTTGTAAGACAAGAAAGTAAAAACGTTAGGCTTAGGGTATTCTCAGGAAACAATTGGTTTGTAAATCTAATAATAGCTAGGTTGTTATCGAACCATTCTTAAACTCAAACTCTAATTATAGAATAACCAGTGGTGTTCCGCGAAACTCCCTATGCCTATAGCTAAGAATAACCGGAGAAGCCGAGAGATCTTTAACCTAAACATGCATTCTAAACGAGTTCAATTGTTCACCTTAGAAGATAGGCCGATTCTTATTACACACCTATAAACCAGGCTCATCAAATAATAGATCCACCTAAAGATACCTATGGTGGGCATAAAAATGGTCTGGATCAAGTTCTAGGTGATCAATGTAGATCTAGCATTTAGAACAATTAAAGATAAAGAATTCTACAGATAACCTAACAAAGGGGGATCTACTAAACAATATGAATCCCTAATGAGAAACCCTACACCTAACAAGTGGATTACTCAGACATGATCAAAGAAACACAAATCATAGTATGAATAAGAAATCAATAATAACAAGAGAAAGAGTAAAGAAGATCTTCTCCAAAGGGAGTCTCCATAGGGTTTTGCTCCCAAAGTACAAAAGAGATAAGGAGATTAGCCTCTCCAAGCTTAGGTCTAAACAATGACCTTTAAAACTATAAATATATATATATATATGACCTAAAACACGTGATGGGCCTTCTTTAGAAATAAGGAAATGTTCTGGGCCGAATTTGGAAATCTTCAAAACATCAATAAATTGCGTCTTCGAATTGCCGTCATGATGTAAGAATGGGATCTGACATTGTAGCTGATGGACTCACTGACGGACCACATGATAGACTTGCTGATGAACCGGCTGAAGGACTTTCTGAAAGACTTCCTGAAGGATTTTCTGAAGAACCCGCTGACGAACTAGTTGACAAACTTAACCTAACCAAAGAGCCATCTGATGTACTTGAAGACTTCCTACTGATTATATTCACCCTTATGAAGACTACACGGAATTTAGGAGCTGCAGAGATGACACACATTCTGTTCACACATCCAAAACGAAGAGAGAAGAAACTTTCCTTAATTGGAGGATCTCTTGCCTTTTCCCTCAAGATCGAATATCCTCCTCTTGATCCAGTTCGTTTACTCACTCCAGAAGATCTCAGCCATCCATCTGATCCACCAGACCTAAGAAGATTCATGAAGATCACGCCACAAGCCAAAGGAGCGTCACTTTTAATGCCCAACGGCTAGAAGACATCAATGGTGACAAGATCATGATTCTCTCTAATTTATTTGTTTCCTTTCTAAATTTTAGACCTTTGGTGCACTTTTCTATTTAAGCTCTTTGTTTCTCTACTTTGTATTCACGCTTTGATTAATAAGAAAATTCAGTTTGTTTTGCTTCAATACTTTGTCTTGAATCAAATCATTGTTCTTGCGAGTTCGAGGTAGTTTGTAGAGTCAAACCACTTAGGTTTCATGTAGAGTCTCTCATCCTCGCGAGGAATAGCCCTTGGATCATATTCTCTAGCCCTCGGTGCTGTTGATTCAACATCAATTCGGTTACTTCATCATCATCACCACTTCCGCATAGTTTTAGTCTTTGAATTGGTGAGTCTTGTCTTGGTGGAATCCGGGGTTTGCATCATTGGTATCTGAGCTTAAACGCTCCTATCTTACCAGGTTAATTCGTTCCTTGTTAGTCTTTCTATTCATTTTTCAATTTTTTATACAAAAACCCATAAAAAGCTAATTTTTGTCTGCATTGTTATTTCAATTTTATAAAATCTATAAAAACTCAAAAAAAAATAATTTCTTGTTGTTATAGTTCTTTTAAATCCTAGAAAACCCATACAAAATTTTTTTCTTAGTTTTAAAATGCGTTTGCTAAAATTTCAATTAAAAAAGAAAAAAAAAATCAAGTTTCTGAGTTACTTGTTGAAGGAGTTCCTGTATTACTTTTATCGAACAAACTTTGAGTTCTTGTTTTGATTTTTTTTGCGAGGTACCACGATGGGAGATGCACCTCATCTTGTTACTATGGAGACACTCATGGCACCTATCACGAATCTTACTACTCAAATGAACACAATGCAAGCTGATTTAGGAATATGTAAGACACGCCTTGATCAATGGGAGCAGCCAAACCCGAACGGTGCACCACTTGGTCTGATACCTGTTGTACAACCAGCACCTCCTATATATGGTCAACTTTGATCTTAACCAAGATGTGGAGCCACCAGACATTCAACAACAACAACAAGTACCTGATCCAAGACAAGTGGAGCTTGATTATCTCAACCAGAGAAACCAAGGAGACCGGAACCGACTGAGGGAGGACGAAAGAAACTTACCCCCAGAAGTGAAACTCACCGCACCTACCTTTGCTGGAAAGATTGATCCCGCAGCCTACTTGGAATAGGAGAAAAGAATGGAGCACCTATTTGAGTATTACCACTACACGGAGCCCAAGAAGATAACCCTAGCGGTTGCATGTCTTACAGATCATGCCCTACCATGGTGGAACCGAGAAGTAGCTGAGAAGAGGTGGCTTAGATACGCACAAATCACACGCTGGCCTGACATGAAGCTTGAGCTTCGCAAAAGGTATGTACCCCCTCACTACCACCGCGAGTTACTAAAACAGTTTCGTGCTTTGTTTCAGGGATCTAGGAGTGTAGAGGAGTATTATAAGGAATTTGAACTCATAAGGAGCCGCCTTGAGCTTGAGGAGACCTAGGAATCTCACATGTCCCAGTTTGTAGATGGCCTCCAAAACCGTATACAACGAAAATTGGAGACACAACCTTACCACACACTACAAGAAGTTCTTCACCTTGCTATCCAACGTGAACAACAAATCAAGAAGAAGACTTCCACTAAAACCAGAGCCAAGGACAACTCGTGGAGCCAACCACAACCCACACTGATAAGTGTGCATTTTGCCTGTTTTGAGCATCCATTATCATCACTTTATCATCATATCATCATTGTTTTATACCATTTCTGATCATTTGTCATCACTTTGTATGTTTAGGATAGTTTTGCATGCATGTTGCATATTTGTGTTGGTTTCACGTGATTTGGAGTTGTTGACGAGCTAACTGGAAGAAGCGGACCTGATTATGCCAAATCACTCGACCCCCAGGTCGTGTAGACGCTTCACGACCTCAACAGACCACTCGACCCCCTGGTCGAGTATAGGACTTCACCACTTCGCCTCATCACTCGACCCTCTGGCCGAGTACCACCACGAGAGTCATTCGATCACTTCACTCGACCACCTGGTCGAGTGTCTTTACCTCTACCACCATCACCATCACTCGACTACATACTCGATGTCGAGCTTCAAAGTCTTCTCCATTCCGCACTCAACCAGACACTCGAGCACAAGGAAGAAAAGAAGACTCCAGCTATTCAATCGACCTCTCACTCGACCACCTGGGTCGAGTACAGTTCTTAATCTGTCCCAATACTGCGTCGTTTTGAGTATTAGTGTTTCAGAATATTTTGCTATAAGTAGCATGTACTTTACATTTTCGAGAACAAGTTTTTTATCTAGGTTTTATTCCGCAGACACTGGGTTCTAGACCTTTTGTAATCCGGATTTCTATTTATCTAATCAGTATTCAGTATTTGTTCTTGATTTGGTTTACTGTTGTTCATCCTGTTATCATCTTGCTATTACAATGTTGTTATCATACGTTTATGTTTTCTACAATGATGTTTGAGTAGTGAATAGGTTTCTGAGGATGGGTTAGAGTAGTATAGAATTCTCAGTATGCTAGGTGGTTGAGTTTGATTGATAGATCCCTTTTGGATTAGTTGTTCTTAATGCCTATTGCTTTCTGATCAACTGGAATTTGAGCCCAGACATTTCTGCGCCCAAAAGGTGTTCGATGAAATGTCTGAACCACTAATTCCAGAGATTCGTGGCCCTGTACCAATGTATTGGTTGCAGGGAGCATTTTGGTTTTAACTTGTTGATTTGTAATGCCTGTTAGGTTAGCTCTCGTCAATGGTGATTGAGTCTGGGACTAGGTTAACTTGAGGGTCTCTGTTGCGGTGGCACTTAGATTTGGTTAATGAACTTGTTGTCTAGGGATAATTAATTGAGCATGTCAATCACTTGTAAACTGAGGAAACGAAACTACTCAATTACCCCATCCTCGAGAATTCTTTATCTGATTGATTTTATTGTTTACTCTACTGTTGTTTACTGCATCTTGTTATCTGTTGCTTAGTTTCTGCAATTCTTTCTTGTTACTCGACCTGGTACTCGACCACCCAGTTGTCTGGTAACAGACTGTGCAGTCGAGTATCTTTGTTTCATCTACTGTCTGTTCCTCGACCTGTCACTCGACCACACCCAGTGCTCTGCAACGAGCTGTGTTAGTCGAGTGTTTTACTCTTTCTGCTTGATTTTCTGTTTTCTGCATGTTCACTCAGGACTGCTAGAACACACCAAAACTTATTATTGCTTGGCTTGACTTAGTGACTTCTGATCACATCTTGATTGTTAGCATTACACCCATTTGGATTGACAACCTAAACTAATACAACGATATGATTGGTGTTTTAGGATAATTGACTAAAAAACTATTATCAATTTGGCGCCGTTGCCAATTGGGTGTTTGTTTGTTACATTTGAGATTTTAGACTCGCTTAGATCAAGTTCTTTTTCAATTTTTTTTTCTGTTACTAACTGTGTGTTTTTCTTGTTGTCTTCTTGATCCAGGTACACCTCTGCTGTATGCAAACTCGATCAACAGGCCCCCAGAATTTCCTTTTCAACGACAACATGGACTGCATAGCTCGCGAACTCAGAGAAAGTAGAAACACAGTCACCCTTTTGCCCCAGCAACCACTCGAAATGGCTGACAAACAGAATCAACAAAATGGCCCTACCAACACTGGTGCTGGAGATGCACCATGGGATCATCGTCAGAGGAAAGGAATTGCACCTCCTTCTATCCAGAACAACAACTTTGAGATTAAGAGTGGTCTCATCTCGATGATTCAGGCGAACAAATTCCATGGTCTACCAATGGAGGAACCACTCGACCACCTTGATGAATTTGATAGGCTCTGCAACCTAACAAAGATCAATGGTGTCAGTGAAGACGAATTCAAGCTCCGTTTGTTTCCATTCTCCTTGGGCGACAAAGCACACATCTGGGAGAAGAATCAGCCCCATGACTCAATCACCACCTGGGATGATTGCAAGAAGGCTTTTCTATCAAAGTTCTTCTCCAACGCTAGAACTGCAAGACTCATAAATGAGATTTCTGGTTTTTTACAGAAGGCTGGTGAAAGCTTTTGTGAAGCATGGGAGCGTTTCAAGGGTTATACCAACCAATGCCCTCATCATGGCTTCACTAAAGCCTCTCTGCTCAGCACTCTTTACAGAGGAGTTCTACCACACATCAAAATGCTTCTGGATACCGCCAGCAATGGGAATTTCCAGAACAAGGATGTTGAAGAAGGATGGGAATTAGTTGAGAACTTAGCTCAATTAGATGGTAATTACAACGAGGACTGCGATAGGACCGTCAGAAGCACAACTGACTCTGATGACAAACACAGAAAGGAGATCAAAGCGCTGAATGACAAGCTGGACAGGATTCTTCTTAGCCAGCAGAAGCATGTGCACTTCCTTGTTGATGACGAGCAGTATCAAGTCCAAGATGGGGAGGGCAACCAGTTGGAAGAAGTCAGCTACATCAACAACAACCAGAGTGGCTACAAAGGGTACACCAACTTCAAAACCAACAACCCCAACCTCTCCTACCGCAGTACCAACGTTGCTAATCCTCAGGATCATGTGTATCCCTCCACAGCAACAACAAGGTCAGAACAAACCTTTTGTTCCCTACAACCAAGGTTTCGTTCCCAAGCAGCAATTTCAGGGGAACTACCAGCCGCAACCACCACCTGGGTTTGCACCTCAGCAAAACCAAAGTCCTGCTGCTCCTGATGCTGAAATGAAACAGATGGCACAACATCTGCTACAGGGACAAGCATCTAGCTCCATCGAAATTGCTAAGAAGTTATCTGAATTGCACCATAAGCTGGACTGCAGCTACAATGACCTAAATTCCAAAGTGGAGGCATTGAACACCAAAGTCAGATACGTGGAAAGCCAAGCAGCATCTACCTCTACACCTAAAGTTACAGGACTTCCTGGGAAGTCAATACAAAATCCAAAGGAGTATGCAACTGCTCACGCCATCACTATCTGCCATGATCGAGAGCTGCCAACTCGACCTGTCCCTGACTTAATCACTTGGGACAGTGATGTTCAAGAAGGGGAGGCTTCTACTCAGATTGAAGTCTCTGTTGTTGAATTCAACCATTCTGTTGGTTCTCGCCATCTCATTCAATCGAGAGAATGGTAAAACGATTTAAACCTACTCCATTACCCTCACGTGCTCTCCCATGGACATTCATGAAAGCGTGGATAGAGAGATACAAGTCTGTTGCAGCAAAACAGCTAGACGAGATTGAAGCAGTGATGCCACTAATGGAAGTTCTCAACCTCATTCCTGATCTTCACAAAGATGTGAGAAATCTGAAACTGGAAAGGATCACGATGTATCACGACTCAGATGATGAATGTGATGCTTCTCCATCTCGAGCTGTTGATAAGAAGATTGGTCAAGAAAAGTTAGAAGACCCTGGATCTTTTACTCTACCATGTTCCATTGGGGAATTAGCTTTCAACGATTGCCTGTGCGATCTCGGAGCCTCTGTCAGCTTAATGCCACTCTCAGTGGCAAGAAGGTTAGAGTTTATTCAGTACAAACCTTGTGACCTGACTTTGATCCTTGCGGATAGGTCTTCCAGAAAACCCTTCGGCATGCTGAAAGATCTACCAGTAATGGAGTATAAGTGCCTACAGACTTCGTGGTGCTGGATATGGAAGTAGAGCATAAGGATCCCTTAATCTTGGGAAGACCCTTCTTAGCTTCAGTGGGAGCAGTGATAGATGTCAGGGAAGGGAAAATAAGTCTCAACCTTGGAAAGCACATCAAGCTGCAGTTTGGCATCAACAAAATTCCACAAGGGTCAACAGAAGATGAAAAAAACTCTGAAGACTATAGAGTGATCCGAGGAGAAGGATATGAGACTGAGAAAGTAAAAGAGCTTAAAAAGAGGTCTGATGAGCAAGAAGAAGCTATAGAGAAGCTAGCTCACTCTGTCGAGGAACTTAGGAGTAAGCTGAATCAGATGCAGAAGGAAGCTCAACCTAAAGGCGGGATTAACACTATCCCGAGAAAAAAGTTCACTTCAAGATTGTCTAAAGAGACAGATTACCCTCCAGAAGAGAAATAAGCCTATTTTGAAGAAAGGGGAATTGAGTATTCTGCTGCAGACCTCTCCAGGGAGGACGCTGGGTATGATGATGATATCAGAGAGGACTATGCAGACCCTCTCTATCATTCATTTTCTTCTTGATAAGTGAGAGGAGTCAAGCTAGATACTTTAAATAAGCTCACTTGGGAGGAAGTCCCATGATTATCCTTGTAAATAATTTTTACTTTCTTGTTATTTTTTATTTGTTTTAGTTGTGTTTGTGGTTCTCAGGATTAGAGGAATAACGTGAAGCTAGAGTAAAAATTCAAAACTTTTACTCTACAGATGACTTAGAGATCGAGTACATTGGTCGAGTATGAGTGATTTTTAAAACCCAAAAAATTTTAAATCATCATTTTACTCGACAAATAGAAGCTACAGAGTCTTACAGGGAGTGTATCAAGTTTACAGAAGATTGCGGGATTTCCTGAGATTTTCCTAGTGAAGAAAAAGTAATGATTCAGAACAAAGAGACAGACGAGGGACCCACTGCTGATGCCATGTCTCCCACGCACACTACAAAAAGATAACGGAATCCATCTCTTTCTCCTCTCCATCACTCAACCTATCCTTATCTCTTCACTCGATCCCATCGCGTTATCCCTTCATAAACTCGAGCTCACCATCTCTCTTCCTCACGCAATCGACCAAACACGAACTCATCTCTTCCACACGCACTCGAGCTCACCATTTGCTGCAACACTCGATTCCTCAACCTTCACTCGGTCTCTTCACAACTGAATACTTATCACCTTCAAGCCCATCATCTCTCCATTCGCGACATCACTCGACCACCGCCGCAGCTCACTTCTTCACCAAAGCCACCACCTTCTTCTCTTCTTCCACGAGCTCAACTTCACTCGATTCCTCATCACTTTCTCCTCTGTCCAAGCCTCACCACACAACCGCCTCTTCTCTCTCTCAAACGAAGAAGCCTCATCACTCGACCTCAAGGAGTCATCGACACATCACTCGACCTCTTCACCTTTTCTCACATCATCTCATGGTTGTTCGCCGCTACATAAATTCTTCAAATACTCGACCACCAATTCGGCTGCTCGTTGCCTCACGCTCATCACCACTTAGCCAAGGAATCAGCGACTCTCTCAGCTTTCACGATCACTAGCTTGTCCTCCACCAACTCTCGATCGCTTGCCACAAAGGAATCACCACCGCAACTCATTTCTCACTATACTCGACCGCAGATCCTACATAGCCTCATCGTTTTCACCGCTCAAGCTCCGTCACTTCACTCGACCTTCCAATATCACTCGATCAACAATCCACAAACCGAAAAAAAAAATTCAGAACCGGTTTAGGTATACTCGACCGATTTACTCTGTTGGTTTGTGTTTTTGGTTTAGTTGGGACTAACGTATTAACGTTTATCTTTGAGTTTCATTTGTTTTCAGGTTTCATTATGAGTAACTACAATGGAGAATCCTCAATGGATCCTGATTATAATGTAAACGAAGCTGAGTCTTGGTCACTAGACCGGAGAGAGAGCAACATGTTTACGAGAGCTTCAAGGATGAATTTGAACGCTCCGCAGCTCGACGTAATCAGAGAAGAGCTGAAATCGCTATAGGAAAGAGGGTGATGTCGAGTAGATATGAGCTGATTGATGAGGATATCGAAACTGAGTATGAGCCAGAGTCATGGCACAAGGAGACGAAGCTGCTGAACAAACCCGACGAGGTTACAGTGGAGGAGTATGTCAGATTCTTTGAGATGAACGACTTCTGGGGAACGAGGTATCCCTACTATGAGACTTTAGTCGAGCTGGGGTTACTGGAGGACGTGCAGCATCAATTCGAGAAGTGTCATCTGGAGACACTCATGTCTTACCCTTATGCTGCCTATAAGGAGGAGACAATCGAGTTCCTTTACTGCAAGTGGAGATGTATGAGGGTCTCACGGACTTTGAGCTGGATACCATGGGGTTAGGGTTCTTGACGTTCTCAGTGGATGAACAGCGGTATCAGCTTTCGATCAAGTAGTTGGAAGAACTGTTTGGTTTCACTAGTGGAAAGGGAACCAAACCCAGGTTTGACAAGGAAGAGCTTAAGGATTTGTGGGCTACTATTGGGAACAATTATCGCTAAACTCGGCACGGTCCAAAAGCAACCAAATCCGGAGTCCTGTGATCCGCTACTTTCAGTGCTCGGTTGCCAACGTTTTCTACTCGAGGGAGTCCACAGGCACCGTGTCTAACACGGACATGGAGATGATAGATTTCGCGCTTACAGGGATTCTCCGCCGTACAAAGGGAAAGAATGTCTTGAGAGGCGATCTCAACAACGCACCACCAGTAATGCCTCTGTTGATCCACCTGTGTGGATACAGGAAGTGGGCGTTGATAAACGGCAAGAAGAAGGTGAGAGGCAGCACTATGCGTGGGTGGCGTTGTGATGCCAATTTTGGAAGCTTGTGGAGTACCGCTCAAGGAGCCAGGGTTAGCACCGAGAATGATGGACTTGGATCACTTGCGCTGATGTGAGTTCTTGGAGTTTGACATGGTTGGCGACTTTCACCGCTACAGATTCGAGCATTCATCGATTCGAATCGCCAACATTCTTCTCCCCTGCATTGACGCTACTAGGATTCTCGAGCAAAGGAACATTGACTTCAAGCCTGCGCTTGAAGATCTTTATTTCGAGGGCAGTCCGCAGACTGAGGAGATTAGTCACACCGAAGGACCTACAAAAGAAGATGTTGATGAGACAGATGATGTAGATGAGGCGGTGTTTGACACGAGCATGTATCATTTTAGTGAGCATATACCTCCAGCGAGGGAAAGCAAGAGTTTGAGCGAATCTCACAGGAACAATAGCAAGCTGCAGAAGTGGTGCAAGAAACAGGATAAGTTACTCGCCAAATGCCTCAGGGCTATCCAGTTTCTGAAGGACAAGATCAGCTGCTCCTCTTCCACTACAGCTATTCCGCAGGGACAACTCCCTCCGGACATGCCCTCGAGGAGATATGACGCGCCTGAGCCAAGTCGGCGCAGGCCTGAGCATAGAGAGCAGGAGATTTCGCATGTCCCTGCGAGGCATTCTTTATTCGAGCCTCGTGAATCAGGGAGGAAGTGGAGGACCACACTCACTCGATCTAGCAGCAAGAGCAGACGACTTCTGCAGTCTTGTAGTTTACGCGACCGCGGTGCTGGCCGCAGAAGAAGAAGAGAGGTCGAGTATCCTCAGAGCGGTGTTGGCCGCCACAGAGCTGATGAGGTCGAGTACCCACCTGCTGGAGCTGATACAGAACAGGGCAGTTCGTCTATGGCCTGGGAGCAATCACAGGCAGCCATTGACGACCAACTTCGTTCATTCTTCGACTGAGGTAAGCGCCTCACTTCACCATTGTATTATATCATCTCTTGTAATTTGTTCTTTATTTTGTTTTTGTGATTGGATTTGTCCCGAGTACTCTCTTCCAAGTTTATTCACATAGTGGACTGTGTGATTTAAGTTTGGGGGAGGGCTCAGGAAGTGTGTGTTGCATTGTATATACTCTTGAGTCTGCATTCATCTAAGGCATAGAAAAACCAAAAAAATTTGAAAAATTTAAGAAAATGATTTCACAAAAAAAAAATGTTTATGTAGTTGCATTACATTTAGGATCGAGTCTAGAGTGTTTCATTTTGGATTGTTGCATATGCATAGGGGATAATGATGAGATAGCCTTGTAAGCATTTTGGTTCACAAGATCAACTCTGTGCCCTCGTTGCTAGTTGTTTGTTGCGTAGTCAATGAAATTGAAGTAAAACTGAACCATGCCTAGATTGCTCTACTCGACCACACTGTCATGATCTGATACCATTCCCTATCAATTTGAACCTGAATTAGATCTTTAATTATCAGTTCTGCATCAAAATTTGAACTCATGGATACCCTAAAATACTTGGATTTTCTTATTCATTTTGATCACTCTTGTTAATCCAAGTAGCTGACTCTCCTTATTAGAGCAGTTAACCCAAACCAAAACCTAGACTTTCTTTCAAGCCCTATATCACTTGTGAGTGTTTGTGAGGTCTTATTCCGATTAAGCTTGGTAGAAAGTGTTAGGTTCGTAACGACAGAGATAGTGTCTCATGTAGTTCTAGTTCGCATTTTTCGAACTAGATAGGAGTAGGTGGACGCTTATACTTTGGGTTGGTATGTGTTTAAAAGAAAAACAAAAAGGTTGATTCATTGATGAGAAAAGGTAAAAGACTCTAGGTGAAGTAAGCTAAAGAAGCAGAAAAAGTCTAGTAAAGGTTTTGGGATTTGTAAAGAAAAGAAAGAGTTCTTGTTAGCTATTGAAGATAGGCAAAAGCCCTTGGTTTTAAAATGTTAAAAACAGGAACCTTAGTTGTTAAAGAAATCCAAATCCGCTAGATGTATCAAAGTGTTGAGAAAGTTCTCCTAGAGTTAAGAGAAAAGAAAAGAATAATTGAAAAAAGGGCTTAAAAGATTCATGGATGCAAAGGGTAGAGTTAAGTTCTTATATTGAGATGGGAGATGGGATTACCATTAGAGCTTCATTTGATATATTCCGGGTAGATGGGATCTTATCTCTGTATGTATAGCTTGGGACTTACCTTTAGCATTATACTAAAGCTTAATCATTTTTTGAGAGATCCCCTGTTACTGAAGCCTATTCAGTAAGGGACCATCTTTGTCTCTTGACCTTTTACCTTAGCCAAATGAGTTCATTGATGATGCATTGCTTGATTCACGTTCAAGAGCTAATGAATGTTAAAGGGATTGGTAGATTTGAAAACATGTGTAGCTCGAGCATATGAGTCGGATTGATTAATAACAAGGCATGGCTAACGTTTTTGAGTAGAATTCGATCATATCGCAGCTTAGAACAATCAACTTGGACATTGATTTCATCTGGTTTATCTGGTGCTTTGGCTCTGAGTCCCCGCTTTCAAACCTCACCTCCAACTTTCTCTTAATTGTTTGCTTGAGGGCAAGCAAAGACTAAGTTTGGGGGAGTTGATAAGTGTGCATTTTGCCTGTTTTGAGCATCCCTTTATCATCACTGTTTTATACCATTTCTGATCATTTGTCATCACTTTGCATGTAACATATTTGTGTTGATTTCAGGTGATTTGGAGTTGTTGACGAGCTTACTGGAAGAAGCGGACCTGATCATGCCAAATCACTCGACCCCAGGTCAAGTAGACGCTTCACGACCTCAACAGACCACTTGACCCCCTGGTCGAGTATAGGACTTCACTACTTCGCCTCATCACTCGACCCCTTGGCCGAGTACCACCACGAGAGTCACTCGATCACTTCACTCGACCACCTGGTCGAGTGTCTTCACCTCTACCACCATCACCATCACTCGACTACATACTCGATGTCGAGCTTCAAAGTCTTCTCCATTCCGCACTTAACCAGACACTCGAGCACAAGGAAGAAAAGAAGACTCCAGCTATTCACTCGACCTCTCACTCGACCACCTTGGTCGAGTACAGTTCTTAATCCGTCCCAATACTGCGTCGTTTTGAGTATTAGGGTTTCGGAATATTTTGCTGTAAGTAGCATGTACTTTACATTTTCGAGAACAAGTTTTTTATCTAGGTTTTATTCCTCAGACACTATGTTCTAGACCTTTTGTAATCCGGATTTCTCTTTATCTATTCAGTATTCAATATTCAGTATTTTTTCTTCATTTGGTTTACTGTTGTTCATCCTGTTATCATCTTGCTATTACACTGTTGTTATCATGTTTTCATTCTATTCAACGTTTATGTTTTCTGCAATGATGTCTGACTAGTGAATAGGTTTCTAAGGATGAGTTAGAGTAGTATAGAATTCTCAGTATGCTAGGTGGTTGAGTTTGATTGATAGATCCATTCTGGATTAGTTGTGCTTAATGCCTATTGCTTTCTGATCAACTAGAATTTAGCCTAGACATTTCCGCGCCCAAAAGGTGTTCGATGAAATGTCTGAACCACTAATTCCAGAGATTTGTGGCCCTGTACCAAGGTATTGGTTGCAGGGAGCGTTTTGGCTTTAACTTGTTGATTCGTAATGCATGTTAGGTTAGCTCTCGTCAATGGTGATTGAGTCTGGGATTAGGTTTACTTGAGGGTCTCTGTTGCGGTGGCACTTAAATTTGGTTAATGAACTTGTTCTCTAGGGATAATTTATTGAGCATGTCAATCACCTGTAAACTGAGGAAACGAAACTACTCAATTACCCCATCCTCGGGAATTCTTTATCTGATTGATTTTATTGTTTACTCTACTGTTGTTTACTGCATCTTGTCATCTGTTGTTTAGTTTCTGTAATTCTTTCTTGTTACTCGATCTGGTACTCGACCACCCAGTTGTCTGACAACAGATTGTGCAGTCGAGTATTTTTGTTTTATTTACTATCTGTTACTCGACCTGTCACTCGACCACACCCAGTGCTCTACAACGAGCTGTGTTGGTCCAGTGTTTTACTCTTTCTGCTTGATTTTCTGTTTTCTGCATGTTCACTCAGAACTGGTAGAACACACCAAAACTTGTTATTGTTTGGCTTGACTTAGTGACTTCTGATCACATCTTGATTGTTAGCATCACACCCATTTGGATTGAAAACCTAAAATACTACAACGATATGATTAGTGTTTTAGGATAATTGATCTTAAAAACTTATTATCACACACCACAACAAGCACCAGCTCCACAAACCATAAACAAAGGAAAATCCCTTGCGGTTGAGTCACATTTTAAATCAAACGACCACCATGTTGAACGAGGTAAGTCTACTAACCCTCAAAGATCACATGAAATGATTTGTTATAATTGCCAAGGTAAAGGTCATATGGCAAGAGACTGTCCCAACAAGCGAGTCATGGTTTACACCCGATGACGGTTATGACTCACAAGACAAAGTGGAGTCGATGCATTCCGATGAATCAACCACCATCTATCCCGATGTAGGTGAGCTACTAATCATTCAAAGGGTTCTCTCAGCCCAACAAACCACGGAAGAACCGGAGCAAAGGGATAACTTGTTCCATTCCCGTTGCACCATCAAGGATAAGGTATGTCATTTAATTGTGGATAGTGGTTCATGTACTAACATTGCTAGTATTACTCTTGATGAACAGCTAGAACTCAACACCACTGATCATCCAAGGCCATATAAGCTTAAATGGCTTAATAACAAAGAGGAAATAAAGGTGTCAAAACAAGTCGAAGTGCAATTTTCTATCGGGAAATATCAAGATCAAGTCTTGTGTGATGTTGCACCTATGCAAGCTGGACATATTTTACTTGGTAGGCCATGACAATATGATTGCGAAGTTAGTCACAATGGTCGCACCAATCAATATTCCTTTTGCCTCAACAACCGCAACTTCACTCTTGCCCCATTAGATCAAAAAGTTGTTCGAGCAATGCATATTAAAGCTAAGGTATGTGCTAACACTAGAGTTAATTTTTATGTTGATAAGTCCTTTTATTCTTCCCAAAAGACGGATATAATGCACTTGTCTTCGCCAAAAGACTCATTTTAAGGTTTTGGAACAAGAAGCAAAACACCACATGCCGCATCACTCATGAAAAGCCATGTCCCTACTCTGGAGCTACATGCAGCTAGAGGAGTCTACCACTCCATGCTGATCCAAGCTGAATAACCTGACGCACCATAGCGCAGCAATCCTAAACAACATCAAGGTATGACGTTAGAGTCACAAAACCGCATGAAAGCAAACTTGCTTACTCTTGGTGTAGGTCAGATAGTTTCGAGGAAGAAACCCTTTCAAGGAGAAGGGGATGATATAAGAATGGGAGCTGACATTGTAGCTCATGGACTCACTGACGGACCACCTCATAGACTTGCTGATGAACTGGCTGAAGGACTCTCTGACAAACTTCCTAAAAGGGCTTTCTGACAAACTTCCTAAAAGGACTTTCTGAAGAACCCGCTGACGAACTAGTTGACAAACTTAACCTAACCAAAGAGCCACCTGATGTACTTGAAGACTTCTTGCTGTTTATATTCACCCTTATTAAGACTACACGACATTTAGGAGCTGCAGAGATGACACACATTCTGTTCACACATCCAAAACCAAGAGAGAAGAAACTTTACTTAATCGGAGGATCTCTTGCCTTTTCCCTCAAGATCGAATATCCTCCTCTTGATCAATTCGTTTACTCACTCCAGAAGATCTCAGCCATCCATCTCATCTACCAGACCTAAGAAGATATATGAAGATCACGCCACAAGTCAAAGGAGCGTCACTTTTAATGCCCAACGGCTAGAAGACATCAATGGTGACAAGATCATGGTTCTCTCTAATTTATTTGTTTCCTTTCTAAATTTTAGACCTTTGCTGCATTTTTCTATTTAAGCTTTTTGTTTCTCTACTTTGTATTCACGCTTTGATTAATAAGAAAATTCAGTTTGTTTTGCTTCAATACTTTGTCTTGAATCAAATCATTGTTTTTGGGAGTTCTAAGTAGTTTGTGGAATCAAACCACTTAGGTTTCGTGTAGAGTCTCTGATCCTCGCGAGGAATAGCCCTTAAATCATATTCTCTAGCCCTCGGTGTTGTCGATTCAACATCAATTCGGTTACTTCATCATCATTACCACTTCCGCATAGTTTTAGTCTTTGAATCAGTGAGTCTTGTCTTGGTGGAATCCGGGGTTTGCATCACGTCAGGTATTGGTTTCGTTCGACACCTACGCGGTTTTTCGTCTCCGGATTTTTTCAGCTGCATAAATTCTCTCTTTTTCTCCAGAATCCTCCATTATCTCCAAATGAATCCCAAACATGTAAAGACCTGAAAAGTACTAGAAAAGACTCTAAAAATAACAAATTGACTCTAAAACCTATACCTATATCATAGCTAAAAGCAGTAAAAATAGGGTTATATCAGTATGCAACAGGGCCGACTCTTTCCAGAATCCTCAATGGACCCATGTACCTCGAAGTCAACTTTGTGTTCAAGGATGCCCTATCCTTTCCCTTATACGTTGATAGTAGGATTTTTGTCAATTAATCCCTAAAACACTATCTTGTCGTTGTAGTATTTTAGGATGTCAATCCAATTCGGTGTGATGCAAACAGATGAGATATGATCAGAAAGCTCTAAGTCAAGCCAAGCAGATAGTTGGTTGGTTCTAACAGTCCTAGTATGCAATAACAGAAATGAAGTGAAATTAAAAGCAGGAATGGCAATAGCAGGCAAGTGAATGACAAAGCAGAAATGATAACAGGCAATCAAATGGATAAACGATTCCTAAGGATGGGGTAATCGAATAGTGTGGTCTACTTAATCTATTCAGGCGGTTGACAAAACTTCACAGAAGCTATCCCTAGACAACAAGTTCAACAACAGATTAATTCACTCCCGTGATAGAAATCCTCAAGTAAAGCTAGACACTGACCTAAATCCCTTTAGCGATCTCTAACTAAGCAGGCATTATCGAATCAACATGTTAAAGTCAATACCCTCTCTACAGCCAATCCCTTGGGGTAGAGTCAGATATCTCTGGAATTAATAGGATCCAACGCCCATTAAACGCCTTCTGAGCGCTGGACGTCTGGACTCATACTCCACATTAGCCAGTGAAATAAGCAATAAGCGCAACTAATCCAGAAGGGATTCTAGTATTCTAAACTCAACCACCTAAAACGACCAAGTAAACCACAACTATTCTATCCCATCCTCAGAAATACAGTTCACTACTCAGACATAATCAAAGACAATAACAAAGCAACAATTGAAAACATGATAACAGAAATGACGAAAGACTTAAACGAAAACTGAATATCAAATACTTGAAAACGAAACTACAAAGTCGCAGGAGAAACACTGCGGCTATCAAAGTTGCGAAAATGTAAAAGCGAAAAATAAAAAGGGATAATAGCGGATGCTAGCGGACGCCCTAGGAAAACCCTAAGAGGTAGTTTATATAAGCGAAAAAATTAAACAAATAAGGAAACTAAATATATAGCGAATCTTCACGTCATGATCCTGCGACCGAATGTGTCATTGGCATCTGACGGGCTGAAATGAGCTTCCTAGTGATCGAGTATGTCATTGATCAAACTGGGCTTCAGGGGCTCCGTCTTGCGATCGAGTGAAATGCAGTGAAGTCGAGATTGAATGGTCCAGCGACCTTGTGATCGAGTGAAGCGATCGAGTGGATGTCATGAGGGTGTGATCGAGTGGTTTCTTCGCCTTCTCTTCTCTTCTTTGTTCTCAGCTTGTCTGGTTGAGTGCAGAATGAGCAGATAGGCTTCCTCGTGATAGAGTGGTGATCGAGTGGTTCTGATGGGGTGATTCCTCCGGCTTCGCGATTGAGTGAAACTGAGCTGTTTGCTTCTCCGGGGTTGCGATAGAGTGATTTGCCCTGGCAGGGCTCCGAGGCTGCGATAGAGTACTTTTGCTGAAGGCGTCATTGGGCATTCTGACTTCATGTTCTGTTTTTCCTCTGTTTGAACTCCAAAAGCATCCAAAGTACCTGAAAACAACCAAATATGCCATGCACATGCAATCCTAATGCAAAATCGTCCTAAGTATGTAAAACACACTAAAACGACTCCTAATGAGATGAAATGTGGATGAAACAATGACAAAGTGGTGAAGAATGAATGCCTAAATCATGCAAATTATAGATATATCATACGTCATAATCTTGAGATAAACCATATCTCCAACAGAATACTCCAACTCTCTCTGACGCTTCTCTGACGCTTCTCAACATCTCTTTTGTCGGTTCTGAGCTTGTTTCATCTTAACCTTTAAGACTTTGATATTTTCCGACGTTTTCTCAACTAAGTCTCGACCATAAACACTCTGGTCCCCCACTTGGGTCCAACATAGCGGTGTTCTACACGGCCGCCCATACAATGCTTCATACGGTAAAATCCCGATGCTTGCATGATAGCTATTGTTGTAAGCAAACTCGGCCAAGTGTAAATGCTGAATCCACTCGCCACCCTAATCCAACACACTGTCCTGCAACAAGTTCTCAAGTGTTTGGATTGTACGCTAAGACTGCCCATCCGTCTGCGGATGATGAGCCGTGCTCATATTCAGTCTTGTGCCAAAATGCTTCTGAAGCCCCTTCCAAAATCGTGAAGTAAACTTTGAATCTCGTTCCGACACTATACTAACCGGAACTCAATGATACCGGACAATCTCTTGGACATAAATCTCCACAAGCTTGTCAATATTGGCCGACTTGTTTACTTGAACAAAATGTGCCTACTTGGTCAATCCATCCACGATTACCCACACAGTATCCTTCTCGTCTCGTCACACATCGGCAAATCCATTAGGAAATCCATCGTAATCATGTCCCATTTACTCTCAGGCATAGGTAAGCTTTGGAGCAACTCGACCAGAAGTTGATATTTGGCCTTCACCAACTGACAGGTCAAACATCCGGCCGCCCACCTAGCCACATTGGCTTTCATACCCTTCTAATGGTAATACCGTTTCAAGTCCTTATACATCTTGCTTGATCCCGGGTGAATCGAAAACTTAGACATATGTGCTTCCTTCAGGATATCTTCCAGAACTCCTTATCACTCGGAACACACACCCACCTATTAACCAGAATAGTCCCGTTGTTTGAAGTCTCGAACTCCGTCTTATGGTTCTCGAGCCAGCGGAACAAATCCTCATGTTTTTGCTGAGCCGCCCACACCCGACTTAGCAAATCCGCTTGGTCCACTGCCCGTAAGCCCCAAGGCTCCAACTCGTCGGTTATAGCTGCCAACCACAATGTCACGTCCATGCCAACCAACACTTACATGTCCTTTTCTAAATCCGAAGCAATTCTTTTTCGACTTAACGCGTCTGCGACTAAGTTCGCCTTACTCGAATGGTAAGCAATCTCTACGTCATAATCCGCAAAAAGCTCGATTCATCTCCTTTGCCGCAAGTTCAATATTGGCTGATTGAAAATATACTTCAAACTCTTATGGTCTGTAAACACTTGAACCTTCCAACCGTAAAGATAAGATCGCCAAATGTTTAGGGCAAACACCACAACCGCCATCTCAATATCATGAATTGGATAATTCTCCTCATGCTTTTACAAATGCATAGACGCATAGGCAATTACCTTACCATACTGCATAAGCACACATCCAAGTCCAATCCTTGACGCGTCCGTATACACAACATAAGGCTCATTTCGCTCCGGTAAAGCCAACACTGAGTACTTGATGTAGGTCAAATTGCCTTACGACCACTCTCTCAAATAAGAGATCGATTGTAGTACTTAAGGGTCGAATCTGCAACGTTATCGAATCTCACAATAGACTAAGGTTATCGAATTAAGCTAAACTAAAGATAAGAAAATCAAAAGAAAGCATAAGCAAATTATGAGATGGATGTAAACTAAGATAATTAAAACGTTAGGCTTAGGATATTCTCACGAAATAGATGATAGTAGATCTAGAAATAGCTAGGTTGTTATTGAACTGTTTTTAAACTCAAACTCTAATATCACAATAACCGGTGGCGTTCCTTGAAATTCACTATGCCGAGAGCTAAGGTTCCTGGTGGCGTGCCGTGAACCCCTATACCTAAACATGCATGCTAAACGAGTTCGATAAGTTCACCTTAGTAGATTGGCCGATTCTTATTACACATCTATAAACCAGGCTCATCAAATAGTAGTTTTAGTAACAGATACCTATGGCGGGTATATCAATTATCTGAGATCAAGTTCTATTTAGCTACTCTAGAAGTAGTGATATATGTCAAATTGCCTTAAGACCACTCTCTCAAATAAGAGATCGATTGTAGCACTTAAGTGTCGAATTCCACAAAGCTCTCAAATCACACAATAGACCAAGGTTTTGAATTAAGCTAAGTAAGATAGTAATGAAAATAAAAAGAAACAAAAGGAAGCAATAGCAGATTGTGACTTTGTGAGGTTGTAAGACAAGAAAGTAAAAACGTTAGGCTTAGGGTATTCTCAGGAAACAATTGGTTTGTAGATCTAATAATAGCTAGGTTGTTATCGAACCATTCTTAAACTCAAACTCTAATTATAGAATAACCAGTGGTGTTCCGTGAAACTCCCTATGCCTATAGCTAAGAATAACCGGAGAAGCCGAGAGATCTTTAACCTAAACATGCATTCTAAACGGGTTCAATTGTTCACCTTAGAAGATAGGCCGATTCTTATTACACACCTATAAACCAGGCTCATCAAATAATAGATCCAACTAAAGATACCTATGGTGGGCATAAAAATGGTTTGGATTCAAGTTCTAGGTGATCAATGTAGATCTAGCATTTAGAACAATTAAAGATAAAGAATTCTACAGATAACCTAACAAAGGGGGATCTACTAAACAATATGAATCCCTAATGAGAAACCCTACACCTAACAAGTGGATTACTCAGACATGATCAAAGAAACACAAATCATAGTATGAATAAGAAATCAATAATAACAAGAGAAAGAGTAAAGAAGATCTTCTCCAAAGGGAGTCTCCATAGGGTTTTGCTCCCAAAGTACAAAAGAGATGAGGAAAATAGTCTCTACAAGCTTAGGTCTAAACAATGACCTTTAAAACTATATATATGACCTAAAAAGTGATGGGCCTTCTTTAGAAATAAAAGAAAGTTCTGGGCCAAATTTAGAAATCTTCAAAACATCAATAAGTTGCGTCTTCGAATTGCCGTCAGGTATTGGTGTCACTCAACACCAGGGGTGGTGTCGTTCAACACCTACGTGCATTTTAGTTTCCGGATTTCTTCAGCAGTATAAATTCTCTGTTTTCCTCCAGAATGCTCCATTATCTCCTAATGAATCCCAAACATGTAAAGACCTGAAAACGACTAGAAAAGACTCTAAAACCTATACCTAAATCATAGTTAAAAACAGTAAAAATAGGGATATATTAACTCCCCAGACTTAGCTTTTGCTTGCCCTCAAGCAAAACACAAAAGCCGAACCTGTGGAAGAGGTTTTAAAACACAGGAACTCCCAACATTCTCTAGCTTATTGCCTTGATAATCCTAACCAAATTCGTCTAGCAGTTCTAATCAAATCCTAACCAACATGTATTTCTCTGCAAGGTTACACAACATTCTAGATTCCATACCTAAGTTCTATTACTATATCTACCACGCTTTCATCGATGGGTCTCATCAAACAAGCTAACATTCAAAATCCTTCTAGACTCATTCTTGTACTATACCATGATAAATCGACCATTATTTATATATTTTTTTCTTTGGTGTTCTTTCTCTTCCCAGACTTATTCTTTTTAGAGAGTAAACAAAGGGGAACTCGCATAGTAGATCGACACTCTCGGCATTTTTCGAACCTTTGTAATTGATCATTCTAGATAATGTATAATAATAGGGTCATAGAAAACATTCCTACCCCTATACACTATCTGAAAATCCTGTCAATCTCTCATTTTCTTTCTCTTTTTATAATGGAAGAGGAACACATTCTTTTTATCACATTGGTCTCAATATCAGGTATGAACAAGAAGTCAAGATCTATGAATACTAACTGTTTGAAGAGGTAAAAGGAAGAGCAGTGAGATTAACTCCAGCCTTAGTGGTTGTGTTGGAAACTAGGATATCCTCAAGTCTGTTGGTTTGCCATCTAGATTTTCCAATAGTCGGATTGAGTCAAACTTGCAGCATTAATCAACCAGACAATAATCTAAAGAATAGAGATCATAATTCCTATCAAAATTTTGACTCAATAAAACGACTCAAAAAGAAAAATAAAAATAAGAATAAGACTCAAGAAAGAAAAACATAGTAAGTAAGCGCCTCCCCCAGACTTAAACGACAGTGTCCCTAGTGGCATTCAAATCACGAGTAAGCGAGAAAAAGAAAAAAAAAACAGAAAATAAAAGAAAAATAAAGAAAAATAAACCATACTAGTGGGTTGCCTTCCACTAAGCACTTGTTTATAGTCAATAGCTTGACTTTGATGGAGTATGGGGATCAGGTGGATCAGATGGTGGCAGCAAATATCGCGGAGAAGGACCTCTCATCATCCATGTTGGCATATAAGCAGTTAGCACGTGAAGTTTATCTAGGAAGAGAGGAGCATCAGCAGGGTGGGACTCATGTATGGGTGGAATACTCCTTTTTCCTGCACAATCATGAAAAGAAAGAACAAGAGCTCAACGAGAAACTCGTGGCTTGCTTAACCGTAAAATAGTATTTGAAAATTTTAAGGTCTTATTGATAAAATCAGGAGGTTTAGGAGGAGGAGATGAGTAACTTAGCCGTTTAGGAGGTGGATGAAGTATGAGAGGTGCAGTGGGTGACGTGACAGTAGAACCTGGACTTATAGCTGTGATCCCAGATGGAAAAATAGCTATCGGAGATGATTCTGCTTTAACCAGTGATGGGTGTCGATCGACACTAGTAGTTGTGTCGATCGATACACGTGCAACAACTCGTCTTCCCTTAGCCTATCGACAAGTCAGCTTTGAAATCTGTTCTAAGACGATAATTGTCTTCCTTTTGTCTCCCTGATTCTGTGGAGCCTTGCAACGCCCCTCCTGAATCCCTTGCATATACTGTTGAGGCGATGGACAAAGAATTCCAGGCGTGTAGACTAGTTCATCAACATGTGGAAAGTCAAGGCTAAGTGGTGCAGTTTGCGTCCAATATCGATCGACACTAGGTGAGTGTCGGTCGACACTACTATATGGTATTGATCCTGCTCTGCCAATCTCGATTGATTCTGCTCCATCAAGCGTCGACACTTCCTGAGGTTGGTACTGATGTCGATCGACACCCAGGTAGTGTCGGTCGACACTATCAATGTGTGTCGAGCGACTCTAGAGATCAGTGTCGAGCCTGGTCGATTTTGCTTCGTCACAGCTTGATGTCTCGTATATATGCCATGGTGTCGATCGACACTATCTCTTCAACTTCAAAATCGCCACTCTCGTCAATCTTCACTAACTCATACTCACTTTCCATTGAAGCAGCATGCCAAGATGTAGTGAGGCTCCTCTTATTCCATCTAGAGATAGGTTTCTCTAAGATCCTCTGTTGACCTTCCAGAATCTGTTCCAGCAATGATTCTATCTTGCTTCTAGGTGCTGGTGGAGTGGGGCTTGGTAAGAAGCAAGATCATAGTTCCTTGTGAAGCTGAAACTATTGCTATTCTGAAGTGGTTGCTGGAACTGAGAATTCTCAGTGTAGCTGGTTGGACCATTCCCATAGGAAACTCTGTAGCCTTGTTGGTGATCAAATCTCTGATTCGGAAAATCTCTGCTACGAACATAATCGACATCCTCCGTAAGTTTATTGTAGACCGCGTTAAGCTTAGCCATGATCCCTGCAATCTTATTCTCGTTCATGTTTCTCGTTTGGTCTTGGTTCTATGATTAGACAAACACCTGAAACACACAAGAAAAAGAAAAGAGAAAAACTAAGTAAAATCAAAAAAGAAACCAAAAATAAAAGCTTAGACAAAATCCTAATCCTAATCTAATGGTGAATCATAGAGAACTTCGGCAACGGCGCCAACTTTGATATATATCAAATTGCCTTAAGACCACTCTCTCAAATAAGAGATCGATTGTAGCACTTAAGGGTCGAATTCTACAAAGCTCTCAAATCACACAATAGACCAAGGTTTTGAATTAAGATAAGTAAGATAGTAATGAAAATAAAAAGAAACAAAAGGAAGCAATAGCAGATTGTGACTTTGTGAGGTTGTAAGACAAGAAAGTAAAAACGTTAGGCTTAGGGTATTCTCAGGAAACAATTGGTTTGTAGATCTAATAATAGCTAGGTTGTTATCTAACTATTCTTAAATTCCAACTCTAATTATGGAATAACCAGTGGTGTTCCGGGAAACTCCCTATGCCTATAGCTAAGAAAAACCGGAGAAGCCGAGAGAGCTTTAACCTAAACATGCATTCTAAAAAAGTTCAATTGTTCACCTTAGTAGATAGGCCGATTCTTATTACACACCTATAAACTAGGCTCATCAAATAATAGATCCAACTACAGATACCTATGGTGGGCATAAAAATGGTCTGGATTCAAGTTCTAGGTGATCAATCTAGATCTAGTATTAAGAACAATTAAAGATGAAGAATTCTACAGATAACCTAACAAAGGGGGATCTACTAAACAATATGAATCCCTAATGAGAAACCCTACACCTAACAAGTGGATAACTCAGACATGATCAAAGAAACACAAATCACAGTCTGAATAAGAAATCAATAATAGCAAGAGAAAGAGTAAAGAAGATCTTTTCCAAAGACAGTCTCCACATGGTTTTACGCCCTAAGTACAAAAGAGATGAGCAGAATAGTCTCTCCAAGCTTAGGTCTAAACAATGACCTTTAAAACTATATATATGACCTAAAATACGTGATGTGCCGTCTTTAGAAATAAGAGAAAGTTTTGGGCCGCATTTGAAAATCTTCAAAACATCAATAAGTTGCGTCTTCGAATTGCCGTCAGGTATTGGTGTCGCTCGACAACAGGGGTGGTGCCTTTCGACACCTACGTGTATTTTAGTTTCCGGATTTCTTCAGCAGTATAAATTCTCTGTTTTCCTACAGAATGCTCTATTATCTCCAAATAAATCCCAAACATGTAAAGACCTGAAAATGACAAGAAAAGACTCTAGAAATAACATATAGACTCGAAAAGCTATACCTAAATCATAGTTAAAACAGTAAAAATAGGGATATATTGACTAGCATTAAGAACAACCAAAGATGAAGAATCCTACAGATAACCTAGCAAGGAGAACTCTACTAAATCATTTATATCCATAATGAGAAACCCTAAACCTAACAAGAAGACTACTCAAACATGATCATAGAAGAACAAAACATGTTTGAGTAAGAAATCAATAATGAATATAAGAAGAGAATAGAGTAAGAAATATCTTCTCTAAAGGGAGTCTCCACAAGGTTTTGCTCCCAAGTACAAAAAAAAGAGGAGAATAGCCTCTCCAAAGCTTAGGTATAAACAATGACCTTTAAAACTATATATATATATATATATATATATATATATATATATATATATATATATATATATATAACCTAAAACGTGATGGGTCTTCTTTAGATATAAGGAAAAATTCTGGACCAAATTTGGAAATCTTCAAAACTTCAATAAGTTGCATCTTTGAATTGCCATCAGGTATTGGTGTCGCTCGACACTAGAGGTGGTGTTGTTCGACACCTACGCAATTTTTACTCTCTGAATTTCTTCCGCAGCATAAATTCTCTGTTTTCCTCGAGAATGCTCCATTATCTCCAAATGAATCCTAAACATGTAAAGACATGAAAAGAACTAACAAAGACTCTAGAAATAACAAATAGACTCTAAAACTAATACCTAAATCATAGCTAAAACCAGTAAAAAATAGGGATATATCAACTCCAATACTTAGCTTTTGCTTGTCCTCAAGCAAAACAAAAAAGCCAAACCCGTGGAAGAGGTTTGAAAACACAGGAACTCCCAACATTCTCTAGCCTATTGCCTTGATCATCCTAACAAAATCCATATGCCTAGCAGTTCTATTCAAATCATAACCAACATGTACTTTTGTGCAAGCTTACACAACATTCTAGATTCCATACCTATGTTCTGAAACTATATCCACCAGGCTTTCATCGATGGGTCTCATCAAGGAAATCGATCATTCTTTATATTTTTCTTTTGGCATTCTTTCTCTCCCCCATACTTATTATTTTTAAATTATAAACAAAGGGGAACTAGCATACTGCATTGACACCCTCGACATATTTCCAACCTTTGTAATTGATTATTCCTAATAATGTATAATAATGGGGTCATAGGAAACATTCCTACCCCTATACACTACCGAAAATCATATCAATTTCTTGTTTTTGTTTTTTTATAAGTGGAGAGGAATACTTTTCTTTTTTTACATTGGTCTCAATATCAATTATAAATAAAGAATCAAGTTCTATAAACAGTAACCGTTTTGATGAGCTAAAAGGAAGAGTAGTGAGATTAGCTCTAGCCTAAATGGATTGTGTTGGAAACCAGGATATCTTCAAGTCTGTTGGTTTGCCATCTGAATTTTCCAATAGTCGGATTGAGTCGAACCTACAACATTAATCAACCAGGAAATAATCGAAAGAATAAAGATCATAATTTCAAACAAAATTTTGACTCAATAAAACGACTCAAAAAGAAGTAAAATAAGAGTAAGAATAAAACTCAAAAAGAAAAACGTAGTTAGTAAGCGCCTCCCACAGAGTTAAATGTCACTGTCCCCAGTGGCATTCAAATCCGAAGTATGCGAGAAAAATAAAAGAAAAACGTAAAATAAAAGAAAAAGAAAAAAAAAACCATACCAGTGGGTTACCTCTCACTAAGCGCTTGTTTAGAGTCAATAGCTTGACTATGATGGAGTTTGGGAATCAGGTGGATCAGATGGTGGAAGTAAATCGTAGAACCTCGCATCATCCAAGGTGGCGTATAAGCAGTCGGTGTGTGAGGTCTACCAAGGAAGTGTGGAACATCAGCAAGGCAGGACAAAGGTATGGGTGGTCTACTCCTTTTACCTGCACAATTATCAAAAGCAAGAAAAAGCGCTCGACGAAAAACTCGTGGCTTGCACGCTTTACCATAAAACAGTTTTTGGAAATTTCAAAGTCTTATTGATGATATCTGGAGGTTTAGGAGGAGGAGATGAGTACCTTTGCTGTTTCGGAGGTGGATCAAGGAGTAAGGGTGCAGTGGTTGACGTGACTGTAATGCCTGGAGTATCAGCAGTAATTTCAACACGAAAACAAGCTCTAATAAGGAACTCTATCTCAGCCTGTGTGGGGTGTCGATCGACATCCCCAATGTGATTAATAAATAATAGATAAACTCCAAGCAAGCTTTTTATTGCTTCTCAAAGCTTTGATGGTGTAGCCAAAGTCTGTATGAGTTTTTGGCTTTGTATCTTCTAACAAGGAAACACTACTTTAGCTTTTGGGAACCGATTGCGGTTCTACTTCTTATACTCAATCATACACATGAAATCTTGTCACATTTGACTCCAAAACACTAACTAAGCTTCTTATTGCTTCTGAAAGCTTTGATGGTGTAGACGGAGTCCGTATAAGTCTTTGGATTTGCATCTTTTAACAAGTTAACACTACTTTAACTTGTAGGACCGGTTGCGGTTCTAGTTCTTATACTCTATCATAAACATGACATCTAGTCATATTTGACTCCAAAACACTAACAAACCTTCTTATTGTTTCTCAAAGGTTTGATGGTTTAGCCGATGTCCGTATGAGTCTTTGCCTTTGTATCTTCTAAAAAGGAAACACTACTTTAGCTTTTGGGAACCGATTGCGGTTCTACTTCTTATACTTAATCATACACATGACATCTAGTCATATTTGACTCCAAAACAGTAACCAAGCTTCTTATTGCTTCTCAAAGCTTTGATAGTGTAGCCGAAGTCTGTATGAGTCTTTGGCTTTGTATTTTCTAATAAAGAAATACTGCTTTAGCTTTTGCGAACCAGTTGTGGTTCTAGTTCTTATACTCAATCAGAAACATGACATCTAGTCATATTTGACTCCAAAACACTTACCAATTTTCTTATTGTATCTCAAAGGTTTGATGGTTTAGCCGATGTCCGTATGAGTCATTGGCTTTGTATCTTCTAACAAGGAAACACTACTTTAGCTTCTGGGAACCGTTGCCACTACAACAAATGTTGTCATGATTAGCACGGAAAATTTGCTAGTATACACATAACATAGCGAATTCACAAATGCTATGACATCGACAATCATCATAGGGGTAACCCATATAATAGTCTTATTTTAACAGCTACAAAATTGACTAATTCTATAACGAACCTACAACGCTATTACATATTCTCATATAGCACCACATGTGTTGCTATCGTATGACATGATAACATAGCTCTTCTATATTGTAGTAATATATATTTGTGTAGCGTGATATTTGTTGCTATCATACATGTTTATACTATAGGTCTTGAAAAAATGTTATGTATTATTTAATTCTGACATTTACATATGCTATACTACAATATTTGACAACTAATATTTTAGTGCTATGATAGAACTAGATATGCTATGATAGAACTATAGATCAATTCTTTTTTTGCTATTGTATGTATTTTCATATAGCTATTATATGTGTTTTCTTGTTTTCTGATACAAATTAATAAAGCCATACAATCCTGAACATATAGAAATAAAAATCATCTCACATAAAGTCTGATTCCAAATCTATAAGAGTAAAAGTTTACATAATCATTCTAATCCAAAATAACGTAACACAAATTCTAATCCAAAATAACATAACACAATTTCTAACCCAAAATAACATAATACAAGGGGAAAGTTATTAGGGTGACCCATATTTCATTCATAATAACCAAAAAGGAATGCTAAAAATATGAGTTATATGGGTAATAATTATGTCTAAAATGTCCTTATTTTCCTTTACAGAAAAACAATATTACAGAAATGCCATGACTATTTGATTCCAGCATGGTAATAAAACTACATTTAAATACGAAACTGCCATCGTCGTTTTTGCTAAATCTATGGCTCTTGTTGTGACAGATTTGTTTTCGATCACAGATTTTTTGGTCAACCACAGATTTTTTACAACATACTTGTTTTGTACCACAGACTTTACTTGATTAAGTTACGACAGATTTTTATTTTTTCGTAGATTTGTTTATCGTGACAGATTTGTTTCATATAGTCTCCACAGATTTTTCTAAAATTTCAAAATTTAGAATGTTGAAACCAAATCTGTCACTGATTTATTTTCCATACCGCAAATTTTTCTTTATGGTGGCAGCAGATTTTCTATTTGTAACCAAAAATCTGTTGTGTTATAACAGATTTGTTAACCCGGAAAAATGTTTTATAGTCATGACAGAGTTGGTTTGTGTAATCACAGATTTAATTAACTTGTTAACAAATCTGGTGTTTTACAACAAACTTTTGTTAAAAAATAAAATTACTAGACAGTCATATAGTGATAACAGATTTGTGTTTAGTGATGACTGTTTTGTTTTTCAGTGTCAAAGCATAACAGATTTACTCATGTCAATGTTATGGCCGATTTGTTTATGACTAGAATAACCTTTTTAGTAATAACAGATTTTTTGTTGGCAGATTTGCTTTTAAAATTTCGAAATTTTTTGTTACATGAGATTTATTTGCTAGCCCTCAAGTAATAACAGACTTTTATTAGCGTTTACAAATTTTTACAAAATATTGTCATATTTGACGTTTAATGCATTACATATCCAATTACGAGTCAAGCTTGGAAACAGCTAACAAGCTACTCTCTCTGATCCTAATAATATCATTTGCCGTCGTACAAGACAAAGACTTGCAAACGTCACGACGCTTAGAAGAATGTTTAATACAAACACAACTTCTAACTTAATAATTCAGATAATAAAACTTAATTAAATTCAACAGTTTGATGTTAGTTTTAATGAGCTTGTTGGTCCGTTTCCGGAGATTGTTGGTGGTATGGTGGAAGTTGGGCAGTTGAATGTTGCTCATAATTTGTTATCTGGGAAGATTCCGGCGTCAACTTCCAAAGCTTGAGAATTTCACTTATAGTTATAGTTTCGATTAGAAATCAAAGAAGAAGGAGAATGCAAGGAAGAAGGTTAAATAAGAACTGAATCGAGAAAATAAAACGTAATGAGAGTTTACTTGTTTTGTTTTGTTATTTTTATATTTGTTTATTTATTTTAATTAATAATTTGTTTTTTTTGTTGTTTTTTGTTAAAAGTATGGTTTTTTTATTGATTAAGGTTAATTAGTCTTTTAACTTAAAATATGAGTCATTATAGTTAACCATCAATTGAGAGAGTCATAATAGTTATTTATGTTAAGATTAGAGTTAGTCTGAGCAAATCTTTCTAATAGGATTCATAAGTTGTTGATTAGCTTAATTAGTTTTAAACTTAATTAAAACTAGCTAACATGGAACAAAGTTACTTCATTCCCCCTCCAAGAAGCAATATTATATCAGATTTGTGATATCAGCAACAGATCGATTAGAAAGCACAAGCAAAACCATATACATACCTTAGTTTCTTAAACTGATCAAAAGATGACCAACTTATCCATTGGCCATACTCGATTTCATCTGATGGCCTCCAAACCGCTGCGTCATCTTTCTTCACTATATCAACCATACTCTAGCTGCATGTGAACCCAAGCGAACACATTGGACCTTAACTTCTAGGTCGAGTGAATGCACACGTCCTTCAGCGACAACTTGCTTCCTTCCACTAATATCCATCAACTTGCATTTTTTATTTTCTTTGATGACCTAAGCTCCCATTTTACGCTGTCATGATTATAATACAAGTCAGAGAGATATAAAAATCAGAATCACCTGCATAAGTATACTATAAAAGACTTACCGGAGATCTTTGAGGAGGGGATATTAGCATAGATCGCTGACTTTTCTTGACAGGAGATTTTGGACCAGATGATTTCTGACTTACTACAGCAGATTTTTGACTTGTTTCCAAAGATTTTTGAGCTGATGCTGTAGATTTTCCTTCTGAAGATTGCTGAGTTGATGCAGCTTTCTAAATAGGAGATTCCTGACCTGTTGCATCTTTTGTGTTTTCAAAGACAACTTTGTTCACAGGCCATGATACAAAAGATAATAGACAATCCTCAAGGTATGTTACATCAATAGTAGGTGTCCAGATAAATGTATCAGGTTGATGTACCACATCTACAAATATCTTCACTGCATTTGGTCTGAGAGGTATCCCATTTACTAAGGTATCACGATCTTGTGTCTGCCAACGTCTTTCAGCAACATCCACGTCATCTGAAGACAAATCCAGTAGCTTGCATTTGTTCATCGCTGAATAAGTCCTTTGGCTTTGTCAAACACATTCATAGAACATGTTAATACTTCCATATATACATTATTATACTCATGAAGATGAATCATAAACTTTACCTCTTCTGCAATGTCTCCTGGTTGTTGCTCATATATTAGGTTAACATACTTAGAGGCAGGCCACGCAATCATCTTACCGATAACAGATTCAATTGTGCATATGTTAAGCACAGGTCTCCAAAGATATGTGTCTGGTACCATAGCAGTGTCAACCAACACTTTGACATCAGATGGGCCTAACCGACAATCATTCACTAAGTCATCTGGATCAGAAGTTATTATACGCCCCTCAACAACAGTTGCATCACCATTACCAGTCCAATCAATCAAGATACACTTAGGTTGTGATCTTTTGTTAACGCTCTATAAAATTAATAAAGACTAATTACTAAGGCATTCCTCAAACAAATAAAACATGGATTTGATATCAATTACAAACTTACTCTAGCAGCTGAGTTTGAAGCAGCATCAGGCTATTGTCTCTGTTACAAAAATAAACCAAAGTCAAATCTAGTGTTATAATGCATCAAGTTAAAGTATAATTAAAGAAGTGTCTAACTTGGTTCTTTATTTTGTCAATTACATCTTGTAACTCATTGACCTTTAACTGGAGATGAGCTTGCTTTGCTTCCGTTTCAGCCATACACTTGTTTTTCATTTGGAAACATGCTAATTTGGTCTTATTCATGTTTCGACCCATTGCCCTCATTCGACCAGGATTGTCAGGTCCAAGTAGTTGGCTAAGTGAATCTTGGCCTTCAAAACAAGCAGATGATGGCGTATCACTTTTGACAATCTCTGATGCCTCTCTCTATCAAGTACAAGATACGGATTCACATGTTATGATCTAATTCTAGCAATGAAAATAATAGTACAAGATCTTGTAACTCACAATCTTTTCAGCCGCATTTTATTTCACTAGTGTACCATCTTTTCTAGTACGTGACTTGATCCACACCTGAAGCCTTGACATTTAACTGGGATTTGGACTCTCCTTTTTCTAATTCAGACCAAAAAAAGTTTACAAATAGCTAGTAAGTATTCAAAAGTAGTGACTGAGTTTAAACATGTAACATAATTGTAGTATGATTACCATATCTTCTGCTAGTCTAACCATTCCTCTACGGCTAGTGGTGTGAGGAATCTGTTTGCTCCTTATAGTAAATAAACTTAGTTAATTACAAATGATTACCTTAAACTCTTTGCTAGTTTTGAGCTTGACTAGCTTACGCCACTCAAATGGAGAAACATTCTTAGGTCGCAGCTTCATCCTCAATTGGTTAGTCTAGGCTTTTACTAGCCGAGATTTCCAAGACCATGAAGAAAAGCAATCACGTATATATCATCATCACATGGTTCTCATATCCTGGCAACATTTCGATATTGATATAATATTCCGTTAGCCAACAAGAATCTCAATATCTTACATTATACCCTAACATCTACGTTTGATTTGAAACTGACTTTGAGATGGTTACGTATGCTTCAAGCACTACAACAAATATGGACATTCTTATCACGAGAAAAATGCTATAATATGTCTTTAATAGCTTTTCATGAACGCTATTTTAGGACACTGTTATTATCAGGAGCGGACCCACAACAAGAGAGGGTTGGGCACGTGCCCTACACTCTTTAAAAAAAAATAAAAATTCCTTTATATAATTAATTCATTTGCTGGAATATCTGTTGGGCCTAACGTGAAGTACCCTACTCTAATGTTCAACTCAATTCAATTAAAACAAATATAATATTTTAGCCCAAAATAATTAAACAAAAAAGCCCATAAAAATATGGCTCTGCCCTAAAAAAAGAAGTCATAACCTAGCTTTTGTGATTAAACTTCACGAGGGAAACATTATTGACATTGATACACCTAGCTTTTTTTCTTTCGTCAATTAAATTTTAAAAAATTATTCTCTTTATTGGTTTCTTCTCAATTTGGAATCATTCAGTCGCAAATGTCTAAAGTAAGTAATTTTAGTGATTATTTTATGATTGATTAATACTAAAATTGTAGTAGATGATTCAAATCATTCGTATGTTTTTTTTTGTAATTAGATCAAAATTTCTAATCTAAATTTGGTTTCTAATATATTTATTAGGGAGGAATTCATAGATATTACAAAAGAAAGTTGGAACCAACGCCTGAAGAAAATTTGGAAGATTTGCTTTCAGACCCTGCAGATAGGAAAAAACCTTCGGACTATCATCCAAATGAAAGAGATAAGGTAAGACGCAAATATCTGATTAAAGGTCCTTGTCAACCTCGCGGGCATGATTTTCCTAAAACACTATCAGGAAAAAAATTGAGACGATTCAATCTAGAGTGGTTTGATCTCTATGGCAATTGGTTGGAATACAGTGTGAAAAAAGACAAAGCTTGTTGTTTGGTTTGCTACTTGTTTAAAGATTACACAGAAAATAAAGGTGAAAGTGATACGTTTGTGACGAAAGGTTTCGATACTTGGAAAAATCCTCAGAGTTTACGTGAGCACGTGGGATTGGTGAATAACTTTCACAACAATGCATTAAAAAGGGCTGATTGTTTGATGAGGCCAGGTCAATCAATTGTTCATGCTTTTCATAAGCAAGATGAAATAGTCAAAAATGAATACAGAATCAGATTGAATGCTTCAATTGATTGTTGTAGATATTTAGTACGACAAAGATTACCTTTTCGAGGTCACGATGAGTCAGATGAATCAGCTAATAGGGGAAATTTCTTAGAGCTTGTGAAATATACAGTAGGGCAGAATGAGGTTATAAGCAAAGTTGTGTTGGAGAATGCTCCAAAAAACAATCAGATGGTATGTCCCAAAATTCAGAAAGACATCGTACATTGCTTTGCGGAGGAAGTTATTGAATCTATAATTCAAGAAGTTGATCATGATGTATATTGCTTGTTGGTGGATGATAAGTGTGTATTTTGCATGTTTTGAGCATCCATTTTTCATCATTTTAGCATTATATTATCACTGTTTTATACCATTCACATCATTTGTCATCACTTTGCATGTTTAGGATAGTTTTGCATGCATGTTGCATATTTGTGTTGTTTTCAGGTGATTTGGAGCTGTCCACGAGCTAACTGGAAGAAGCGGACCTGATCATGACAAACCACTCGACCCAGAGGTCGAGTAGGAGCTTCAAGATCTCAAGAGACCACTCGACCCCCAGGCCAAGTAGAAGACAAAACCACTCGACCACATCACTCGACCCCCAGGTCGAGTGACTTCCTCTCCATCTTCTGACAACCACTCGATCACGTCACTCGATCACGTCACTCCAGCTACTCACTCGACCTCCCACTCGACCACATGGGTCGAGTACAGTTCTTAATCCGTCCCAATACTTCGTCGTTTTGAGTATTAGGGTTTCAGAATATTTGGCTATAAGTAGCATGTACTTCACATTTTCGCAAACAAGAAGTTTTTATCTAGTTTTATTCCGCAGACCTTGTGTTCTAGACCTTTTGTAATCCGGATTTCTCTTTATCTATTCAGTATTCAGTATTCAGCTTTTGTTCTTGATTTCGTTTACTGTTGTTCATTCTATTATCATCCTGCTGTTACACTGTTGTTATCATGTTTTCAACCTGTTCAACGTTTATGCTTACTGTTATGATGTCTGAGTAGTGAATAGGTTTCTGAGGATGGGTTAGAGTAGTGTAGAATTCTAAGTATGCTAGGTGATTGAGTATTTGTTGATAGATCCCTTCTGAATTAGTTGTTCTTAATGCCTATTGCTTTCTGATCAACTAAAATTTGAGCCCAGACATTTCCGCGCTCAAAAGGTGTTCGATGAAATGTCTGAACCACTAATTCCAGAGACTCGTGACCCTGTACCAAGGTATTGGTTGCAAAGAGCGTTTTGGCTTTAACTTGTTGATTCGTAATGCCTGTTAGGTTAGCTCTCGTCAATGGTGATTGAGTCTGGGACTAGGTTAACTTGAGAGTCTCTGTTGCGGTGGCACTTAGATTTGGTTAATGAACTTGTTGTCTAAAGTTAATTTATTGAGCATGTCAATCACCTGTAAACTGAGAAAACGAAACTACTCGATTACCCCATCCTCGGGAATTCTTTATCTGATTGAATTATTTGTTTACTCTATTGTTGTTTACTGCATCTTGTTATCTATCGCTTAATTTCTGCAGTTCTTTCTTGTTACTCGACCTCATACTCGACTACCCAGTTGTCTGGCAACAGACTGTGCAGTCGAGTATCCGTGTTTTATTTTCTGTCTGTTACTCGATCTGTCACTCGACCTCACCCAGTGCTCTGCAAAGAGCTGTGTTGGTCGAGTGTTTCACTGTTTCTGTTTGATTTTCTGTTTTCTGCATGTTCACTTAGGACTGCTAGAACACACCAAAACCTGTTATTGCTTGGCTTGACTTAGTGACTTCTGATCACATCTTGATTGTTAGCATAACACCCATTTGGATTGACAACCTTCAATACTACAACGACATGATAGTGTTTTAGGTTTAATTGATTAAAAACCTATTATCAGTGGATAAATCTGCAGATGTTTCTGATAAAGAACAAATGGCAGTGGTTTTTCGTTTTGTTGATAAACATGGGACGGTGAAAGAAAGATTCATTGGTCTTATCCATGTTAAAGAAACATCTTCTGCATCTCTGAAATGTGCTATTGATTCATTGTTTGCTAAACGTGGATTGAGTATGAAACAGTTAAGAGGACAAGGCTATGATGGAGCAAACAATATGAAAGGTGAATTCAATTGGTTGAGATCTCTGATTTTAAGAGAGAATAGTTCTGCTTATTACATCCATTGTTTTGCTCATCAGCTTCAGTTAGTGGTCGTGGCAGTTGCTAAAAAACAATTTGAAGTTGGAGATTTCTTTGATATGATTTCTGCCTTGCTAAATGTGGTTGGAGCTTCTTGTAAGGGAAAAGATAGGATTCGAGAAGAATATCTAAAAGAGATAGAGGAAGGAATCAATCAAGGTGAAATTAAGACAGGAAAGGGATTGAATCAAGAGCTTTCATTACAGAGACCTGGTAATACTCGTTGGGGTACTCATTACACAACATTACACCGATTAGCTCATTTATTCTCTGTTATCATTAAACTGCTTGAGTTTGTTGAAGAGGAGGGAACTGATAGTACCAAAAGACGACAAGCTAATGGTCTTCTCAAGTACTTTAATACTTTTGACTTTGCGTTCTACTTACAGTTGATGTTGCTTCTTCTTGGACTCACAAATAGTTTATCAGTGGCTCTACAAAAGAAAGACCAAGACATTTTGAATCCTATGTCACTAGTGAAATCTACCAAGCAACAATTATGCAAGCTCAGAGATGATGGATGGGATTCTTTGGTTAATGAAGTTTTTTCTTTTTGTAAGAAGCATGACATTGAGTTGGTTATTATGGATGGAGAATTTGTTAATCCAAGAAACCCAAGAAAAAGAAGCAACATGACCAACTTCCATCATTATCAAGTGGAGTGTTTTTACACTATATTAGATATGCAAATTCAAGAGTTTAATGATCGTTTCGATGAGGTAAACACTGAATTACTTAGTTGTGTTGCTTCTTTAAGCCCTATTGATTCGTTTCATGAGTTTGATCAGTTGAAAGTTCTGAGATTGTCTGAGTTTTATCCACAAGATTTTACTCATGTCGATCGGAGATCACTCGAGCATCAGCTTGGTCTTTACATTGACAATATTCGAGAAGATGAAAGATTTGCTAATTAGAAAAGTCTAGGAGATCTTGCTCGCGTTATGATCGAGACAAAGAAATATCTTTCGTATCCTCTGGTTTATCGACTTTTGAAGCTAGTTTTGACTTTACCTATAGCCACTGCTACTGTTGAAAGATGCTTCTCTGCAATGAAGATTGTGAAGACTACATTGCGCAACCGTATAGGTGATCAGTTTCTAAACGATTGTCTAGTTTGTTTTGTTGAAAGAAAATTATTTGATAAAGTGACAAATGAGATAGTGATCAAAAGATTTCAGAGTATGGAAAAACGTAGGATAACTTTATAGACTTTTTTTTTAAGAAACTATTTTTGTATTAGTATTTTTTATTTAATTTTATTTTTAATTATATTGTGCCCGAGGTTAAAATAATTCTTAGATCCGCCACTAGTTATTATAGGTACCCCACATACAGTAGCGTGAGTTTAGTATGCTATGTTATAGTTTTATAACATAGCTATAAAGAACAGTTGTATTACCACGTTTAATTTTCTTAAAAAAATTATATAGTATTTGATTTTTCATGCTATGTTATATATCTCTAATATAGCTGTTGCGAAATGTTATTTTATCTTGGTTTGCCTTTTTTCAATTGGAAAATAATTAGTCAAATTATGTGCTATGTTATGCTCTTATATCAATTTATAAGCTACGATAGATGATTAAAACATAGCATTAGTCATATGTTAAATATTCTATTACTTGTATTCTTATAGCATTTTCTGAGATGTGATTATAGTACACATAACCTGCTTTATAAAATCTCATACATTGACCATTGATTAAACATAAGTTTAGATCCAAAATACATAAGAAAAGTCTCAAGCACAAAATAAAGCAATACATGAGCTAAGTGCATAAGTTCAGGTACGTAGCATTACACAAGAAAACCATCAGTTTAAGACATAATGACCTTGTTCTCTGGCCAAGCAATACAGGAGTTAAGTGAATCTTTCATAATCTCTATCTCATCTGATGGCCTCCAAACTTTTACATTGCCCACCTTCACAATATCTATCCACACTTTAACTGCATTAAAACCTAAGGGAGTGTGGTGAACCTTATGTGCTGGATCATTTGTTGCCCATCGTCCTTCAGCCACAACTTTATTCTTTCCAGTTAAATCCATCAACTTGCACTTCTTATTCTCCTTGGAAATAATTTTGTTAATGCCCTGCCATGTTTACAATATAAACCATCAGTCATCATAATTAACAAAAACAACTTCAAGTAACATATGAAAGCACTTACTGGAGACTTCCTGAGAGGAGACTGTGCTGGTAAAGTATTCCTTATTGGAGAACTTGGACCTGTTGCATCATCAATAGGAGATTCAGAACCAGATGCAGACTTAGAAGACATAGCTGCAGATTTGGACTCTGACGCAGCCTTTGAAGCTGTTGCTGAAGTTTTGGACCCGTCTGCAGACTTCGAAGTTGTGGCTGCAGACTTAGCCTTCGATGCAGACCTAGAAACTTCTGATGTAGAATTATGACCGGTTGGAAATGAGGGATTTTCAAAATCAACTTTGCTCAGGGGCCAGGATACAAAAGCCATCAAACAGTCCTCAAGATATGACATTTCAGCTGTAGGTCTCCATAGTGATGTATCAGGCTGCTTTACTGAATCCACAAATACTTTAACTGCTTTTGGTCCAAGAGGAAGTCCATTAACCAATGCACTTGGTTCTTGTGTCTCCCAACGCCCCTCTGCAACAATGACTTCAGCATTCTTCAAATCCAGTAGTTTACATTTGTTTCCTTTTAGACCCTATCAAACACAATCAGTAAACAAATCCAATACAAATAATCAGCATGATACACAGGGGAAATACATTGATAACACAGTGCAACAAATTTAAATTACCAAAGGTGCAATGTCTTCAATTTGGATGTCTGTGTCTAGAAGTTTACACTTATCAGCTGGCAATGCGATTATATGTCCAACAGCTTTTTTCATATTAAAGATCTTGTGTGCAGGTCTCCATAGAAATGCATCTGGTTGATATGCAGTTTCAACTAACACTTTTAGGTCCGTAGGGCATAGACGGCAGTCATCACTATGTCATCAGGATCTGAAGAAAGAATACGACCCTCACCAACATTTTCATCAGTCTCAGACCAATCAACAAACACACACTTACGATGTGAATTTCTGTTAACACTCTGCAAAAAATTATGAGAAAATAAGAGTTATAAACTTAAATAAGAAGAATCACATAGATGATATGAAAAGAATAAGGAATATGTTACTCTTGCAGCTGAGTTTTCACCCATTTCAGCTTCTGGCCTCTGTAACATAAACAAAACTAAAGTCAACTTATATAACTCTAACTGGTTGATGAATATTTTAAAACTCTTAAAGTATCTAACCTGATTCTTGATTCTAATAATTTCATCTTCCAAGTCATTGACCTGTTTTTTTAATTTCACTTGCCTCTCTTCCATTTCAGCCATACACTTGTTCTTCACTTGTAAACAAGCTAATTTAGTCTTACTCATGTCTCTCCCCATTACCCTCAGCCTACCAGGATTGTTAGGTCCTAAAAGCTTGGCGAGGTGATCTTCATCTGGATTTGTTGAAAATGTTGGAGGATCATTTCCAACAATTTCAGCTGCTTCTTGCTGGAAAACATGAAGACAGTGTCAGGTTTTACTAGTCGAAGACACACTCAATCAACAACTCTATTTATACTTACAATCTTTTCAGCTGCATTAGTATCTACTGGTGTACCATCCTTTTTGGTACGAGACTTGATCCAAACCTGTAGTCTTGTCACGCTGGAAGGATCTCTACTTTCAAGTTTCTGTACAAAAAACAACATTTGAGTGACTGTCACAACATACAAGCAATAGGCGTAGAATAATAAGCAACATAAATGAAGTAGATATCTTGCCATTTCTTCTGTTAGTCTGACAATCCCTTTACGGCTAGTGGTGTGAGGTATCTGTTTCTTTCTTCTTGCTTTATATGTATCACTCACAGCCTAACAATGAAACATGTTACTAATCCCCTTTTAAATACAAAACTTTATATTCACAAGTAATTACCTTGAATGCTGCACTGGTTTTGAGTTTGACAAACTTTTGCCACTCAACAGGATTAATATTAGTTGGTCTCAAATTCATCCTCTCTTGGTTATTTGCAACCAAATTAATAACCTTCACCCTGCGCGACTTGTGTGCTCTCCACATATTTCCCATCTGGTTTATCACAGATATACTTTGCCAATCTTCATCAAGCTCAAACCTTGAATGCATTCACGAACAATCACACCATAATTATAGAAGTACCAGATCAATTACAGTCAACTTTTTTAAAAAACTACTTGTTACCTGAACAGATTTCCACATAACTGTTTTCAGATCTCGAGTCACTTTCTTCCAGTTAACAATGTTGATAGGGACGTGTTCCATCACTCGATCACATCATCTCCATCATCAGACCACCACTCGACCTCGTCACTCAACCTGGAAGTCGAGTATCTTCTAACACCACTCGATCACATCACTCGACCCCAACGCCGAGTGACTTCATCCCATTGCCAGACCTCTACTCGACCTCATCACTCTACCTGGATGTCGAGTATCACCATCACCACCACTCGACTGCATACTCGATGACAAGCTTCAGAGCCTTCTTCATTCCGCACTCAACCAGACACTCGAGCACAAGGAAGAAAAGAAGACTCCAGCTATTCACTTGACCTCTCACTCGACCACGTGGGTCGAGTACAGTTCTTAACCCATCCCAATACTTCGTCGTTTTGAGTATTAGGGTTTCGGGATATTTGGCTATAAGTAGCATGTACTTCTCATTTTCGCAGACAAAAAGTTTTTATCTAGTTTTATTTCCGCAGACCTTGTGTTCTAGACTTTTTGTAATCCGGATTTCTCTTTATCTATTCAGTATTCAGTATTTAGTTTCTGTTCTTGAATTTCGTTTACTGTTGTTCACTCTGTTATCATCCTGCTGTTACATTGTTGTTATCATGTTTTCAATTCGTTCAACGTTTATGCTTTCTGTTATGATGTCTCAGTAGTGAATAGGTTTCTGAGGATGGGCTAGAGTAGTGTAGAATTCTCAGTATGCTAGGTGATTGAGTATTGGTTGATGGATCCCTTCTGGATTAGTTGTTCTTAATGCCTATTGCTTTCTGATCAACTGGAATTTGAGCCCAGACATTTCCGCGCCCAAAAGGTGTTCGATGAAATGTCTGAACCACTAATTCCAGAGATTCGTGACCCTGTACCAAGGTATTGGTTGCAGGGAGCGTTTTGGATTTAACTTGTTGATTCGTAATGCTTGTTAGGTTAGCTCTCGTCAATGGTGATTGAGTCTGGGACTAGGTTAGCTTGCGAGTCTCTGTTGCGGTGGCACTTAGATTTGGTTAATGAACTTGTTGTCTAGGGTTAATTTATTGAGCATGTCAATCACCTGTAAACCGAGGAAACGAAACTACTCAATTACCCCATCCTTAGGAATTCTTTATCTGATTGATTTTATTGTTTACTCTACTGTTGTGTACTGCATCCTGTAATTTGTTGCTTAGTTTCTGCAATTCTTTACTTTTACTCGACCTAATACTCGACCACCCAGTTGTCTGGCAACAGACTGTGCAGTCGAGTATCCCTGTTAGATTATCTGTCTGTTACTCGACCTGTCACTCGACCACACCCAGTGCTCTACACAGAGCTGTGTTGGTCGAGTGTTTTGCTGTTTATATTATAGTATTATTCGGCATTTACTATATAGCTAAATATTTATATGAATAAGACTAATGTTATTAAGTTACTATCATAAAGTTCAAAATTAAGTAGTGATTAACGAACCTTTCTCATACTCAATAGCTTGCTACATAAAGCTCTACAAACAACAAAATCACAAAATCAATCTATTAAATTCGTCGCACAAACACTGATAAATATTCTATATAGCAAAACATCTCTAGAGCTATGCATAAGAAATACCTTGGTATATGAGAATTCTGAGGGATCATTTGGACTGAGGCAAATTGTGGTTGTGGTAATTCTTATTTTAATATCTGTCCAGCTTCACCTTCGCCATCCTGTTTCATAGATTGACAATAGTGACATTAGATTCTTATACTAAGAAACAATGCTTAAGAATAAAGATTAAAATGAAAAATATTAAAAATTATTCAAATGAATGTATAAGAAGAGTGATAGACTTACTTGGTTTGTTGAATTGATGGAGAGAAAAAGAGAAACAACTTTCATCAAACTCGATACATATGTGTGATTTTTTGAGTTAAGCATGACTTGTTGAACCCTGTAAAAAAAAAATACACATGCAAACATAAATTAGTTCAATTTTAATAAGAGACTTTGACAAATAGAAAATATGTATGAATGCTAAACGTTATTGCTTAAACTAACATTCATCCCATTATCATAAAAAGTTTCTTATGAGTTGGTGCACTTTTAGTCTTCTGTCGTAAGGTTATTTATAGAGTTCCTTGTTGATGATAGAATTAGGTGTGATATGGAATCGAGTAAAAATCGGTAAGCAAGCAAACATATTTTGGAAAATATGACGATTATAAATAATAATAAAAGATCTAGTATTTAGGTAAGGAATATACCTTTAAATTCTCATTTAAGTGTACTAATTAGTTTCTAAATTTTTTTGAGTCTATGTATAACTGTCATAATAAATCTGGATTTGAATTCGATATAATTATTACATTAGCATAAAATAGTCATGTTGTTATCGTAATCAAGGGAAATCTTACCAAGTTTATACAGCATGGATCATGTATATTCTCGATTTTTTGTATAACAAAATATAGAAAATCCAGATTAATTATAGAATTTTTTATGATATGTTACCGCGTAATGCTTCTTCCCTTATCTACTAAATATAAATATTAATTACCATTATTTGATTACGATATTTTCAGTTAGTAGTTCATATTTAGTAGATATGATCGAGATTATAAATATTAATAGTATTTAATTTTGAAGATTTGATTTCCATATGTTAGGATCTCAAATCTCGTCGTATGGGATTAAATCAGATATGGTTAGTTATTTGGTTGTTCGAATTTTTAGGGAATATTATGTCGTGTAATATTGAATTAGTAGAGATTTAAGGGATTAATGTGTGCAATTTATGAGGGTAGTGCAAAATAATATTTTTGTTTAGGTAAGTAATTAGTGCAAAATGTGAATAGTTGATCAAAAATTTGGTCATTGTCCTAAAGAAGACAATCTTCTCTGATTGATTTTGTAGGGACTAAACATACAATATCGAAATTGAAAAAGGATTTTTCGACACAAATCTTCCCCAAAAAAGTATATGTAGATAAAATGGGAAAATATTTGTTCGAAACTCCAAATCCATCTGAAATAGTTTTGCAAGAAAAAAAAAGAGAGAATATTTATTTTACGTTTGACCATATTTTACGGGGGGAAATATCAAAAAAAATACCAACTTTCAAATTTGGGACGATTTAATCTTGAACTTCACACAATAAAAATAAATCGTAAAGTTTTTGTTGACTTTCTAAATAAATGACAAAGTTTTTGTTGACTTGCTGTGAGTTCTGAAATCCACACTAGAGATTTGATTTTAAGATTATGAGAAAGGACGGCTAGATCTTCACTGAAACCTTGAGAGTTATATTGCTAAGAACGAATGGACTTTTGTATTGATTTTGACAAAGCTTTTACAATGAGAAAAGATATTACAAGTGTAAAAGTGTGTGTGTGTGAATGTAAGCTAGATTCAATGTGTCTTCCTAGTCGTCCTAGCTCCCTTATATAAGTCTACGCACGTGGTAGCTCCGTCCGGGATCTGCGGAGATCCTCCTGGATATTCGGCAGGTCAGTTCCGAGATATCAGGTCCGCTCCGCGAATATCTCCTCGTCAGTTCCTAGGTCATTATTCGCTTATCTCTCTTCATCAGGTGACTGGGCTTATCTGGCCCAAATACCCATTCGCGTATGTGGGCTCGTCAGCTGCGTAGGTCCTCTACTTAGTGGGCTTGGTGGGCTTTTGTGGGCTGGCTTGGTATTTTCGCAGGTGGATTCCTGGAGGGGAATCCAACTCCAACATTTGCCCCCCAGCCCATTGAATGAGTAGGTGAACTCGATGAGCGGACATATAGGTCAGGTAAGATTGCGAAAATATTCTTGACGAGAGGATAAATATGGTTAGATCAGTCGGTTTTGAGGATAAACTCAACAATTTCGTTTTATTTTCAGATTCCTTTAACCAAAAGATTTCAAGGAGATACGCGAGATAAGTCGCTGCTAATGTGGACGGCCGAGATGGAGCGTCAGTTCAGCGCACCGCATCTGACGGTCCAGATCAGGCGCAGAGAAGAGATTTCCGCAATCTCGAAAATCGTGGTGATGATGGCTTTAAATAACTTCCCACCTCTACACTTGACGTCACGTCAACTCACACAACTCTCAAGGTAACTTCTCTCCTCCTTTATTATTTACTGCGCTTTGTTTTGTAGAAGTAGAAAAATCTCGTTTTTATTTTTGCTATCTCCTTCGTTTCTCTGCTATTCCCTCCTTCTCGATCTGCCTTCTTTGCTTTTTACTTTCATCTCTCTCGTCCTTCTCCGTCAAAACCCAAAGATGAGAGACTTCGAAGATTCTAAGAACAAGAGCAACCACAGTTACGGCAATGATTCGAGTTCATCCGAGACAAGGTCGACGGCATCACCGCCGCAAGTACAGAGACGCGCCATAACCCTAGGCGGAATGGGTCCAATTCATCCGCCGTCAACCTGAGCCGACAAACAGAAGAAGAAAAAGGCTGTCAAGCAAGGGGGAGGCACGCCGATGACGAACGACAACCTGGTCGACCTCCGGAGGAGATGCCAGGTTCCGGTGGAGGTACATATGATACTCCCAAGGCCACCGCTGCATCCTGAGAACGTGCCGGTCGGGTGGTGCTGCGCCTATGCCAATTTCTTCGAGAAATGCGGCCTATTTTTCGCAATTCCGGCGTGTATTCTCGAGATGCTCTACTGTCTCGGCCTCGCCTTTCCCCAGATGTGTTCGAACTTCGTCCGCCATGTGCTCGCGTTATTCACCCGGGCTCGGGAAGTAAACAGAGAATTCAGCTGCCATGACCTGCTTCAGCTCTGCCAGGTCAAGACCAATGCTAGGAGTGACCAAGAGACGTACTACATCAGTGCACGTCCCAGATCTCTGGTCCTCGGCGGTTTGAAAGCCTGTCGAGACACCAATTGGCGATCCAAGTATTTCTTTTTCAAAGTAGATCGTCATTCAGTTGGCAATTTTGATCCCGCGAGGATAACAAGGACCTGGTCTACCAACCTGGGTCAGATGGAGACCTGAGCCTCTTGATTTTTCTTTGTTGTTTGTGTTGAGTCCTTGACTGCTTTTGCTAATCGTTAGTACTGAAACTAATTGCTTGTTTTTGATGATTTGTAGCAAGGACCAAGGAAGTTACTCTCTTGGAGACGGAACTTGAGCTGTTAACCCTTCTCCGACGTGGTCAGACTGACTGGTCCACTTTCAGCAGAAATCGCATCGTAGCTGCTCTTGCCGTAGCTCCAGCAGTTCCCGTAGCTCCAGCAGTTCCCGCAATCGTTCCTTCAGCAGCACCGCTAGATCCGATCAAAGAGGTCTCGCGGATTGAACCAGTTCCCCAGGCTGATCTGCCTATAGGTACGAGTTCCGTTATATTTACTTTGGTTTTTAGAAATGTGCGAGTTATCGAGACAGCTGCGCAACTCGAATTGCTAACTAACAAATGTCGTGCTCTATTTGTTCAGTTCATCCTGATTCCAGCTCCACTTCAGAACTCCCGCTCATCAGAAGAATGAGGCGCCCAAGTCTTCGTGTTCAACGAGCCAACGTCGGGGCTCCTGCTCGTGCTGGTGATCTGTCGGTCGCGGTGACCGCGGCTCAAAACACTCTACCTTTTTCTAGCGCATCTGCCTCAGCATCTCATCCCTCGCTTCCTGAGGTCATTGTCGGGACCTTAGCTGCAGCAGGTCAACCGGATAACAATCAGGTCGCTCAGGTCTCTGGGCCATCTGTTGTTCGTTCTGATGGTGCACCGTCCTCTCCAAAGAGGGCTCGGACCCAGCCGGAGGTGAATTTGGCGGCTGAGTAGGTCGTGAGCGACCAGAGGGTCGCCTCTCCTAGAGAGGAGAGGATGGAACCTGCGACTGCTACTCCGGAGGCAGCTGCGTCCGCGATAGGCGATCCTCGAGCAGGTCCCATGGCGGAGGACGACGCTCCAGAGGTGGGGGCCGGTCTTCAAACCGGTCTCAGGAAGTGAGGCAGACGTCCAACTCCAGCGGAGGATCCGCGGGAAGCAGGCCTTTCCACTGGTCTTACACTCACGACCGTTATCACCGAATCGTTGAGGACGAGGCTGGGTTAGCGAACCTGCTTCGCCACGTCAAAGGGAGGAACTGCCAGATTCCTAGGTGAAGAACATGGCCGAGGCGGCGGCCTATGATGACATGATGGCGAAGGAGGGCCAAGTAATTATCGATAACTTTCTCCTTCTAATTTATATCTTTTTGCTTAGTTGTGACTTTCTGTTTTGCTTTTGGTAGGCGATAGCTGCCACAAACAAGCTGGTTGCTCTCTATGAGCAGCGTCTAAGCCAGGTCCCCTAGGCGAATGAGCTTGAAGAAGGAAAGGCCCTCATCCGGGAGCTGACGTCAAGTGTGAAGGCTGGTCAGGATCTCGAAGTCTTGTTCCAGGTACACCTCGGTTTTGACTTGTTTATAAATAGTTCGTCGATGATTTGATGATTCTGACCTGATTGTTATTTCAGGCGGAGATCGAGAGGCGCGGTGCAAGTCGAAGGAGGTATCAGACTTTACTCTAAGCAAGTTGGATCTCCCGCAGGTTTTAGAGATTTCGGTGGTACGTCCAATAGACGTCGACGAGCAAGGAACGCCAATTGGCTTGGATGAGTTCAGGAGCAATAAAGATGCGTTTACGGGAGGTCTCGCGGAGGGTTCTGGTACTGTCTTTGCTACGCCAGCCGAAGAATCGAGGGAGTGATCACTTTCGCTCCTTGTTTGTTTTAGGATTTCGTGTTTTGTTTCAGACTTAATGCCTGTGAAGGCTTTTATCCTTTCGTTTATTGCCTTTTGAACTTGGTGCCTGGAAAGGCTTTTATCCTTTGTTCGTTTAAGTACTCGAATGCTTGGGAAGGCTTTTATCCTTTTTAACAAGTATTTTTTATCTTTCGTTCAAGTGTTGACACTTCGTTGATTTTGGTGCGAGACCACCTCGCTTTGTCCCGGTATTTTCCTCGAAGGTTAATACTTTGAATGAGTTTGAGTTGTTTTGTCTTGGGAACCTGTTGAAGTGAGGTCACACAAGGGACCTGCCAGATTTTGGGAGCTGGGCTTGTGGTATCGCCAGGTCGCGAATGTAACCTTCGTTTCTTCCTTGTTTACTATGTTATGCGTTGATAGCGAAAGAGTTAGATTTGGTTGTAGTAGGTGAGCTCCGATGAAGCCGTAGTGATGTGTTCTTATAAGTTTTAGTTCACTGTCGACTTTTTGGAAGCGAGATCACAAAATGGATCCGCCAACGTTCGGGTGTTGGGCTTTATGTATCATAAGATTACGAATGAGTTTTAAAGCATAGTGTAAATGATTGTTTTTTGCGAAATATGATAATGACTATCAAAATTTCCTTTTATTCTTATCTCGAAATTGTTAAGTACAAAAGGAGGTAAAGCAAGCGACGATCTGGCGTTTGGTCGTCGAGCAGGGACCTGCTCGATACTGAAGGGAGATTGAACTGTCAGGTGAGCAGCTGATCTTCGTTGATGAGAGATGCGATATCCGTTTCCCTTGTTGAAGTTTTGTCTTACAAATAGAAGGGTTGAGATGGTAATTGCGTTGGCGGAGGTGACTGCCTGAATACCTGGTTAGGGGATTAAGCCCTTTTGATTTGATTGAATTGGTGGCTGCGCTCTTGGGAGGAGCTGCCTACGTACCCTGCCAAGGGATCAAGCCTTATCGTAGTTCGATTGTTTTTGAGTACCTATTCGTGGTATTTCTTGAGATGCATGGCATTCCAAGGCCGTAACTCAGGTACTCCGTTGATAACTTTTACGAGCTTATAGACGCCGTCACGTACCACCTTGGTGATTCGATAGGGACCTTCCCAGTTAGTTCCCAGTTTTCCAGCGTTTAGCTCTCTCGTGTTGCTGAACACTTTTCGTAAGACGAGCTCTCCCACTTCGAATCTCCGAATTTTGATATTGGAGTTATAGTAGCGGGCGGCAGCTTGTTGATAGTTTTGAACTCGGATCATTACCTGATCTCTGCGTTCATCGATGAAGTCCATGTTGTCCTGTAACATTTGCATGTTCAGGTCCGGGTTAGCAGGACTGGCGGTCCTTCTCACGCTTGGTACTATGGTTTCGACAGGGATTACTGCTTCTAAACCATAAGCGAGGGAGAACAGTGTTTCTTGCATTGATTTGCGAGGTGTAGTTCGGTAGGCCCAGAGAACTCCGTGGAGCACGTCGGACCACATTGATTTTTTTGAATCAAGTCTTTTCTTGATGTTGCTAAGTATAGCTTTGTTGGCGGCTTCTGCCTGTCTGTTACCTTGTGGGTAACGGGGGGGGGGGGGGGGGGGTGGATGTGGTAAGACGGATCTTTCACTTGTCGCAAAATGCGTTGATTTTTCCCGAGGTGAGGTTAGTCCCATTATCGGTGATGATCTCATAAGGTATGCCGTGTCGGCATACGATGTTTTCCCATAGGAAGTCCTCGACTTGTTTCTCGGTTACCTGTTGGAAGGCTTTAGCCTCAATCCATTTGGTAGAATAGTCGATGAGGACCAGCAGGTTTTTTAGTCTCTTCTTCCCACCGGAGGCTTCCATGGGACCTACGACGTCCATCGACCACTTCATAAATGGGTAAGGGGAAGATATCGAGGACATTTCCTCGGGAGGTTGATGAAGAGTAGGTGCGTGTCGTTGGCATTTATCGCACTTGAGTGAATGAGCTACGCCATCGGCTAGCATTGTTGGCCAGAAGTAACCTTGCTTTTTAATTCTAAGGGCGAGGGTACATCCACTACAGTGGCTACCACATTGCCCCTCGTGCATGCTTTTCATGAGATCTTTCGTTAGTTGCCCATAGGTACACACCATGTAGGGACCTGCGACGCTGCGTTTCATCAGTCTACCTTCCAGGATGCAGTACCTTGCGCTCTGGGCTTTGAGTTTTCTGGTCTCCCACTTGTCGGGAGGTGTGATCCCTCGTTCGATGTAATCGATGATTGGGATTCTCCAGTTATTGTACGGTTCAGGTTCGTACGAGGCAGGTTGTTCGGGGGTTCCGAGCTCCGGCTCTTCCTCCGCTGCATCTGCCTCCGCGGCTGATGCAAGGGCTCTAGCCACGGCGGTGGTGCTTCGGGTTACTCATGTAAAGTTGCAAGTTGCCGAGGTTTCCGTCCCAGCGTGTTTGACCCTTAGGTCGATGCTGAGGTGTTCTATTCCTTCAATTGGGATAATTCTTTTGACGAAAGGATCTGACGTGGAGGCGAGAGCTGCCAAGGTATCTACAGAGGTGTTTTCTCCTCAGGGGATCCTGGTCAGTTCAAACGACTCGAACTGTTGGGTCAAGGTTTTGACTAGTTCGAGGTACGCTTCCATGCGCTCGTCTTTAGCTTCATATTCCCCGTGGAACTGGCTGGTGACGAGTTGGGAGTCGCTATGGGCGTGTATATCGCGGATTCCCATTCCTTGAGCTAGCTTAATGCCAGCAATGAGGGCTTCGTACTCAGACTCGTTATTTGATGCGTTGAATCTGAGTCGGAACGATTGTTCGATGACTTCCCCGATAGGGGAGGTGAGTTGTATTCCTACTCTGGATCCCTGTCGGTTGGAGGAGCCATCAACGTGGAGGAGCCATTTCTTATTGGAGTTGGTTCCATCCAGGTCCGCTAACGGGAGCTCGATTACAAAGTCGGCTAGGACCTGTGCTTTCTGGCTGGTTCTGGTACGATATTCTATATCATACTCACTTAGTTCTATAGCCCATTTTGCAAGTCGACCTGATTGAGTCGGACTGAATGGTTCTGATTGGTTGAGACGTCATCACTACGATGGGATGTGATTGAAAATATGGTCTCAGTTTTCGAGCTGACATGACTACGGCCAGTGCCAGTTTTTCCATTTCTGGATAACGAGTTTCGGTGTCTATCAACGTTTTACTAACATAATAGATCGGTTTTTGTCCTTCGTGGTCTTCTCTCACCAGGACGCCGCTTATCGCGGTTCGGGAGACTGCCGTGTACAGGTACAATGTTCTCCTTCTTCGGGTTTTGCGAGTATGGGTGGTTTGGACAGGTACGCTTTCAATTGTTTGAAGGCTTGCTCGCAGTCCTCGTTCCAATCGAACTTTTTATCCTTTTGGAGGAGCTGATAGAAAGGGACGCATTTATCGGTGGACCTGGATATGAACCTGTTGAGTGCGGCGATACGGCCGCTTAGTTGTTGGACCTCCCGTGCCGTTTTTGGCGATAGCATGTCGATGAAGGTTGCAATCTCCTTAGGATTGGCCTCGATGCCTCTTTCGGTTACTAGGTATCCGAGGAATTCTCCTGAGGGAACTCCGAAATAGCATTTCTCTTAATTGCGGGACATGGTCATTTTCGCGAGCTGACTTGACCAGCATGTCGTCAATATAGACCTCCATCGTTTTACCTAGCTGGTCGGTGAACATTCTGTTCACCAATCTTTGTTAAGTAGCTCCAGCGTTTTCTAAACCAAAGGGCATTACTTTATAACAATAGGTGCCTCGGTCAGTTATAAAAGCTGTTTTTTCTTGGTAATCTGGGAGCATAAGTATTTGGTTGTACCCGGAGAATGCATCCATGAAGGACAATAGTTCGTGTCCCGCAGTGGCCTCAACCAGTCGGTCGATATGTGGGAGTGGGAAACTGTCTTTAGGACATGCCTTATTCATGTCCGTAAAGTCAATGAATACTCTCCACTTCCCGTTTTTCTTTTTAACGACGACCGGGTTGGCGAGCCAGTCAGGGTATTTTACTTCTCTTATCGATCCGATCTTGAGCAACCAATCGACCTCATCGTGCACAGCTTTAGCCCTCTCGGTACCTAGCTTGCGACGTTTCTGCTTTATAGGTCGGTAGGTCGGATCGACGTTGAGTTCGTGTGAGGTTACCTCGAGCCTTATTCCTCGGAGGTTCGCATTTGACCAGGCAAAGCTGTCTTTGTTTTCTTTGAGAAAGGTTATGAGATTCTCTCGTATCGCTGGGTAGAGGTCTTGACCTATCCTAACGCATCGTTTGGGATCTGATTCGTCTATGCAGACCTGTGTTATCAATGACTTTCGAGGTCCGCGTTGAGAAGGATCAGAGGATCTGACTGTTTTCATTTCCGCGAGTTTGTCTTCTATCATTAGTACTACGGGGTCAGCCTTTTTGATAAGGTCGTAGCTGCCCATATAGCATTTTCTGGAGCTGCGTTGGCTGCCGTGCACGACTATTATTCCCTTGTCCGAGGGGAATTTAATGCATTGGTGGTAGGTTGATGGGATGGCTTTCATGGCGTGTAGCCATGGTCTTCCCAGTATTGCGTTGAAAGGAGCTTTCTTGTCGACTACGAGGAAACTCGTGAGTCGCCTCACTCCTCGTGCGACGGTTGGGAGCTGGATGGTTCCTAGAGAAAAGGTCGTATCTCGGCGAACCCGGTAAGTGGCGTTTTCCTGCCCTGCGGCTCGGAATCGAGGTGCCCCATTCTTTTGAAGGCGTCATAAAAGAGTACGTCAACTGAGCTTCCCGTGTCGATCATTATACGGGAGATTTCGTAGTTGCCTACATCGATTCGAATAACGAGAGTGTCATCGTGATGTTTATCGAGGTCGGTGGTTTTGCTTTCCCAGAATGTGATCTGGTGGTCAGGTCCCATCATCGGGCTCTTGCCTTTTGTGTAAGAATTTGCCTTCCTGTGATGAGTTTTGATCGAATTGATTGAGTCGTTGCAGAGCTGAGACCCTCCCATGATGAAATGATGCGTTTAGGGGAGAGGTGCTCGGTTGCGCTTCTGCAGAATTTTGAGAGGCGTAATGGAAACCTCATGTTTTTCTTATACGGGGCGGGGGGAGGTGTGGTGACTGACCTTCCTGTCCCGCCACCTAGATCGAGTTCTGCAAAGACTAGGTCTATGCGTTCTCTCCTAGCAGGTGGGGGAGAGTCACTTCCCTCCGGTGTTCGTTCCCGTTTCTTTTGCTTGGGAGTTTGCTCCTCCTCCTGTTCGTCGGAAGGAGGGGTTTCAACTTTGGGGTTTGAACCTTTTTTAGTCTTTCCCCCAGCTGCGATTAACTTTTTAACGGCGCGACACTCCTCCGTGGAATGTCCTCTTTTCTTGAGGCACTTGCAATATTTTCCGAGGTCAAGTTCTGGACTCTAGTCCTCAGCTGCCTCGTCTATTGCGAATAAGGTATGCTGCCCCTGCGTTTGGTTTTCCTTTTTGAAGGGTTTCTTAATTGCAAGGGGAGCGTTTTGCGTTTTAGATTCTTTGAATCGTAAGGCCAGCACGGCGAGCTCCTCTTCGGCTTTGGCGAAGTGGAGAGCTTTGTGAAGGGCATCGTCTAAAGAGACTGGTTGCCTAACAGTGAGTTCCTCACGGAACCTAGAGGAGAACCAAAGGTCGTTACGAAGGGCTGCTATGGCTACCTCTTCGTTTAGGTTTGCAATTTTCGATTTGATGGCTTTGAATTTTTCGACGTAAGATCGCAGGGATTCGTTCTGAAGTTGAGTGAGACTCTAGAGGTTGGTTTCAGACGTCCTGTGCTCGATAAGTACTGAATACTGTTTTAAGAAAGCGGCGGCGAGCTGGTCGAAGGTATCAATGGAGTTCTCTTCGAGGCTAGCAAACCATTCGAGGGTCTTATAGTTATATTATAGTATTATTCGGCATTTACTATATAGCTAAATATTTATATGAATAAGACTAATGTTATTAAGTTACTATCATAAAGTTCAAAATTAAGTAGTGATTAACGAACCTTTCTCATACTCAATAGCTTGCTACATAAAGCTCTACAAACAACAAAATCACAAAATCAATCCATTAAATTCGTCGCACAAACACTGATAAATATTCTATATAGCAAAACATCTCTAGAGCTATGCATAAGAAATACCTTGGTATATGAAAATTCTGAAGGATCATTTGGACAGAGGCAAATTGTGGTTGTGGTAATTCTTATTTTAATATCTGTCCAGCTTCACCTTCGCCATCCTGTTTCATAGATTGACAATAGTGACATTAGATTCTTATACTAAGAAACAATGCTTAAGAATAAAGATTAAAATGAAAAATATTAGAAATTATTCAAATGAATGTATAAGAAGAGTGATAGACTTACTTGGTTTGTTGAATTGATGGAGAGAAAAAGAGAAACAACTTTCATCAAACTCGATACATATGTGTGATTTTTTGAGTTAAGCATGACTTGTTGAACCCTGTAAAAAAAAATACACATGCAAACATAAATTAGTTCAATTTTAATAAGAGACTTTGACAAATAGAAAATATGTATGAATGCTAAACGTTATTGCTTAAACTAACATTCATCCCATTATCATAAAAAGTTTCTTATGAGTTGGTGCACTTTTAGTCTTCTGTCGTAAGGTTATTTATAGAGTTCCTTGTTGATGATAGAATTAGGTGTGATATGGAATCGAGTAAAAATCGGTAAGCAAGCAAACATATTTTGGAAAATATGACGATTATAATTAAGTGATATGGTAATAATAAAAGATCTAGTATTTAGGTAAGGAATATACCTTTAAATTCTCATTTAAGTGTACTAATTAGTTTCTAAATTTTCTTGAGTCTATGTATAACTGTCATAATAAATCTGGATTTGAATTCGATATAATTATTACGTTAGCATTAAATAGTCATGTTGTTATCGTAATCAAGGGAAATCTTACCAAGTTTGTACAGCATGGATCATGTATATTCTCGATTTTTTGTATAACAAAATATAGAAAATCCAGATTAATTATAGAATTTGTTATGATATGTTACCGCGTAATGCTTCTTCCCTTATCTACTAAATATAAATATTAATTACCATTATTTGATTACGATTATTTTCAGTTAGTAGTTCATATTTAGTAGATATGATCGAGATTATAAATATTAATAGTATTTAATTTTGAATATTTGATTTCCATATGTTAGGATCTCAAATCTCGTCGTATGGGATTAAATCAGATATGGTTAGTTATTTGGTTGTTCGAATTTTTAGGGAATATTATGTCGTGTAATATTGAATTAGTAGAGATTTAAGGGATTAATGTGTGCAATTTATGAGGGTAGTGCAAAATAATATTTTTGTTTAGGTAAGTAATTAGTGCAAAATGTGAATAGTTGATCAAAAATTTGGTCATTGTCCTAAAGAAGACAATTTTGTCTGATTGATTTTGTAGGGACTAAACATACAATATCGAAATTGAAAAAGGATTTTTCGACACAAATCTTCCCCAAAAACGTATATGTAGATAAAATGGGAAAATATTTGTTCGAAACTCCAAATCCATCTGAAATAGTTTTGCAAGAAAAAAAAAGAGAGAATATATATTTTACGTTTGACCATATTTTACGGGGGAAAATATCAAAAAAAATACCAACTTTCAAATTTGGGACGATTTAATCTTGAACTTCACACAATAAAAATAAATCGTAAAGTTTTTGTTGACTTTCTAAATAAATGACAAAGTTTTTGTTGACTTGCTGTGGGTTCTGAAATCCACACTAGAGATTTGTATTTAAGATTATGAGAAAGGAGGGATAGATCTTCACTGAAACCTTGAGAGTTATATTGCTAAGAACGAGTGGACTTTTGTATTGATTTTGACAAAGCTTTTACAATGAGAAAAGAGATTACAAGTGTAAAAGTGTGTGTGTGAATGTAAGCTAGATTCAATGTGTCTTCCAAGTCGTCCTAGCTCCCTTATATAGGTCTACGCACGTGGTAGCTCCGTCCGGGATCTGCGGAGATCCTCCTGGATATTCGGCAGGTCAGTTCCGAGATATGAGGTCCGCTCTGCCAATATCTCGTCGTCAGTTCCTAGGTCATTATTCGCTTATCTCCCTTCATCAGGTGACTGGGCTTATCTGGCCCAAATACCCATTCGCGTATGTGGGCTCGTCAGCTGCGTAGGTCCTCTACTTAGTGGGCTTGGTGGGCTTTTGTGGGCTGGCTTGGTATTTTCGCAGGTGCATTCCTGGAGGGGAATCCAGCTCCAACACTTGCCATTTGAGTCATGTCGTTAAATAGGTTAACAAGATTTTTTACGATGTTAATGTTCTGTTTATCTGCTCTGTTAGAACAAAACGATATCGTTTATTGCAGACACACACGACGTCGTTTGTCTGTTGAAACAAATTTAAACTCTAAATCCCCAAGTTGATTTTATTATCTCAAATCCTTAGAAGCCGAATCGATTCGAATCCCATCAGGCGAGGAGACGAACGATGTTCCTCAGCCCAAATCAAATCGAAAGAAGAGAAAACGAAAGAAAGAAGTTGAAGTAGATGACGTCGTTTTGTTTTAACAGAGCAAATAAACGAGACATTAACGCCGTAAAATATTTTTGTTAACCTATTTAACGACATTACTGAAATGCCAAGTCAACAATAACTTTGTCATTTATTTTGAAACACAACAAAAACTTTATGATTTATTTGTCTTTCATGAAGTTCAAGATTAAATCGTTCCAAATTTGAAAGTTAGTAATTTTTTGACATGTTTTCCATATTTTACGAGTTAATTTTACAAATTTCCATCCATGTAATATAAATCCGTATATTTTGCGATCTTTCCTATTCATATCATGTACGCTGTAGTCTCTCTAGATTGACAATCGTTATAAGAAAAGAAAAAGAAAGATTAATACTCTCGCGTCTCAATCATACACAACCCAAGTAAAAATAACAAAGATACTTAAGAGCATCTTCAACGGATGAAAATGTAAGAGTTTCTTAAAAAACAAAAAGTAATAATATTTTAATGTTATGATTATATTTTAATTTTTTAATACACACAAAATACTAATAACGTTACACGTGTTTTTGTGTTGGTGATAAAGGCTCTTAGATAAGGATTTTTGTTCACTCTCTCTCTCTTTTTTTTTACAGCTTTTGATTATTATATAATATATTTTTTTAGAGTCTCTGTTAATAGACTACCGTTAAGGGTGGTCTAAGTAAATGACATGAAACTTATCTAGATAAATTGATCAAATAGTATCTTAATCTAGTCATTTGTAAAAAGTCAATTACACATGTGAACGCGATGGAGATATCGGTAGGAGCCCAAAAACCGAATTGAGAAACAAGTACAAATTTTATTAAGATAACGATAACAATAATAAAATTACAACAACAATAATTAAGGACAGAAAGTAAATCACGGAGGCAAGATATGATATCTTTTTCCTTAATTCAATTAATCGGCCGTAAGTACTTTTTGGACATGACGATTTATGAATCTCAGGATACAACCGATCACGAACTAATACCCGAGCACACAAGTATTAGACTCAATCGAACTTGATCTACGATATACTCTCGAAATTATTAAACAAAGAACTTACTTTTAAGAGGCAAGAGAGAGGAGAGACTTTAGAATTTAGAGTGTTTTGTGTTTGAGAGCTTGAGAAATAATGAGAGGTTGGGTCTCTTTATATAGTAGAGGGAGATAGGATTTTGTGAAATTCTCAGGATATGCATGATATATTTTGAGACTATCATGAGAATATGAAATATTTTAAAAATATTTCAATAAGATTCAACTCAGCAAGCCCAATAACTCACAAGCATGACGGTCTGCAAGCCCGACAGCCCTTGAGCCAACGACGGCACGACCCGACAACTCGCAGCCCGGCTCAGCCCGGTTCGGTTCGGTTCGGTCCGGAATTTAGCCCAAGTGTCCCAATTTACACCTTTATTTCTCATTCAATACAACTCCATTTTTGACGTATGAGTATACCATTTTGTAGTACTCTTTACCAGCTTTCCAATACACTAATGACCCGACAATTCTGTTCAGCCGTTTGGCCGGAATTCGGCCGGAAAATCACCGGAAACATTTTATGTCAAAAAAGTTCCAACAATCCCCCACATGAATAGAAATAAGTCTAAACATATGACGACTTTACTAATCCTAAGGACTGACCCAACTAGCTAGACTAGACAGACCTTCGAGAGTATAAACGAAAACTAATTGTATATGAGTTGGTGGCATTTTTTAGCTTTGAACCTACTCACTATTAGTACCTGTCAAGTTTACTCGGCCAGATGGTGAACATGATATCTTGAACCATCCGGAGTTTGATGCAAAGTTGGACAGCAGGTATAACACAACTTCATTTTCTTGTAGAACGAGGTTCTCTGTTTGTGTTCATTATGGCCTTCAACATGCCTGGTTAATCATGATTGAAGTTGGAGAGTATAGCCTCACATATTCTCACATTGCTTGTATTCAAAGAAGTATCCTGTAAGTATTTCACATATTTTACAAAGCTAGGTTCAAATCATTAAAAGCAAATGCTTAACCTTTATACATATAGGAAGCACTGTACATCATTTTTGGAACTAGTAAGACACAACAGTCTCTCAGTGCTTATAAGAGATTTAGTTTGATTTAATTGTCCCTTTGAACCTATGTCATGGGATCTCCAATCTTTGTAGGTGGGGTTACCATCAAACTTCCTCTTAGGTGGTCAACTTGATCTCGATTCAAACCTTTTGTAAATGGATCCACTAGGTTGTCAGCTGACTTGATGTAATCGATCGTGATTACTCCAGTTGAGATAAGTTGTCTAATGGTTTTATGTCATCGTCTAATGAGACGAGATTTACCATTATATAGGGTACTTTGTCCATGTCTTTAGCTGAATGGCTATCACGGTGTACACGTATTGCAGGCACAGGTTTCCCCCACATTGGAATGTCTTCCAGGAAATTACGGAGCCATTCGGCTTCCGCTGCAGTTGTATCCAATACTATGAATTCAGATTCCATAGTTGATTTCGCTGCCACGATTTATTTGCTAGATTTCCAGGATACTACTGCACCTCCAAGTGTAAAGATGTATCCACTTGTGGATTTAGAGTTTTTGGAATCTGCGATCCAGTTGGCATCACTGTAACCTTCCAAAACTGCGGGTTCTTTACCATATTGCAAGCCATGATCTTTGGTATAATGTAGGTAGTTCAAAACTCTAGTTATAGCCTTCCAATGCTTATGTCCTGGATTACTTGTGTAGCGACTAAGTACATTTATAGAGTGCATTAAATCCGGTCTTGTACTGTTTAAAGTACATTAAACTGCCAATTACTCTTGCATATTCCACCTGTTGCACATGTTCACCAGAGTTTTTGATCAGGAGTTTTTGCAGTCTCATTAGAGTAATGCTTGAAACGATCAAGTATCTTCTCAGAATAGTGGGTTTGAGACAAGGTAAGACCTTCATTAGTTCTGATGATTTTTATACCCAAAATAACATCTGCTAGACCCATGTCTTTCATTTCAAAAGATCTTTTGAGCATGTTTTTAGTTTGATTTATGATATATGTGTTGTTCCCCAATATGAGCATATCGTCTACATATAAACATAACAAAATGTACCCTGTTGGAGTAATTTTGAAATATATGCATTTGTCACATTCATTAATGGTAAAACCATTAGACATCATAACACTGTCAAACTTCTCATGCCACTACTTAGGAGCCTGTTTGAGTCCGTATAGTGACTTCACAAGTTTATACATTTTGTGTTCTTGTCTTAGGATAACAAACCCTTCATGTTGTTTCATGTAGATTTCCTCTTCCAAACTCCATTTAAGAAAGCTGTTTTTACATCCATTTGATGTATTTCAAGATCTCGTAAGGTTGCAATGCTTATGAGCATCCTGATTAAAGTTAATCTCGTTACTGGAGAATATGTATTCAAAGAAATCTAAACCTTTTTTTTGTCGAAATCCTTGTATCACAAGCCTAGCCTTGTACCTATCAATATCACCATTCGTTTCCTTTTAATAGTAAAAATCCATTTACTCCCCAATGGTTTAGAACCTTGGGGTAGATCTGCTATCTCGTAAGTATGATGTTGCAAGATAGAGTCTATCTCAATATTGACTACTTCCTTCCAATAAGATGCATCAGGGATAGACATGGCTTCTGAATAAGTTCTTGGTATGTTTTCAGCTAAAAACACCATCAAGAAATCATCACCGAAAGATTTCTCTTTGCGAGCTCTTTTGCTCCGCCTAGGTTGTTCTTCAGGTTCCTTTACTGTTTCTTCAACAGTAATAGTACCCAAACTATTTTCCTCAGCCTCCGAGGTTGTTGAATCTCGTTGTTCACGAGTTTGTTTTTTGAGTTCTCCTACAAGGAAAAATATCTTCAAAGAACGATGCATTTCTTGATTCCATAAATGTATTTTCATGGATATCTGGAATATTCGATTTTTTAACAAGAAATCGATAAGCACTGCTGTTGTGCGCATATCCGATGAAGATACAATCTACGGTCTTAGGCCCAATTGTGACCTCTTTGGGAGGTGGTACATCCACTTTTGCTAGACACCCCCACACTTTTAGGTATTTGTACGAGGGTACTGTACCTTTCCAAAGTTCATGTGGTGCCTTTGCAGTCACCTTATGTGGTATCCTGTTGAGGATGTAGTTAGTGGTAAGCAAAACTTCCCCCACATGTTTTGGGCTAACCCAAGTTCATGCAACAGTGCATTCATCATTTCTTTCAGAGTTTGATTCTTTCGTTCCGCAACTCCGTTAGATTCTGGTGAATACGGAGCAGTTGTTTTGTGTATAATGTCTTTTTCTCTACAAAATACATTGAATGGCTCATTATATTCTCCTCCTCTATCACTTCAAACTATTTCAGTAGTTCTCTGAAGTTGGTTTTCTACTTCGAGTGTAAATTCTTTGAATTTTACCAAAGCTTCATCTTTGTTATGCAATAGATATACATAACAATATCTTGTGCAATCATCTAGGAAGGTAACAAAGTATTTCTTACCGCCTCTAGTTTGCACATATTTTAAATCACATAAGTCTGTGTGAATTAAACCTAGAGGTTCAGTTGTTCTTTCAACTCGTGGTGACGGAGTTTTTGTGAGTTTTGCCCGTACGCATACTTCACATTTTTCTTGGTTAGTTTTGAATATCGGAATTAAATTCATGTTTTGCATTTTTCTCATTGTTTTATAATTGACATGTCCTAAACGTTCATGCCAAGTAGTAAACTCAACAAAGTAAGCAATAGGATTTTCATTTATTTCAACAACATAAGCTACAGTTTTAGGAAAGACTGTCATTACAGACATTTTGACCAGTCCACCCTTAACAAAACCCTTTCTCAGATACACCCCATGTTTCTAAAGAACTAGCTTATCAGACTCAAAGTTAACTGCACATTTTTAATCCTCTAAAAATTAATTAAGTAAGAAAAAATTTTAGTACTATTTGTGTCAATCCCCTAGATAAAAATGAGAGCAAACACTAATTTAATATTAAATTGAATCAATTTTTGAAAATATAGTGGAAATATATACCCTAAATTGGAAATAAAGAACTCAAATATAATACTACAAACTAATTTTAAAATAAAAAAATTTCTTTTAAATAGTGAAAATATATACCCTAAATTGGAAATAGAAAACCCAAATATAATACCATAAACTAATATTAAAAAAAATCGAAATTTCTTTTAAATGATTGAAATATATACCCTAAATTGGAAATAGAGAACACAAATTTAATATTTTAAATTTATTTTAAAATTATTTTGGTTGAAAATATTTTATATAAAATTATGATATTATTGAAAAAATAAATTAGTGATAATACTTTTAGGAAAAAAACTTCATAATAAATCAAATAATGCTATTTTTGGAAGTTTATGGAGGGTGTGCTATTATTGTCCATAAAACTTGATTTAGTGCTATTTTTAGGAATTTATATTTTTTGTTTGTTGCTGCTCGTTTTTGGTGAATCTACTTGTCGTTTATTGCATAATCTCGAGCTGTTTCTAGAAGAAAACTCTTCTATTATTGGGGAATTTATGCCCCTTTTCGTCATTAAAGTTTTCTTAAGAAATAATACACAGACCGGGAATTGAAAGGGTCGTTTAGCTTTTTGTCTTCTTTGTTAGTTTCAATGATACTCTGTTACTTTCTTTTACCCGACAAGCTGTTGATGCATGTTTCAGCTGCTAAAATATGAAGCATCAAGGGACTAAAATGATGTTACTTTCCAAAACATGTTGTCTTTGATGATTTTGGCGGTGCCCTATAGTGGAAACTGGAAACTGTTGTCTTTGATGATTCAAGAATGTGAACTTTCAATAAGTTTCTTGATCAGTTTTTGTCTTCCGCAAATTTTTAGCTATGAAAACTCTATTTTTCTTTTGTTTTATATTACTCTGAATTTACATTGGGATGAAAAATGAGTGGCTGAGGAATATAGAAATAGTTGACAAAGGATATATATACTCTATTCAGTGTTGCATGTGTGTGAAAGCTTAAGTGTTGAAGAACTTGTACAATTCATGGTTTCAGGTAGCATTTGTTATAACAACCGGTATAAACAGTGCCTATGTGTTGGGATATTCCAAGACAGTCATGGTTCCATTGGGTTGGATTGGTGGTGTGGTTGGTCTCATTCTTGCTACTGCAATCTCCCTTTACGCAAACACTCTTGATATGTATATAATTTGCATGTTTCACACATCCTTTTATCACCATTTTGAGTCTAGTTTCACCCATCTTTCATAGCATTCATCAATATTTTTGTACATTTTGCGTCTTAAGTCGAGTCTAGGACTAGTCTTGCATACATTATGCATTTTGGAGTTGTTTCAGGTGCTTTGGAGCTATTGGTGCTCAGAAAGAGGAAAAACAGAACAGAAAGTCATATTTCCACCAACATACTCGATCACCAGTATCAGAGAGGGAAGCGGTCAGCTCAGTAGTCCATCCAGACACTTATACTCGATCGCAGAGGAGAGGAGGCAGTCCCAACTGCAGTTCTACTCGATCACAGAGCTGAAGGAGTCCATCCTGACTTTTCTACTCGATCGCAGAGGCGACTAGGCAGTCCACTTTGCCAGTCCACCAGTTCTACTCGATCGCAGAAGAGAAGAACCAGTCCATCCTGACAGCTGACACACATACTCGATCACAGAGGCCAAGAAGCAGCCCAAACCATTCAGTCAACCAACCTACTCAACCACCACCTCGACCATCTGATCAATCCGCACTCAACCAGACAACCTGAGCAACGGAAAGAGAAGAGAAGAGAAGGCCTATTCAAAGCCCATTCGAAGCCCATCAGGAAATCCACTTTGGGCCGACACTCTTGATCACGTCGTACATGGGCCGTTAAGTGGGCTCGAAGCCCGCTTTCTTATCTTAGTATTAATAAGTATCTAAGGGTTTCGCCCTGGCACTTGCACTTTGAGAGACACGAATTTTGCACTATTATTCAGCAGCCGTTTTTCATTCCTGCAACTTTGTATTTCGATTTTTCTTCTAAGTTATTCAGATTTTGCTTTCATTTGCTTGTTCATCTTTGTTTCATTCCCTTTAATATTTTTAGTATGCAATCTTCAATCGTTTCTATGTTATTGTCTTTAAGCATGTTGTCTGAGTAGTGATTAAGATTTCTGAGGATGGGATAGAGTAGTTGTGGAACCCCTCGTCGAATCTGTTGGTTAAGTGTATATTTATTGAATCCCTTCTGGATTAATTGTGTTTACTGCTTATTCCTTTCTGATCAACAGGAATCCGATCCCAGACGTTCCAGCACTCAGAAGGCGTTTAATGGAACGTTGGATCTACTAATTCCAGTGATAATCGTCTCTATCCCAAGGGATTGGCCGTTTAGAGCGGTTATTGGCTTTAACAGTCGATTCTTATTGTCTGCTTAGTTAGAGATCGCTAATGGAAATTAGGTCAGTGTCTAGCTATGCTTGAGGATTTATATCACGGGAGTGAATTAATCTGTTGTTGAACCTGTTGTCTAGGGATAGCTTAATTGAGATTTGTTAACCAACTGAATTGATTACGGAGACCACACTATTCGATAACCCCATCCTTAGGAGTTTCTCATCCATATGATTTCTCTGTTTACTTACCTGCTTCATTCACTTGCCATTGAATTTTAGTATTTTTCTGTTTTCAACCATTCTACTCGATCACACCAGTCTACTAACAGTGAGACTGCGTGATAGAGTAAAGTGGTCTATTTCTGCATTTTCACTCTTTGTCATCCTGTTGTACTCGATCACAGGGTCCCTTCTGGCAGTCGATCCTGCGATCGAGTATATCAGTCATTTCTGTGACTTTTTACTGTTTTCTGCATCAACACTAGGACTGTTAGAAAACCAACCAAATTCTGCTTGGCTTGACTTAGCAACTTCTGATCATATCTCATATGTCTGCATCACACCCATTTGGATTGACACCTAAAATATTACAACGACAGGATTAGTGTTTTAGGATTAATTGATCTCAAAAACCTATTATCAACTCTTATCGCCAAGCTTCATGAGTTTGGTGGCAAAAGACACATTCGTTATAGAGATCTCGCAGGCTTCATCTATGGTAAATTCTCCATCACTCTCTCGCAATATCAAAAAACACACTTAACTAGAATTGTATTTGCTTGATTGATTCAGGTAAAAAGATGTATCGTGTTACATGGGGATTGCAATATGTCTATCTTTTCATGATTAATTGTGCCTTCATCTTACTTGCTGGTTCGACCTTAAAGGTACAACAACCGAAACAAACCGTTTTGTTGCGAAAATCCGAAAATTAGCTCATATGGCTCTGCTTTTGCATTGTGTGCAGGCTGTTTATGTACTTTTTAGAGATAATTGTCTCATGAAACTGCCTCACTTTATCGCCATCGCGGGTGTTGTATGTGCGATTTTGGCCATCGGTATTCCTCATTTATCAGCTCTTGGAATCTGGCTAGGAGTTTCAACAATCCTTAGCATAATCTACATTATTGTTGCAATAGTTCTAGCAGCTAAAGATGGTAAACTTTCATGTTAAATCAAACCTCGAAAATGATTTCAAATAACCACAAAAAAACTACTCGCCATTTTGTTTTTGGTTCAATAGGAGTAAACAAGCCTGAAAGAGATTACAACATACAAGGATCATCAATAAACAAACTCTTAACCATAACAGGAGCAGTTTGCATTCAACACGGGAATGCTACCGGAAATACAGGCAAGTCTCATCGATCTATTTATGGTCAATCAAATATTTCTCTGTTTTGTGACTTACACTAATCTTTTGTGCAAATGATTAGGCGACAGTGAAGCAACCGGTCGTTAAAAACATGATGAAAGCTCTGTATTTTCAGTTCACTGTTGGTGTTTTACCGATGTATGCGGTTACATTCATCGGATATTGGGCTTACGGGTCCTCGACATCGACTTATCTGTTTAATAGCGTCAGTGGACCTCTTTGGGTCAAAGCACTCGCTAATATTTCAGCTTTTCTCCAATCTGTTATCTCTTTACATGTAAGTCTCTATCTAGACCTCAATGATGAGTCTTTGTGTCTTAATCCTAACCTTAACCGTTTAAATTCTTGTGTTTTTCTTACGTAAATTTTTGCAAGTCCGACTTATGAGTATATGGACACAAAGTATGGAGTCAAATGAAGACCATTAGGAATAAAAAATCTGTTGTTTAGAACAGTAGCAAGAGGAAGCTACATCGCGGTGAGCACTCTTCTCTCGGCTCTTTTACCGTTTCTCGGAGATTTCATGAGCCTCACTGGAGCAATAAGCACGTTCCCTCTCACATTCATATTAGCGAATCACATGTATCTTGTTGCTATGAACGATAAGCTTAGTCTTGTGCAAAAGCTTTGGCATTGGCTTAATGTTTGCTTCTTTGGATTAATGTCTCTTGCTGCTGCTATTGCTGCTGTTAGACTCATCTCTGTGGACTCCCAAGAACTTCCATGTTTTTGCTGATGTTTGATTAAAATGTCTTCGACATTGTTAACGATGTAAAAATTATACCAAGAAGAAAAAAATTGTAATCCTTTTGTTGTTACTTTTATTATTTCAAATGACATAAATTTTTTATAACATTATATATAAAAATTTTTCTGTTCAACACAAATTTTTACTTTTAACAAAACAATTCAAGAGACAAATAGAAGAAACAAAGTAAAGTGAAGTCATATTCTTAAGCAAAGCCATATTGATTAAGAAAATAAATAATCATTTTCTTATGCAAAGCCATATTTGGGCCAAGCCGTATTAAAGTTTGGGCCAACTTGTTTGAGATAGCCACATATAAGCCCAATAGAGTTTTGTTGCTGAGCTTATTTATGAATCCATATAAAGTCTTGACCTAATAGCGAAAACTAGGGTTTTTCTCTGTGAATTCGCTCGGCGGCATAAAAGAGAGTAAGAAGAGGAAGACGAGAGTTACAAGGATTGAAAATGAAGGGACGTCAAGGAGAGAGAGTTAGGTAATTAGGGTTTTGATTGTGCTCTCTTTTTCTCAGCTGAATCTCCGATTTGAATTTGTTCGTTACTGGTTCACTTTAATCTGATGAAATCTTTGTGTTGCTGTTATGCAGATTGTATGTTCGTGGAACAGTCCTCGGCTACAAGAGGTACTTTCAATTTTCAGTCTTTCTCTGTATGTTCTTAAGTTATTTGGATTTGAATATTCACCTATCGTTTTTGGATATCAACATAAGGTCTCGATGAAAGTTTGTAACTTTGCCACAACTGATAGATTTCAATGATAATGCTCTCATATTTGTAATGTTACTCCATTGTTTCTGATTAATGGTTGTGCAAAATGATGCATTTTTGCTATTGCTTCCTTTAAGATTAGCTTTTAAGCAGTTGGTTGATAGTTTGATTGCTTATAGAAAGCAGAATAAAGATTGATTACTAACGATTAAGTAATGTTTCAGGTCCAAGTCGAACCAATATCCCAACACTTCTCTCATCCAGATTGAAGGTGTGAACACTCAAGAGGAGGTCAATTGGTACAAGGGTAAGCGTTTGGCTTACATCTACAAGGCAAAGACAAAGAAGAACGGTTCTCACTACCGTTGCATTTGGGGCAAAGTCACTAGGCCTCATGGTAACAGCGGTGTTGTCCGTTCTAAGTTCACTTCAAACCTACCACCCAAGTCAATGGTACTTTATCTTCTTGAAACATAATCATGGTTAATTGGATTTTTTCCTCCAGACTAATCATTTTTGATCTGCTGTGTTTAATCTCAGGGAGCTAGAGTCAGAGTCTTCATGTACCCTAGCAACATATGAGGTAACAACAAACTCATTTCAGTTTTACTTTTGATCCAATAGTCCCGTTTATTGCATTCATTTCAGTAGAATTGAACAACACTGATTCTGTAACTTGATATTTAAGATTAGTTGTTTCATTTTGCTTCTCTAATGGAGAAACCATGTCAACAAGGCTATATCTATTTGAAAGGTTGTGCATTGTAATTAAGAGCAATTAGATTAATCCTTTAAGTATAATAGATTGTCCATGATATATATACTTTAGTGAACATGGATCCTGATTCGATTTCCTAATGCAGGAGGATAGATTTCAAGAAGTATCGGAAGGAATCGCCATTATCATTTCTCAGGAGCTGTAGTTTATCTATTCACTTTTGTTCTAAACTCTCTGTTGGTTTTGATTTTATCTTTAGACGAAGTAAAACATTTTTCTTCTTGAGATAATATTAATGGAACTTCAGAAAACCTATGATCCCAGTCATTTCCTTATTTATTGGGTGGATAGGCATTTGGAGTTGCAAGTAGCTTCTCACTTATTTTTTCCACTTTGATAGATTCGTGCTCCTTTTGTTTCTCTATTTTTTCTCTTTTGGCTTCTGCAATTTTCTCAATTTCAGCAAGGCAATATCAAAATGTGAATTCTAACAAGAACAAGTAAAAGAGATATCGAGATGCTTTAGTATAATGGGGCAGATCTAGAAAGTGACTTAATAATGGAAAGTGATGGCTTCAACCGCCTCAGCTCCAAACGTCTCTTCCGCTCTAAATCAAAAGCTCCCGTCTCCAGATCTGAGCCTTCTTCCTTCAGCTCAAATGCTTCTTCCTCTTCCTCCATCAATGGTTTTGGTTTTAGTTGTTGATTGCGAGGGGAGCGACCAGAAGATTTGAAACCGAAAGATCTCATGAAACTCTAAAAAGTAATGACCTTCTAGCTTATGCTATGACTCTTATCAATTTCTTCTTTTTTGAAACCGGAAGATCTCATGAACCTCTAGCTTCGGCTAAGATCTCTTTCTGTCTTGGACATGAAAACTCACAAAATAAACATATGTAAAGAAGAAGCTTTGACTATCAAAATTTCCAACACTACCACCACATTTCGTTTTTTTGGTCTTGGCATGGTTGGATTTACTATATCGACTCCACTCGTTCTAGCCAAGTCTAGATCCTCTATAATGGAGAGAAATTTCTAATCAGTCACCAATGTCTATTTGGCAGATCGGAACTCAAGCTTCTCCGATATGGATATGAACTGAGTTTTATTAACCATAACAATGTTTCTAGAGATCTATTCGAGATCCTCTCTTCCTGCCACCGTGAGTTATCTTTCCGGAGCAGAGAATTTTTCTTGTACCGCATAACCGCCACACCAACATCGCCTCTCTTTGCTACATCATAGCTAACCCTAAAATTTTCATGGGCTCGGTCCATTTTCTTTTTTGTGATCTCTGGCCATTTTGCTAAGCCCAACTTTAGTTTAGTTTTTGTATTGCCTGTCCTTTATGCAAGTTGTTTCGCTGACTCATATGTTTCGATTTCTTTCTGTAAGGAGAGACTTTTCCCACATTCCTTTTTTTTTTGGAAAGATCATGTCTACAATTCTACAATACTTTGGATTGTTTCTTGAATTCAAAAACGAGAGTTTCTAAAACGTCAACAAATATCCCTCATAATGAGGTGTCCCTTTTCAAAAAAATTAAGATTATCTCTTTATTTTTTAGTACGGTGGGATATCAATCTCCCTCCGGAACTAATAAATGAGGATCCTAGCATGGAATTGTCAAGGGGTGGGTGCGGATCTTACCACTCATCGACTGGAAGAGATGTGTCGTATGTACTCTCCAGGTTTTCTGTTTCTATCGGAAACGAAGAATGATCTTATTCATCTTCAGGATATGCAAGTATCATTAGGATTTGATTCTCTTCAAACTGTTGAACCTATAGGTAATAGTGGTGTCTTGCTCTTATGTATTCGAAAGATTATCCGGTTAAGTTGTTTTCGTTAGTGATCGGCTAATTGATATTGAAACAATTATTGATGGAAACCGAGTTTTTATTACCTTTGTTTATGGCGATCCGGTAGTTCAATACCGAGAATTAGTTTGGGAGCGGTTGACTCGTATTGGTCTTACTCGTTCGGAGCCATGGTTTATGATCGGTGAGTTTAATGAAATTGTTGGAAATCATGAAAAGAAGAGTGGAAAAAGTAGATCAGAATCTTCTTTTCTCCCATTTCAATGCATGATTGAAAATTGTGGGATGATTGAGATTCCATCTCATGGTAGCTTATTTTCATGGGTGGGTCGACGTCGCTGCGGAGTTACGTGTCGGAGAGTCTGTAGGATCATTAAATCATGGCTAGATAGAGCCATGGCGAATGAGGATTGGCATTCTATTTTTTCCCACTCAAACGTGAAGTATTTGAACACAGACCTCTTCTAGCTTCAATCCAGAATAGCCCAAAAACGTAAATAAAAGAAAATAAATAAAAAGAAAAATCATACTAGTGGGTTGCCTCCCACTAAGCGCTTGTTTATAGTCAATAGCTTGACTATGTTGGGTTTCTAGAATCAGGAGGATCAGATGGTGGCAAGAAATACCGCGGAGAAAAACCTCTCATCATCCATGGTGGCGTATAGGCATTTGCCGTGTGAGGTCTACAAAGGAAGTGCGGAACTTCAGCAGTGCAGAACAGAGGTATCGGTGGTCTACTCCTTTTACCTGCACAATCATCAAAAAAAAGAACAAGCACTCGACGAGAAACTCGTGGTTTGCTTAATCGTAAAACAGTTTTTGGAAATTTGAAACTCTTATTAATGAAATCAAGAGGTTTAAGAGGAGGAGATGAGTACCTTAGCCGTTTAGGAGGTGGATCAAGGAGTAGAGGTGCAGTGGGTGACTTGACTATAGTGCCTGGAGTATCAACAGTGAACTCAACACAAAAACTAGCTCTAATAAAGAACTCTAGCTCCGCCTGTGTGGGGGTGTCGATCGACATAGGTGGTGGTGTCGATCGAATCCATCCCTCCAGATTGATTCTCAGCAACTAAATCATGACTTGCTTTTTGTAGCTGCCCGCTTGTACCATGAACCTTATCTATCTTAACACTAGTGTCTATAGAGTGCTCTACAGAGAATGCCTGACCATCTATGGTGGGTGGCTTCTTCAACTTGTCCATGTCAAGAGTCATAACCACATCACACTCATTCAAAACAATTGGAATTTCTGTAGATATAGAGCAATCGAGTACACAACTACCTGGATAGGTGGCATTGATTATTTCAGAGATAGGCATTGCCAGCTTGTCCTTCATCGTCCGTGGAGCATCACACATCAGAAGTGTAATGATTTCGGCATTAAGCAAGCTTGCCTCCTTATCACTGACACCATTCAAAATTAACTCCCAGATATATTCATGAAGTATATACCATAGGTTCGTGTAGTCAACATAAGGTAACTTTTCTAGAAGCAAATCACACAGCGCAAAACATCTCTCTTCAAGGATATGCTGTTCGGTCCGTATAGCCACTAGAATCTCAACAAAATATGGCGCAGTCCTTGTCCATTGTTCATGGACACTATCATTTGTTGTTGACGCTTTGGTGTCGAGCTCGCTCGATTTCGCTCCGTCAAACGTTGAATCATTGATTGTTCCTGATGAGTGTCGGTCGACACCGAGGTCATGTCAGTCGAGACTGAGACTTGGTGTCGAGTGGTTCTGTAAATCAGTGTGGCAAGCAAGCGTGATGGTTTTCTCTAAGGTCTGGTGCTGAATTCTACTCCCTAACTGAACTACACTAACATCCTTTCTATCGATCCGAGCATTCAAGTCTTGAAAGTCATTGTACAGACCATCAATTCTTTGATTCGTTATCACCTGGCTCTTGAGAATCTGTTCTAGCATGTATTCCATCCTACTCGTAGAAGTGGGTGGACGGTGGGCTTGGTGAGTAGAATAGCTGGAATGATTAGCATAGAATAGATCAGGCTTGTTGTAGTCAGCAAGTTGAATATAACGTTCATCTGCAATAGCTGCAGCTCTGTATCCTACTTGGTGTCGAGCGACACCCTGGTGGTGTCGATCGTCACCCTCAACAATATCAGGTATCATGTTTCCCTACTCATCGATTTTTTGACCATCCTCGTTGTATGCCTGACCAGCTGTCCCTTAACACTCCTGCAACATCAGATATAATTATCAACATCTTGGTGTTGCAATTAAATTCTTGAAGCTCCTGAAACACAAGAAAAAGAAAAAATAAAAACAAGTGAGAAAAAAAGAACAAAATAAGTCTAGTCTAAATTCTACACCTATAAAATAACAAGAGAAAAGAGTTTAGAATAATCTTCTCTAAAGGGAGTTTCCACAGGGTTTTGCTCCCGAGTACTAAAGAGAAAAGGAGAATAGCCTCTCCAAGATTAGGTCTAAACAATGACCTTAAAACTATATATATAAGTCTTATAAACATACTGGGCCGAATATGGAAATCTTCAAATTTCAATAACTTGCGTCACCCAACAAGAAGTCTGACGATTTGAAGATTCTAGAAATTGCCCTAGAAGACTTTCTTATTTGTATTATTAGTCCCTGCTTGTATTTTTAGATATAAATACTCTTTTTGGTCATTGTTTAGACCGACAACCCTTAAAACTTTTATTTTAAGTTTTATTTTTACTTTTGCTCGGCTAGTCCTTGGAGATTTTGGAGAGTTCACCAAACATTTCAAAACCATGTAAAAAGAAAATCTTTTCTAAAGTCTATTCTTCTTTTGATTTCTTTATGCAATCTTATTTAAACATGTTTTCTGTTTCCATGATCATATCTGAGTAATTCCCGTGTTGGGTTTAGGGTTTCTCATTAGGAATTTTGATGATTTAGTAGATCGATAACCTATTCGAATTTATATTCAGAGTTCTTCATCTTGATTGTTCTTAATGCGAGTTCTAGAGTAGCTACCTAGAATGTGATCATAGGTTAATAGGTAAGATCGGAGAGGCCGCTTATTACGTGAACTATCATAGGTAAGTATCTAGATATAGATAGGTCTAACTTAAATGCTTAGGTGAACGTATCAATCCTGATTATAATGCATGATTAGTATTTAGGGTTTTACAGACGAGAGTTGGGATTCCTATTTATTAAGCATAGTTAATCAATACAGACGAGAGTTGGTTGATTATAGGTTAGGGATTTGAGTTCTAAAACGGTTTGCTAACAATCCTAATTAACTGCTAAATCTATTATTCATCTATTTCCGGAGAATTTCCTTAAACCGACAGCTTTAATTATCTAAGTTTACTACAATCTAATATGTTATGTGCTTTGTTGTCATTTTACATTTAATTATTACTTGATTTAGCTTAATTATGAGACTATAATTTTTTGTGTTAACAAAAGAACTTTGTGGAAATCGATTCTAAAGTACTACAATTGATATCTAATTTGAGAGAGAGCTTGAGGTCTAATTTGATCCATATCACTAATCTTATGGAAAAGAAAATAAAGGGCAATTGGCAAAACTAACGCACAAAAATATTATAATTAAGAAAATGACATCAACAAAAAAGATGGGTGATATATTTCCCTCTTTCCCTCTTCTCTTTTCCTCTCTTTCTCGATATTTTTTCTCCAGTTTTCTTCTTCTTCTCACTGTTCACAATCGAATTGTGACTCTCTCTCTCTCTCTCTCTCTCTCTCTCTCTCTCTCTCTCTCTCTCTCTCTCTCTCTCTCTCTCTAAATCCGTTTACATCACCAATGACATCAATGTTTAGTCTATTAAAGATTCCAACTTCTTTGATTTGCCCAGAAAATGTTTCTGTAATTCTATTAACTTATCCTACAAACAAACCAATTCATTCTATTTCGATTTGTTTGTCTATTTAAACTAATGATTAACGAATGGCTAAAAAAAATTGTCCGAATCTTACCATCGTCAACGTCACCGCTACAGTTAATCTTGATTATTTGGGTTGCCAATGTTGTATCTTAGGGTATAGTATTTTTTTATCAAAGCGGTTTAATTCAGTCATTTGGATTGTCTACGTTTTGTTCTATACTATTTAGTTTCATTCTATACTATTTTATTTGTCTGTTTTATACAAACATTATTCACTATTTTAAATAATTTGTATTAGATTGTAAAATTTTTAATCATGTTATACTCAGAAAAGATCTATTTTTTTATAAAACTATTGTAAAATTTAATTAGTTATTTTTATAGCACTAATTCAACAATTAAAATCATTTGGGGTAATATTAATTTTTATAACATTGGATTATTCTCTCTCTTCTTCCACACATCTCATCACGTCCTCTTTAGCGCGTGTCTCTCACTGTTGTACCATTTTGTCTTTTCACTACTTCAATGTGTTAGTTTCTTAATATTTTTGAATATGGTGCTATATTATTAATTTTAGATTGGATTTTGGTTATACAGGAAATTCACCCAAAAATAAATGGCCTAGTCTGAAGCAAAAAACAAAAACTAATGGCTAATTGTTATTGCTCTCGGCAACAACGCCAAATTGATCTAGTGATTTTACCCAATAACTTACTGAACCTCAAGGAGCAATGAACCAACACACTAGGAATACACAAAATTATCAAGTTTATGGAATTTAAGCTAACAAGATTGGAATTATGATTCACTAACAACCTATTCAAAATGACCAAGAGAAACAAGATTAAAGCAAAACAAAACATAACTAAACAAAATCAAAAGATTAATAGGATAAGAAAGTAAATGAAACGAAAAATAATAATTCAAAGACGGTTTCAAAATCAAGATTAAACAAGCAACCCTAGGGCAAGATACTTGACTAGGGAGATAGCAAATTATTTTTTTATTTTTTTGTCATAAGATATTATTTAGAACTCAAACGAGCTAATTTTGAGGAAAATTGTTTACAAAAGTGATATGTAGCGGTTCGACTCGAATTTTTTGCGCCAAATAGTCCGCTTTGACATTTGCATTACGAGAGATTAAAGATAAAGAAAAAGTAGTAAATTCTTCTTTGTCGCTCTAGAACTCCTCCAAATAAGCTGAAAATGCTGGCCATTTGCATTGCAAATTAATCTATTATATTTAATCAATCAATCAATATTCATCCTTTCCCTTCGATACCTCACGTAAATCAATTCATTGACATTTAATCAATCAATCAATATTCATTCTTTTCCTTCGATACTTCAGGTAAATCAATTCATTGGCATTAATTATAAGCTAATAAAGCAGTCATCAACAATTTTCATTCGCAATCACAAGATAAGCATGCATTAAATACCAGTCAACCACTAAACATCCTAACCATGTTTTCGAAAGTAAGGAATATAAAGAACTTGTGAATTGGGTTTGGCATTTTGTCGAAAACCTTCCAAGAATAAAATGCCTAACGTCTAAATCATCATTAAATCAAAGGTAATTTAGCATTAAGATCATTCCACAAAAAATGATTTACGTAAATCTAGCACTAAACATCATAAAATTCATCATCAAATCTCCCTAATCTAGCTACCAAGTTCAAAAGTTATAAAATAAACTATATATTGCATAAAACTACATAAGATCAAATGGCATCAAAAATCCAAAATCCATTCCATGAACATAGAATTAAGAAATGCAATTCAAACGCCATCAAAACTCCTTAATACATTCCATGAACATAGAATTAGGAAATCAAATATGCAACTAAGGACCTAAACTTGAATCCAAAATGATGGGAAACTAAGAAAAACGAATCTATAAAACCAATAAAAATACAAAGATATCATCTCTATCCAAGATCATATCATCTCCTCTTTTTAAAAAGGATTTGACGTCAAATCTGTTTGTTATGCAATAAAAGGTACAAGTATGAAATATTGAAGTTAGAACTCACATTATACTTACCTTGCACGTCGGGTAAGTAAGCATTGTCACTTATCCATTCGATTATCTTGTATGGACCATCTATTAATGGCCTGATTTTTGACTTCTATTGAGTAGGAAACCTTTCCTCTTTTAAGTGAATCAATAATTGATCTACAACTTCGAAAATAGATTATCTTGAATGTCTACCTTTATTAGCTTGCTTAGCATGAAGCTTGGTCTTTTCATAAATGTTTTTCCCTGCCTTTTCATGGACCTGTTAAGCAAGCTCTACCTTCTTTTTGTCATCAATACTAACTCTTTTATTCGAAGGTAGAGGGATTAGATTAAAATGTGATATGGAGTTGAACTCACAACCAATTTGAAAATGAAAATACTTAAAACCTGAATGCAAATCTGTAAATTCAATATGTGATAAACATTTTTCCCAAGATTTCAAGTTTTTTTTATCAATGCATGCAAGAGAATACCTAAAGTTCTATTAACCACTTTATTTTGATCACATGTATTTTATTGTGTCTCTACTATTTAAGTGAAAAATAAGCTTTAGTTAACTTTTTATATTCTCACCGAGCATTCCGCAAACCCATAAAATATAAATATCAGAGTTTTTGCCAAACTTGCAATCCTAGCTTCATTATATATCATTTATCCTTTTTCGCTGTTTACAATAATACTAGGATTTAACCCATGATACACCACAGAGCAAATATTTTATTCATATATATAATAATATTAAAATTTTCGGTTTTAGTTTAGTATTAAAGTTATATAATTTTATATTAATGTTGTGTTATAATTATTTAATAATAAAATAATTATTTAACCTGTGTTATATCAATCCAAACCCATCCTGCTATATTTCATATCAATCTAAACCCGTCCCGCTATATTTTTCGTCTCATGATATTTTAATTTTGTTATAAATTTAAATATTAGTTCTGGAATTAGTTGTGATTGTGATTTTATGTCGAAAAAGTTATGGACTTTTATTTCTATGGAATATTCAAACCAAGATAAGGAATGTTTTTAGGTGCACATATACTTAGGTTTGCTCATTTTATGGGATCGTAAATGTATTTTGGTTTGTTTCACAATGTTGGTTTTAATTTATTGCCGAAATTTAATACAAATAATTCAAATAGTTCAAATTTTGGTTGTTTTAAGATTTAGTAATTATTGTAAGTAAGATAAGGAGAATATAATTTATTATATTTTACGTGGCATATGGGATTGCCATATATTTCGAATCTTTTTAGTTTATTACACAGTTAATTGCCATAAAAAATTTAAATCTAGTGACAACTATTGTAAATAAGTCCTAACTCCGGGATTTGTTTTATAAAATAGCTGTAAAAATGTATATGTAAATTATTATAGAGCTACACAAATTTTATATGTAGAGAAAAAAAGTCGTATTAAAAGAGTATTCAAGATATTTATAAATTATAGTAAAATGTTTTAGCTGGAACCATCTACTTACCTAATAAAGAAACTCCTTTTGCTTTATTGTGGTGAGGTGGTGAGGTCAGCGAAAAGGAGAATTGTCTGATTTGTAACATATTTAGTAACTAAAATTATTCAATGCCGTGATTGCGGGTAGGATTAATTTATATTTTTACTTCCATGGAAAGTATATGAATAAGGAAAAGGTCATCACTTGTAAAGATAAACATACATAATCAAATTGAATAAGTAATATTTGACGTGAAAAGAAAGACTAATGATAAAAGTGGATTTATGTTGCCTCCACTCCATTGATTAAAATTTAAACTAATTCGTACACACGAGAGATCAAAGGGAAAATATTTACAATAATTAGCATATAAAATTTGAACCGGAACTATATTAAATTAACGTAATTATATTTATAAACGTTTTTAACTAAATGTTTACAAATTGTTCTTAACAACATATAAAATTTTGTTGTAAATAGAAACAATCTTAAGGGAGTAAATATAAAAAGAATTGTTAAAAAAAGATTTTTTATTTTATTTTTTATTTTTTTGATAACTCAAGGTTAATTTCCGAATCTGTGGAAGGGTACATGATTAATCCGTGGGGAGAGGGTAAAATTATATAGATATATCTTTTTGTTTTAATATATTAATTTGCATATCTATATTTTAAATTTATTGTAAGATTTATTACAATAATATAGTAATGTTGAACTATCAATTACCAAAAGTTTCGTCAAATACTCATTATTATTATTATTATTATTATTATTATTATTATTATTATTATTGTTGTTGTAATTAAATCTCAAAAATCATTCTTACATAAAATATGATTTAACAACTTCTTCAGAAAACGTTTTACATGCAAACAACTGATCAAACTATAATCTTATTTACATCCATTTGCAAATCTACTATCTATTTTACCACTAAAAATATGCTTTTATACTAAAGGTATCTCTATGACACTTAAGCTAACTATATGTTTCTATGTTTTATACGTCCAACTATGTGTCTCTTTACCAACGTGGATCGAGGAGCTTCAGGGATCTCCGAGTCGGAGTGATAGTATAGATGTACTCTACAATATCCCTTCTTGACAAACCATTTGTTTCTATTCAGACAATAGATATGTGGATTCTTTCCAAACAACGAATGGTTGTCAATCGCTTCTCCATCTCAGCAATGCACTTCTTACTGTTGAGCTCCTGCTTAGAATGACGCCTTGGAGTGGTTAAAATTTCTGGAAAATAAATTGGTACTAGCTCCTCATGTTGTGTCTGTTCTGGTTAGTGTTGATCGACACTAGATGAGTGTCGCTCGTTAGTGTCGGGTGATGAACGATCCTTTATGTTCCTATTTGACACTGTCTCGTCAGCTGATTCGTCCCAGATCGAATTGCCTTGTGTCAATCGACACTAATGTGTGTCGGTCGACAGCAACTCTGCAGCAGCGAGCTCCAACTCGTCCTTAACATTTCATTCTTTCCAGCTTTCCTCCTTAGCTCTGACCATGATCGCGTTACAGCTCTTCCTTGTATTAGTATCAGGGGTATCAAGAAGAAAACCCTCTTGTCTCTTGATAAACTGAACAGTTTGAGCTACTTGAACATCCAGTGTCTTCATGTGAGAGCTCAAATTGTCGATCTTCCTATTAAGATCTGTGTAGATAGCATCAAACTTCCCATTGAACTCGACAACTAGCTTGGACTGACCCTTAAGAATCTGCTCAAGCATTGATTCAATCTTACTCTCAGCAGTGAGCGGAGGAGGGGTTTGGTAAGAAGAATTACCATAAGTCCTAGTGAAGTTGTTCTAAGGAAAGATCTTCTAGAAGGCAGGTTTTAGGGTGAAACCTAAAGAACTCTAGTTCCTTGTAAACTTGTTGCCCTATGGCTGTCCAAATTTCTTATAAACTCGACCTTGAGTGAAGGCAGTCAGCTTGTTTCGCAGCTCCTTAGACTTAGTATCATCATAAAAGTTATTCAGGAAGGCTATCTTGATGCTTCTCCAAGTAGTGAGTAAACCAGCCTTCAATTGCTTCAACCAAGAAGCAGCTTTCCCAGCAAGTGAGGTAAGGGAAAAGCTTACACAGTAAGTAGTTTTCAGAGACTCCATTAGCTTTAATGCTCATTACAAGGCCCTCAAAACGCTCGATATGGTCAATTGGCTTTTCATGAGATAAGTCATGGAAAGGATGCTTGCCTAGTAGTGCAAAGTAGCAAGGCTTCAGCTCATAGTCGTATCTCTGAAAGGGTGGGGGGTACGATCGCTGATCGGTTGGAATAGAACATGTTAGGCTTGTTGAAATCCCCAAGAGTACGAAGCGGTTCAGTAGCTAGTGGATTAGCTGCACTAAGATTTTGTGGTTGGTGTCGATCGACATAGAGCCGCACCCCCTTTCCGACCAACAACTCTAGGATGTGTTGGGACTCCTTTAAGAATGTTTTATGGTGTTTTGGATGTTGTGAGATGATGTGAGATGCCTTGGGCGTCCTCCCTTATATAGGAGGCGAATGGATGCTTCCCGAAGCATCACATCCGGTCCTTGCACCCTTCCGAAATGTCACATCCGTTCTTTGCATCCTTTCGAAAGGTCACATCTATTCCTTGCATCCTTTGGGCGATGCAACCGTTCGTTGGTACCCGCTCGACCTTACACCTTTTGGCCGAGACACCTCTTCACTCGTGAGCTACCACAGTCCACCAGCTCGAGTGTCAGCTGACCGGACCACCCAGCTGGGTCAGTACTTGATCAGCTCACCGAGCTCAGTCGAGCTGTCGGTCAGCTCACCTAGCTGAGCTAGCTAGTCTTACAGCTGGTTTAGCTCACCTAGCTTAGCTAGCTAGTTCATCTAGCTTGTCCAGCTCACCTAGCTGGTTCGGCTTGAACTTTCTCGTTCTTCCTACTAAGTATTTTGGTCCGTTCCTCGACCATGATTTAGTTTTCTCCTAAAACAAACCGGCCTTTTTTATGAACGCGGGACGCGGTCGTTACAGGTATCCTAGCCTATTCGGATGGTTAACAAGCGCAATCAAGCTATCCCTTGACAACAGGTTCAACAACAGATTAATTCACTCCCGTGATAGAAATCCTTAAGCAAAGCTAGCCCAGACTAATTCTCATTAACGGAATCTAACTATGTAGGCAATAAGAACCGACTGATAAATTCAACTACCGCTCTAAATGGCCAATCCCTTGGGATAGAGACGAGTATCTCAGGAACTAGTGGATCAAGCATTCCATCAAACATCTTCTACCAAGCATTTCATCGAACACCTTCTAGGTGCGGGAATGCTTTGGATCGAATTCCAGTTGATCCGACAGAAACAAGCAGTAAACACAACTAGTCCAGAAGGGATTCAATCAATTCTAAAACTTAACCATTCTACAGACTATGGATTCCACAACCATTCTATCCCATCCTTAAGAATTCTAAGTCACTACTCAGACAACATACTCAAAGACATAATCGTAGATAAACAAGTATATTGCATAAGTAAGAAGATAAAGAGTAGAGAAACAAGATGATAGACGAAATCAAATGCGGAATCTGAATAACTTGGAAAAATCTCGAATTACAAGTTGCAGAAGCAAAGCGGCGCAACAAGAGTAAACTAGGTAAGACATAAATAAAAACTGAAGCAAAAACTGGATGTAAAATGGATGTCCTGGGTCAAAACCATCAAAAACCTATTTATACAAAATGATAGGAGATGGGCCGGGAATCCAATCGACCGGCCCATAGAATGATAATGGGCCAAACTGGGCCTTGTGATCGGGTGAAGCTCCGGGCCGCTTCCAAACACTTCTTCTTCTCCTCTTCTCTGCCTTATGCTCAGCTTGTCTGTTTGAGTGCGGATTTGAGAAGACTCTGAAGGTGTGATCAAGTGCTTGGTCTAGTGATTTGATGGGTGGTGAGTGATGATACTCGACAAGGGGGTCGAGTAATGTGGTAGAGTGAATGGTCAAGTGGTTGTCAAGTGGTGTGACAAAGTGTTGCTTGCCGATGCGGTCGAGTGGTGTCATCGAGTAACCTGGAGTGTGGTTACTCGACCATGGGGTCGAGTGATTGGCAAGAACGGCTCCAATGTTACTCGACCAAGGGGTCGAGTGTGGTGCTGGATGTACTCGACCTGGGGGTCGAGTATGTGGCTTCTGGTTTCGGCTTTCTTCTTCCAATTTGCTCGCCAATAGCTCCAAATCACCTGAAAACAACTCAGAAATGTGATATGTATGCAAAGCTATCCTAATCATGCAAAGTATGCCAAATTGATGAGGAATGATATAAAACAGTGATGAATGATATGAAACTAGACTCAAAACGATGATGAATGAATGCAGAAAACATGCAAATTATAGACATATCAACTCCTCCAAACTTAGTGTTTGCTTGCCCTCAAGAAAATAAAATGACATAGCTGAAGGAGAGGTTTGAAGTTGGGGACTCAGAACCAAAGCATCAGATACAACATAAAAAATCAATGTCCAAGTTGGTAGTTCTAAGATGCGATATGATCTAATTCTACTCAAAAACGTTAGCCATGCCTTGTTATGATTCAATCCGTCTCTTATACTCGACCTACACATGCTTTAAAATCTACCAAACCCTTTAACATTCTTTAGTTCTGGAACGTAAATCAAGCAATGCATCATCAATGAACTCATTTGGCTAAGGTGAAGGTCAAGAGAAAAAGATGGTCCCTTAAAGAATAGGCTTTAGTAACACGGGATCTCTCAAGAATGATTGAGCTTTAGTAGAATGCTAAAGGTAAGTCCCAAGTTAAGCGTACAGAGATAAGATCCCATCTACCCAAAGTATAGCAAATGAAGCTCTAATAGTAATCCCATCTCCAATCCCAAAAGAAGAACTTAATTCTACCCTTTACATTCATGAATCTTTTAAACCCTTTTTCAGATCATTCTTTTCTTTTCTCTTAACTCTAGGAGAAGCTTTCTCAACACTTTGATACTTCTAGCGGTTTTGGATTTCTTTAACAACTAAGGTTCTTGTTTTAATCTTTTAAAACTAAGGGCTTTTTACCCTTCTTCTTTAGCTAACAAGAACCCCATTCTTTTCTTTAACATTCCCAAAACCTTTACTAGCCTTTTTGTTTTTCTAACTTCTTTAGCTTCCTTCCCCTAGAATTCTTTTCCCCTTTTCTTTCTTTTAGACACATCTCAACCCATAATATGAGCGCCTACCTAGTCTTATCCAGCCCGGAAAACGCGAACTAGAACTACATGAGACACTATCTCTGACGTTACGAACCTAACACTTTCTACCAAGCTCAATGAGAATAAGACCTCACGGACACTCACAAGTGATAAAGGGCTTTAAAGAAGGTTTAGGTTTAGTGTCGGGGTTAACTCCTCCAATAAGGGGAGTCAGCTACTTGAACTAACATGAGTGGTTAAAATGAGTAAGGAAGTCCAAGTATTTTAGGGTATCCATGAGTTCTAATTCGATGCTAAGACATGATAATTGTAAATCAGATTCAGGTTTCAATAATACAAAATCTTTTAAGGTAGGATTTTCTTTCCATATTTATTTAATATTTCGTGTTTTACTACATATGTCGTAGGAAATACGATAGAAATTTCTTTCATTAATCTGACGAATATATTTCGACGGAAATTCGAAGGTTTTGGTAAGTGTTTTTTCTTACCAAAGTTTTGGTAGGAATTTGGTCGGAAAACACTATGTTTTCTTGTAATAATATCATGATTTTCTACGTCGTTCTTGATTTTTATGATACTTTTATATTCTTGAAAAATCATCAGAGCAGTCAATTACATGATTTATGAGTGAGCGATATATATATTTTTGAAAAAATAGCCAAACGTTTTATAATTTTTAAATTTTAATTATGCATAATTTTCAATTCAATAGTCGAATTGGCTATTTAAATATAATAATTGAGGCTACTATTCATAAATTTGAATTTATGTATATCACTTATATATGTGAATTCATCTTTAATGTTTGTTATTTATTGATAAAACTTTTATTTTTCTTCTAATATTAAAAGTTCAATATTTAAAAAGCATTAGTTTTATTTAGATCAAATTGTTTTACCTCATTTTTTAAAACTTCTGTATAAATTAATAAACATTATAAAAATTAAATTACACTATAAATTGATAAATATTAATTTATACATCAAATAATCCTATACAATTATTTGGGAAGTTTATAATAGAAAGTAACCTTGTCATTTGTAGGTTATTACATTAGAATCTTATTGGAAATAAAATTCTAAGAAATAAATTAATTCATCTTATCAAGAAAAATTCTTTCTAATGCCCTTTTTATGATGCCCTTTTTCGACTCTACCCTTTTATTTTATCCAATTTTATTTCTAGCCTCTTTAAATTTTTAATGACCATTTTACCCTTATTTGGAAATTGTTTTAGGTTAACAAAATGAAAAATTAATATTTTTTTGCCAAAAATATTCCAAAATAAATTTCCGGCCAAAATTTTCCCGCCAAATATTTTTGAAAAACAATTTCCCGCCAAATTTTGTTTTCAAAAATATTTTTCCCCCCAACTTTTTTTTTTGGCGGGAAATAGATTTACAAGGGATTTTAAAAGAGTTTTAAAAGATTTACAAGGGATTTTAAAAGGGTTTTATAAGATTTACAAGGGATTTTAAAAGGGTGATTTACAAGAGATTTTAAAAGGTTTTTAAAAGATTTACAAGGGATTTTAAAAGGGTTTTAAAAGATTTACAATAGATTTTAAAGGGATTTAAAAGATTTACAAAGGTCTTTTAAAGATTTTTAAAGGGTTTAAAATTGTTTTAAAAGAATTTTATAATATTTACAAGGAATTTTAAAAGGGTTTTACAATATTTGCAAGGGATTTTAAAGGGCTTTAAAAGATTTACAAAGGATTTGTAAAGATTTTTAAACAGTTTAAAAGTGTTTTGAAAGATTTACAAGGGATTTAAAAACCTTTTAAAATTACTTGTAAATTTTTTAAAACCCTTTTAAAATCCCTGGTAAATCTTTTCAAACTCTTTTAAAATCTTTTTAAAATCTTTTAAAACCTTTTTAAAATCTCTTGTAAATCTTTTAAAACTCTTTTAAAATCTCTTGTAAATCTATTTGCCGCCAAAAAATATTTACAAAGATTTTAAAAATCATTTTTTTGGCTGAGGAAAAATTTGTTTCGAAAAACAAATTTGGCGGGAAATTTTTTTTTTGGCGGGATTTTTTTTTTTTGTCGGGAAAAAAGTTTGGCGGAAAAAAATTGGCGGGAAAAGTTCAGTTTCCAATTACATGTTTCTATTAGATGAGGGTAATTTGGTCATTTTGTTCAAGGGAAGGGGTATTTTTATAAATGGACAAAATAAAAGGGTATTGTAGCAAAATGGTAGTAAAAAAATGGTAGTTTTATAAATCTCCCTCTTATCAAGGATAAACAAGTGAAATACGAATTTTTTTTAATTTAATTAGTTTAATTAAACTATAATAAAGAAAATACATTATTATTTTCTTAACTTACAATGAACATATAAGATTTGAAATAACTTATCATATTAATTTATTATTAATCATTATACTTCACTTCTCATTTTTATAAGATTCTATTTTTCTTAAACAAATAAATCATCATATCATCCATATAATAACAAAGAATAGATTTTTCTGTATATAACATGATTTGGATTTTATAAACGTATATAAATCATTAATCTATGAAGAAAAAATTATAATGAGTCAAAATTTGAGACTTGAGTAATATATTTCTTATTTTTTTGTGGGCAAAGAAGCTTTCATTAAACTAAATCCTCAAAAGAGGTGGGTTCATACAACTTAAGCTTAAAACATTACATGAAAGACAAGGATAAAGATTCCATGAGTTTTCAAAGATGCATAACTTCAAAAAGATTGCAAAGGCTGGAAGATCTATTGGGACCTGTAGAGATTTAAATTTGAAGGCTAGCTTCTAGAAATCTTGGATCAACTTGTGATCATAATGAGCTCGTGCGATCGACGCATAAGAGCTTTCGTTGAAATGCTCCATGGAAGAGGCTGCGGTTTGAGGCTTGTTCTCGGGTTCAAAATTCAGGGAAGATATCTCGTTAGAGGAGTAAGGTTTGAGGGAAGGTATCTCTTTAGAGGAGTAAGCTTGATGCATTCGGCAAAGAAGGTTACAAGTCCAAAACGCAATCTTCTAATCAAAAGACTGAGATTAGGCGGTTTAAATAGTTTTGAAGAGAAAGTTGATCGAGCAAGCCAAAGCGGTTTTATCCAACAAATCCAAGAAGGTTGAGATGCATCGCCCAACAAAAGACATGGGGCGGTATGAGTAAGCGTGATAGTGCAAAGGTTTAAACTCGTTATGTCACATAAGAGAGTAGAGGCGTGAGCCGCGTCACAATGCCTATGGTTCGAGATTAAACCTATTTCACTAAGCTTCAATACAAAACTTGCATTTGGTGGCAACCACTCTACTCTAAGCAACAAGTTTCAAAAATTCTAATTGCAAGTCTCCTCTAAAAATAATGTTCCCACGATTGAAAGGAGTCCATAACCATTCGATATCGTGGAGCAATGTTTTAGAGGGAGATTAGGCAAAGGTATAAAAAGATCAAACCTGGATATTGTAACGCCCGTGTCCCGAGTTAGGGAGTAAGCAAGATTTTACACCCGCTGAATTCGGACGCCGAGACGTCCGGGACTGGGTCTCACAGATATGGGCCAAATTAGGTTTAGAGTTTGTTGGCCGCCAAAAGGAGTGAGGCCCATCCCACCAAACCCTAGAATTGCTGCGGTTTGGAGAAGGGAAGAAAGATCAATGTCGTCGTGTAACTCTGAGATGATGGTCGACGGTGAAGCACAAGGGGGAACCACCTGCCAGCAAAGGAGCTCGTCGTGTGTCGTCGATGTTCTTACCGGAAAAAGCACCACTGATGGTCCAAGAGATTTTCCTGCCATCAACGAAATCCAGTGAGAAGGGACTAAAGGTGTTGTCGGTGCTATTACAAATCGAGAGCCAATTGATGTGTTGGTGAAGGACTGCTCTGGAATTTAGGAGAAAACGGTGGTGGAGTATTGCGAATCTTCTTTTGGCGGGTTCCAAGACACAGCTACGTCCGAGGGATGATTGGGGGCAGAGCTGGTAGAGTATCGATTCACTCTTCTGTCGCATAGAGGACCCACAAAGAAGAAGACCCTTAGGGAGGAAAATTTTGGATTTTTCAAGAAAGAAACGCTTAAAGAAGAAGATAAAAGGAACCAAAGGATTGAGAAGAACTGAAAAAGATTAAGAGGGTATCCCGACGCCGGCGGCAAGAAGTCTCACCGGCGTCAGAAGACATGGGTGTAGAGGATGTCTCATTCCTGTGTCTGGGAGCGTTTTGACATGTGTGTTAAGTTGATAGAAAAGAACACAAGAAAATGAGTAATATATTTCTTACATAAACAAAAATACTGACTGATTAACAAGGAAAACTTTTCATATATTTCTTTTTTAAATTTCCTAATTTTATATACTACTATAAAAAGTTATATATTTACATTTATACCATTCAAATAGTTTAAATGAATACATTTTTAAAGAATATCATAAATATTAGTAGACCAAAAAGATAAAAGTATAAATACTCTAATTTGATTTTCTTAAGAAAAATTGCTAAGAATGCCACTACCTCTTTTCAATTATACCCTTTTCTATTGGTCATTTTCATTTCTACCATCTTCTAATTTTTAATGACCATTTTACACATACTTTTAAAATGTTTTTAGGTTAACAAAATGAAATACTTATCTTCCCGCCTAAAATATTTCGAAAATAAATATCCCGTCAAAATTTTTCCACAAAAAAAAATAATTGGCTGGAAATAGATTTTCAAGGATTTTTAAGAGATTTTTAAAGGATTTACACGGGTTTTTAAAGGATTTAAGAACTTTTTAACACTCTTCTAAGTTTTTTTAAAACCTTTTGTAAGGGTTCACAAGAGATTTTAAAATGGTTCAAAAATTATTTAAGGGTTTACAAGGGTATTTAAAAGATTTTTTAAAAGATTTATAGAGGATTTTAAAATATATTTTTTGGATGTGATTATTTTTTTTTTTGTCATCTGCTTAATTAATTATGTTCAAATGAGCCATCCCTGAGAAACATTGTTTACATAAGGGATATGATGCGGTTCGGTACAAATTTTTCGTGTCAAAGAATATGCTTTTACATTCGCACTACAAGAAAGTAAAGATAAAGATAAATTAGATAATTCTTCCTTGTCGATTTGAATCTCGTTTAGATATACTGAGAACGCTAGCCATTCGTTTGGGGAACACACCATCTTCACTAAATCTGAACATTCTGAAAGAACGATACGTCTTGGTTGTCAGCTCCAACAATACATCTCATCACCCAGAGAAAGGCTTCTACTTCGGTATGAAGTGGGGATAGGCTTCGCCGGGTGTTAGCGGCTCCCATTATCGGCGGCTCTCCATTAGCTGACTGACAATACCACCCTAACCCTGAAAACTTATCACTATTTTTCCAAGAACCATCAACGTAGCATTTAACTCCATTCAAACAAGTCGAAACAGCAACTTTATCTCGGGTAATATTTTCCATGTTTAAAAATCCATGGTTTTCTGAACATAGCTCAGCTTGCGCTGTTTGTCATGCTTTTGCTTCCGTGTCCACTAAACGTAGGAGCTCATATTGAGATTTATCAATTTTCTCATGAATCTTTTCATTTTGCGCTTTCCAAATATACCAACTTATCCATGGAAAAGTAGAAGATGAATTTATATCCGAGGGTATTCGCCAAAATATGTGATCCATATCTGTAGTAATAGAGCCTGTTGGGAAAATTCCAGGCACCATTGGAATTTGGATAGTGCCCAAGTCTGTCGCGATGGGGGGCAAAAATTACATGAGCAATTGTTTCCTCTGGATCCCCACACCTCCCACAAGATGAATCAAAATTTATTCCTTTCTTTCGCAAATTTGTTGTCACCGATACACAACCTGATAACATTTGCCATAGAAAATACCTTATTTTCGGGGGCAATGTACTTTCCAGTGTGTGATTGCAGCGGTTTTATATTTAGACCAAAAAATTGTTTTGAAACGATCTCTTGATCCCTAAACGTGACGTACAATACCCTGATTTAACCGTATATTTACCCGTTTTCGTAAAATGCCAACCAATAGTATCCTCCATTGTTGTAACACCTAAAGATATGACATTAATTATCGGTACATCCTCCGGAACAAAAACCTCTTTTAGAAGATCAACATGAAAAAAATATGTTACGGGGAAAAAAAAAATTGGCGCCAAAAATTTTAGGCGGGAAAATTTCATTTTCTAATTACCTGTTCTCATACGATCAGGGTAATTTGATCATTTTGTTCAAGAGAAATGATATTTTTAAAAATGGACAACAGAGAAGGGTATTGTTGCAAAAAAGTAATAGAAAAATTGTAGTTTTGCAAATTCAAACATATATTTTAAAAATATTTATAGCAAACTGTGTGTTAAATAATATGTATTATATCATAGAAAGAGTTATGATCTGTATAAGAGACGACATGTTAAGAATATATGATGAGATGTGTCAAATAAGGTTTGACACTTCTAAATATTTGAAATTTTGTTTCTGCATGCAATTTTGAAAATATTGAATGATGGATTGCGCACGCAATTTTTTCATTGCGAGTCTAAATTGAAAATATAGACTTCATGCACAGGTTGAATTTGATATATATATTTTTATTTTTTCCTGCAAACTGAATTTTATTTATATATGTAATTCTTTACAAAGGAAGTGTTTGAGCCACCTCGGCTGAATTCCTGAATATGATTGGAACACACTAGTTGTGTAGATAGGAGAGGCTAACTGATGTGCTATACTATTACAATGGTTTTTTGTGAATTGAAAGACAACAGAAGAAAACATCAAAGCCCAATAATCCACATCTCGAAGTAAACTAGGTAATTCACATCTAGTAGTCTTGCCATTGATAGCATTGATGAGAACCTCGCAATCTCCCTCGAATTGTATTCTTTTGTATCCTCTTATCCAAGCTTGTTGCATTGCGACCAAAAGAGCTTTTGTTTCTGCCTCCAGAGCGGTGTTAACGTAGCTATAGTTGATAATCCCCATGCTTTCGCTAAGGCTTCATGATCTCTAATGATCCATCCTCCGTTGCTTTGAGTCCTTGTTATATTGAACCCTGCATCAAAATTAACTTTCACAAAGGAAGACGAGGGTTTCGTCCAATGTGTATTGTAGTTGATGTTGGGCTTTTTGTGATAGGAACTCGTCCTCCCTGTCTCATGTTTTCAATCCATTCTTTGACTTCTGCTTCAGTTTGTGCGATTATCTTCGAAGGACTCTCTCTGTACTTGTTAAAAACAAAATTGTTTCTAGCTTTCAAGATTCACCAAATGAGCCAAATTGGCATTATTTTTTGTTCCTTTGTTAAATTATTATTAGAAGAAGAATCGATAAGAAAAAAGATTTTTGCTTCCACATCTGGTGAGAAGGAATGTCCAGTTAATATTGGAGAATTTGATAACCTCCAGATTATAGATGCGTAAGGACAATTAAAGAGTTCATGACTTATTGACTCTTCTTCAATTTGACAATGGTTGCAGATTGGATCGATATTCATGCCCCTGGTGATTAATCTTAAAGCTGTAGGTAATGCTTTTGAAATAGTACGCCAGAGCATGTATTTTATTTTTGGGATTATAGAAATTTTCCAAATCTTGTTCTTCAAATCCACTGACCCATGGGGAGCTGCTGGTTTAATTTGACAATATGTCAGATCATGAGTGAGTAACCAATATCCGGATTTTACCGTATACTCTCCTGAAGGAGTGTAGTACCAAATTAAGTTATCCTGATGTCCTTCCCGAGAGAGATGAATGCTTTTGAGGTGATTGTGGTCTTCAGGACTTATACGTTGAGAAATAAGATTATCATTCCAATACCGGTGTAATCCGTTTATGGAAATCTGATTTTCCATTGATGTATTTCTATCAGGTGTAATGAGTTTGAGAGGTCTAGGCAGGTGCGTTGCAACAATATTGTCTTTACCAATCCGAATAGCTTTACCGGTTCCTACAATATATCTGCACCCTTAATTATTACGTTCAAACCCGCAAGCATAGACGTTCACCCATATGATTGATACTTTCGAGCTTTCGCATCTAGGATGTTGTCATCTCTAAAATATCTTGCCTTCATCACTCGAGCCAACAAAGAATTTGGATTTTGAATGATTCTCCATACTTGTTTTGCAAGTAAAGCATCATTGCATTTAGCCAAATCTCTAAAACCTAAACCACCTTCCGATTTAGAATATTGTAACCTCTTCCAAGCTATCTATGGAATTCCTCTTTTTTGCATTCTTTTCCCACCAGAAGTTCATGAGTCGAGTTTCGATTTCTGAGATGATACCAATCGGTAGTTTGAAACAGGACATGGCATAGACCGGCATTGCCATAGCTACCAATTTTAGCATAATTTCCTCTCCTGCTGGTGATAAATGTTTCGCACTCCAGCTCGATGTTCTTTTCTTCACTCTTTCAATAATGTAATTGTACATTTCTTTTTTTTCTGACCAAATTGTTCCGGTAAACCAAGATATTTCCCTCCACCTTCATGGCTTTGAATTTGTAGTATGCTTTTTAGCCGATTTTGAATGACCCCATGCACCTTTGATCCAAAAGTTATCATAGACTTGACCATATTTATTTTTTGACCTGAGTAGTATTCGTATATGTCAAAGACATCCTTTAAAGCTTGACAATTACGAGCATTAGCTTGGCAAAAGAATAAGGAATCATCCGTAAACTGTAAATGAGTAACTCCAGGAACTCCATTCCCTATACGTAGCCCGTCATTATCTCCATGTGATACCCTAGAATTAATAAGATGGATTAAGATGTCAGCACATAATATGAAAAGATAGGGAGATAAAGGATCTCCTTGTCTTATTCCTCGTTGTGGTTTAATAGTGCCGTGTGGTATGCCATTTATTAAAACTGAGTAATTAACTGATCTCACAGTGCCCATTATCCAATTTATCCATTGCTCGCTAAAACCAAATAGCCTCATCGTTGTCTCAAGGAAGTTCCACTCAACTCGATCGTAATCTTTGCTCACATCTGTTTTCACCGCCATATAGGATTGAGAAACCCTTTTTCTTACTTTTAATGAATGCATCATTTCATGCGCTATCATCACATTATCATTGACCAATCTTCCCGGTATGAAGGCGGCTTGAGGATCAGACACAATCGCATCGAGATGCCGTTTTAGTCGTTCTACTAGGCATTTTGAGATTATTTTGTATAGGAAATTGCATAAAGCTATAGGACGGTAATCAGAGAGTGTTACAAGGTTTGTTATCTTTGGAATCATACAGAGATTTGTGTGGTTCATTGATTGTTTCATGTATGATGTCCTAAAATAATTTTTTACCTCTTTAATTACATCTTGTCCTACTATATCCCAATAAGATTTATAAAACCTAGCTGTAAGGCCATCAGGTCCAGGTGCTTTGTCATCTCCAATTTGACTTATTGCATTGAAAATCTCACAATCACTGAATTCCTTTGTGAGATCATCATTCATTGCCTTGGTCACAGTTGATTTGAAACCTGCAAAATCGATAGTAGAAACAAGACGGCCATTGCTTTCATAGATATTTGTAAAGAAGTTTTGTGCATGACGTCCTATATCTCTATCCCCTATAAAAATCGTTCCAGCATCATCTTTAATGGAAGTTATTATGTTCACTGAAAATCTATTCTTGGTGCAAGCATGGAAAAAACATGTGTTGCGGTCTCCCTCCTTCATCCAACTATTTCGACTTTTTGGTTGCCAATACTTCTCTTCATCATTGTATGCTATGGTAAGCTTTCTCTGAATTTGCGGTATGAGTTGTCGTTCTGTTCTCAGCATACTTGCATGACTCTGTTTAGGGATTATTGTAGATGTTTAATCCGGGTATGTGAATTTAGGTTTGATTTGTGCTTTAGTGATGCCATCGCTTGTCTGCAGTTTTTAACTTGATCTGTGATCTGTTTTCTTTGCCCTGTGTTCACTCTGTTCCAACCATTCTTAACGTAATTTTTGAAATGCGGTACGTTGATCAGCCTTTCATCAAACCGAAAAGGTCTCATCTTTGTTGTTTTTGATTTTTCTAGAGACAGAAGCAATGGTTTGCGGTTAGATCCAGTGAAATCAAGGAATTCGAGTTCAGCAGATGGAAAGGAAGTCGCTCCTTCAGAATTTATGAAAGCTCTGTCCAAATAACATTTGACTGTGTGAGAATGACGCTCTCCAACCCAAGTGAAACGATCTCCTTTTGAGCGAATATCAACAAGATCGCAAGAAGCTATCATGTTTCGAAAATCCCTAAAAGTCCACTCATCTCTTTGTGGCCCTCCTATCTTTTCACAGTTTGAAAATATCTCATTGAAATCACTGATCAAAATCCAAGAATCATTGCATGTAAGTGATAGATTTTCAAAGTGTTTCCATAAATGGTGTCTTTCACTTTGACAAGGATGACCATACACACAAGACAAGTAGAAATTGATATTATTAGTAGCGATATGTACATCGATATGGCGTTCATCCTGACAAACTTTGGATAAACACACATAATCCTTCCACAACAAGGCCAAGCCACCACTATGACCTTGTGGGGGTTGTGTTATTACATTAGAAAATCCTAATACACATGCTAGATTACTAACAAAGTCACGCTTATTTAGAGTTTCAATAAGAAATAAAACATCAAACTTAAGTAATTTACATAGGCTACTAAGACGTGATTGAGTCATCGGCGCACCGAGGCCCTGACAGTTCCAAGAGCCGATTCTCATGGAGGCTGTGGGGATACCAGGCCCCCCGCGCCTCCGTCCATTGAAAGTGGAGATGTAGTAGATGTTGCAAAGCTGACTTTCTTTTCCTTCTTGCGGATGTGACCCAAAACCGCCGATTCCTCTGCTGCCTCCGCTTGATTGTATAAAGTTTCAAAGCTGACTCTCTTTCTCTTAACAAAAGCAAACTCATTCATAGCATTGTTAGAGACTTCCTCCAACAGCCCTGCTTCTCTCTATACCATTAAGGATTCACGTAGATGTTTTGCATGAAGATACCTGAGTCTTTCAGCAGTGAGTTCTGTGTCTTCAAATGCACTAACCATATCTGATGGAACAGAACTTGAAGACCCCTCTTATTTAATGTTTGTAGCGGCATGACTCTGTAGATCCGGAATCAATGTGGTGAAATCAACACTAGGCAGCGACTCATCTCCTGTCATCTCTTGTTCATCAGGGTTATTCTCATGGTGGTCATCGTCATTTCCATCATTTACATTTGCCGGTTCAGCCTCCTCAAACGCCAATGCACATTCCTTAACATCATGCTTAAGAGAACCACACTTGGTACAGAAGTTCCTCAATCTTTCAAATCTGTATTTGATGGTGGTGTTCTCATTCGGTTGGAATTGAATATTCCTCTAAAACCAAAGCGGACCATCCATGTTCCAAGATAGTTTGACTCTTACAAAACCCAGTTGGTTTGTGTTCTCATCAAAACTAACATCTAAAACATACCCCAAACGGTTCCCTACCGCCCTAGCTGATATAGCTCAAATTGTCTTAAGCTTACTCCCTCAAATAAGAGATCGTCATTAGCACTTAAGGGTCGAATTCAACTGAGCTCTCAATGTTCACACAATAGACTTATGATGTATTCAAATAAGCTAGACAAAGTAAATTAATGTAAAGACAATAAAGCAAGTAAACGAGTTGTAGACTCAAGCGATTAAAGCATCGGGTCTAAGGAATTGTCTCGAGAGATAGATAAATCGTAGATCTAGCTAATATGAGGGTTGTTATCGTACCGTTCTCAAACTCAAACTATGATTTTAGAGTAACTAGTGGTGTTCCGCGAAACTCTCTATACTTAGAGCTAAGATAACCGGAGAAGTAGAGAAACCCTAAACTAAAGCATGCATTATATCAAGTTTGATTAGTTCACCTAGTATCTAAACCAGAGTCCTTCTATGAGCCTACATGTTCTTTCTTAAATGCCTAGGCTCATCTATGATAGTTCAAATAACAAGTACCTATGGTGGGCATACCTATTATCTGATATCAAGTTCTAGGTGATCAGTGTAAAACTAGCAGTAAGAATAAGCAAGATGAAGAACCCTAAAAATAACCCTAAGGGGTTTTCGATCTACTAATCCATCTAAATTCGTATTAAGACTCTTTAAATCCAACAAGATGATTACTCAGAGATGATAACCGAAACACAAATCATAATCTGAATAGTTTGCATTGATGAATTAAGAGTAAAGGGTAAAGAAGTTCAGAATCCTCTCTACAGGGATTGAGTTCTTCTCTCCAAAAGTGTATCTCAAATAATAATACAAAACTTCGGTCTAACAATGACCAAATAATTAGGTATATTCGTGACTAAAAACGTGTAGGGACTACTTTGCAAATAAGAAAAACTTCAGGGCTTCTCAAAGACTTGGCTAAAAATAGAAATTCCCTCAGCCGAAATAAGGGTGTCGATCGACATAGGTGTGGTGTCAATCGACACCATCGCGTGAAAAACGTCTTTGATAATCTTCATTACTGAAAAGCTTCCATTGTTCCCAGATGCGTAAGTATACTGAAAATGACTCAAAACATACGAAAAAGACTAGAAAGACTCTAAAAACCATTCTGAAACTGTGTTAGAAATAAGTAAAAACCAGGACATATCACTAGCCATTGCATTAGTCAAATTGAGAATTGGAATACCTTGGATGTGAACAACTGCTAAATTCCATAATTAGCTCAAACAAATCTATATTTTAACAACCAAAAATTTACAAAAATTGAAAAAAGAACTTCCTAAATCAACTCAAATTAATAACTAACTTACTTAATTAAATTCTTTAAACATTTTTTGTTTTGTTATAAATATATGGCATAACCTAAAAAGCCTGGAACTAAACCGAAACCAAAAAACCGTAATGTTGTAAAAACCAAATTGTCGCCAAACCAAATTATAGACGGTTTCTATATGGTGTTAGTTTTTGTAACACCAAAGAAAATGAACCAAAACTGAAAAGGAAAAACCAAACACATAGTTATATAAAATTTTCATACAACTAAACAAACTTGAAAATAATATAATTTTAAATATCATTGTATTATGTATAGAATGATTAAAATTGTACTATAAACAATCAATAATCCAACTTTAAATAAATAATATTTAAGTTTTACTTGTGCTGCTCAAATATAGACTATGATCTAGTATACTATAAATTAATCAAATATCATAATCCTAACATTATTAATTTTTAGAGGTTCTACTGTATTTAACTATTTATCATTTTGTTTAATACGAGTATACGAGAACACAGATTGTGAACCCAAAAAAGAAAGGTTCACACCTATTACTAGTCTACAACCTTTGAAGCCATTCGCATCCATGTGAGAGCATATAGAATATTCAAAGAAAATAGTTGACTTCCTTTCTTTTAGGATCTCGTTCTTTACCTGTCATTATTGTACATTCCATTTTACAATCACTTCTTGCGTTGTTAATTATGTCGTCTGCACACACATAAACACGACTGTGATAACATAAATATTATTACCACTTTAACACCTAAAAACAAGATAATTCTTTTTAGGGTTGTATACACATGCCGAACCAATGTTTCTATGTTTTCTTAGATGTTACATGTACAACTGAAAAATTATGTCTTTTTCGTTGTTACCAATTTCTTTTTCTAAGAAATATTCTCTCAAAACTAGTTGTGTCTCCAATATTATCCGGTAAAAGTTCTAAAACGGGATGCCTGACAGCTTTCGTGAGACATCTAATTGATATGTTGATGTGACATGCATTACCCATAATGAAATGATATTTTATTAAAAATGTAAAGTTTAGTTGATATAAAAGTACATGTTGTGGCTAAATTGTCTAGGAAATAATAGTAACGTTTAAAAAAAGAAATTATCAAAATAGATAATGAATTCAAAACAAAACATTGCAATAGTGTTTGCTACTAATATCATTTTTGAGTGCTGACCTGGACTGGCGACTCCAAAGGCGATTTAGTTTTTTATTTTATTTTTCTTACACGTATGATGTCGGCGGCGGTAAATCCGCCTCCAGTTGGGTTGGTTTTTGAGTCGGAAAAAGGATTGCCTTCTCTGGTAGCCGAGGGTGAAGTTGTTACGAGTCATTTCGCGAGCTCGGAGAGTTTGGAGGTTTTGGAGGTTTCTCAACAGGGAGATTTAAGGGTACTAGAAACTTTGGCAAGCGTTGGGATCGAGAAAGAGATAAAATAGAATTCAAACAAGGAGGTGGGTGTAACCCGGTGGTTACAACTTCGGCTTCCAGTTCGGTTGCAGTGTTGAAAAAATCATGGGTTCGCGCTGCTACAAAACATCTTTTCACGAAACAGGAGGTTGTGGTGTCTAAGGTTGATGGTAAACAAGGAGTGGTGGTGCCGAAAGAGATTTTTGCAGATGCAAAACCGGTGTGGGAAGATTTTCTTGTAGGGAAATTTCTTAATGCATCGGCACCACATATTGAAAAAATTCACATGATCGTGAACAAAATATGGAGACTTGGAGATACTACTTCTCTTATTGATGTCTTTGAGGTCATGAGACTACCGTAAAGTTTAGAGTTTGGAGTGAGTCGATGAGGAGAAGAATATTAACTAGAGGCATGTGGAATATTATAGGTATCCCAATGCTAATATCAAAGTGGACTCCATTTGCTGAGGAGGCACAACCTGCCATGAAGTCCATTCCATTATGGGTGACATTAAAAAATGTTCCTCCTTCAATTTTCACAGACAAGGGTTTGGAGTTTCTATCAAGTGCGGTTGGGAAACCAGTAAAGCGGCATCCAAAAACAGAGGCTTATGTTAGTTTTGAAGAAGCTCAGATTTTGGTTGAAGCGGATCTCACTAAACATTTACCAAAGGAATATTATATTACTGGTGAAGAGCAAGGCAAGTTAGATGTAGTAAACCAATACTTTTATCCATGGTTGCCTCCACGCTGTGGCAAGTGTAAAAAATGGGGCATCAAACTGAAGTTTGTCTTGCAGTAGGGGTGAAAATACTACAGCCCACCACGGGTGAAAATACTACAGCCCACCACGAAAAAAACGTCCAAGTAGAAATAGTGAAGGAAGTAGAGAAGGTAGGAGATGTTTCCGTTAAGGATACTGAGAAGGTAACCCAAAACAAAACTCTATCATCGATGCAAAAAGTTGATGTTGAAGGGATGGGAGACAAGGAGGAAGGTACTCTTGAAATTGAGCAGGATGGAGGATGGATTACTCCTTCTAAGACTGGTCGTAGTCCAGGAAAACAGATCGTTGGTCTAAAATATGGAGAGGTTTCCATATTATCTAACTCTTATTCAGCTCCAAGTGAGAAGGTAGCGGATGAGGAAAAAAGTGAAAACTTAGAAGATGATCTCCATGCAAATAGCAGTAGTGATAATGAACAACATGAAACTTTAAATGCAAGGGCTGCAGATGTTTCAGTATATTCGGTATTAGCAGAGAAGGTTGTGCAAGCAAAAAGGGAACAAGGCTACGAAAGACCGAGGTCTTCCTCCACGCAACATCTCCCTCGAGACTCAAAGTCAACTCATAAATTTTTCCCAAACCGTTCATCTAAATATGCTAGGGATTTCCCTAGAGACAGGAGTAATGGTTCCACACAAAATCTTTAAATGTTGAGCTTCTTCTGGAATTTTTGTGGTTTAAATAAAAGGTCAAAACACTCTGTTGTAAAGGATTGGGTAGCAAAAGCAAATTTAGAATTTGGATGTCTTCTTGAGACACGAGTCAAAGAAAGAAAAGCGGATGGAGTATTTAAAACAGTGTTTCCAGATTGGTCATTTCTGTATAATTATGATTCTCATTGATTAGGTCGGATATGGGTTGTTTGGAGTTCAAATGTGAGACTTGCCCCTGTTTTCACAAGCGGTCAGATGATTACAGTATCAGTATTAATGGAAGGCATGGAGAATGAATTTTTCTGTTCATTCGTTTATGCTTCCAACTTTGTAGAGGAAAGAAAGATATTATGGGAAGATTTACGTGCTCACCAAGCTTCTCCTCTGTTTTTTAATAAACCATGGATGATTTATGGTGATTTTATTGAAACACTAAAGATTGAAGAACACTCTCTGTCTCAGAATAATCCTTTAATCAAGGCAGGAATGAGGAATTTTCAAGATACAGTTCGATACTGCTCTCTTAGCAACATGAAGTTTCATGGCCCTTTGTTTACATGGTGTAATAAAAGAGATAATGATGAGCTTATCTGCAACAAACTAGACCGAGTTCTAGTTAATGATCAGTGGATTTTGGATTACTAGCAAACATATGGAGTTTTTGAAGCAGGCGGATGCTCAGATCATCTTAGATGCCGAATACAATTGGGGGCTGAGAAGCCACGCACTCGTAAACCTTTCAAATTTACAAATTTTCTCGCAAAGGATCCCGATTTTTTGTAGTTGGTTGAGGACCATTGGGGGAACACAAATGCTCTATTCCATTCTACGGTGGCGATGTATAAGTTCTCAAAAAAAAATTGAAACACTTAAAACCAAAGATAAAAGCTATGGGAAAGGATAAGCTTGGTGACTTGACGACAAAGGCAAGGGAAGCTTTTGCACAACTCTGCCAATGTCAAAAAGATACTATGACGAATCCATCTCCTGGCGCCAAGCGAAAAGAAGTTGCTGCTTATGCTAGATGGTCACATGTTTCTGCACTAGAAAGAGAAATTTTTGAAGCAGAAATCAAAGCTACACCGGTTAAAGATTAGAGATGGCAACAATAAAGTGTTCCATAAAGCTGGAAAGGTTCCGGAGATCAGAAATGTTGTTAAAGAATTAATATACTCGGATGGCACGACTCTTGACACACAGGAGGAGGTTAAAAAGGAGGTAGAACGTTATTTTCACGAGTTTCTAGGCTACAAACCTGAAAATTATCAAGGTATCTCAGTGGAGGGTATAACAAAGCTAATATAATATTGTTGTCGAGAAGCAGATGGGGAAACACTTTTAAGGGATGTTACAGAGGAGGAGATCCGTCGTGTTCTGTTTTCAATGCCAAGTGATAAAAGTCTGAGCCAGATGGTTACACTACAGAGTTTTTGCGAGAAACATGGCCGGTAATAAAGAATGATTTTGTGGTAGCTGTCTATCTTTTTTCTCTACGGTTTCATTCCTAAAGGTGTGAATACTACTATCTTAGCACTTATACCAAAGAATAAAGAGGTAAAGCAGATGAAGGACTTCAGACCAATTTCCTGCTGTAATATCATCTATAAAGTCTTCTCTAAGCTTATTGCAAATAGATTGAAAGTCATTCTCCCAGATTTTATCACTATGACTCCGTCTGCTTTTGTTAAGAATCGCTTATTGATGGAAACTGTTCTCCTCGCATCTGAAATTGTCAAAGACTATCATAAAGATTCAGTCTCAGCTCGAAGTGCCATAAAGATTGACATTTCCAAGGCATTTGATTTTGTGCAATGGCCGTTTCTTCTCGCCACTCTCTACTTTGAATCTTCCATCAAAATTTACCAAATGGATCGAGCTTTGCATATTTATAGCCTCATTCTCGGTCCAAATTAATGGTGAACTATCAGGCTTGTTCCGCAATGCAAGGGGTTTAAGGCAAGGTTGTTCCTTATCTCCCTATCTGTTTGTTATATGCATGAATGTTCTTTCTCATATGCTGGACAAGGCTGTGGTGGAACGACAAATAGGCTACCATCCAAAATATCATAATCTCCATTTGACACACTTGTGTTTTGTAGACGATTTGTTGGTTTTTACATATGGGAGAAAAAGCTCGATGGAAGGAACTCTCAATATCTTCATACAATTTGCAGAAATTTCGGGACTGCAAATTAGCCTTGAGAAATCGACTTTATATATGGTTGGGGTAAAAGCGAGCGATAAGGAAGCCATCCTACATGCATTTCCTTTTGCTTATGGTGCTCTACCTGTTCGATATCTTGGTCTACCACTTTTAACTAAGAGAATGACTTCAAATGATTATACTCCTCTCATAGACAAAATCATAGACTGAATTGGTAAATGGACGACAAGGCACTTATCCTTTGCAGGCCGGCTCCAGCTTATTAGTTATGTTATTCAGAGTCTCACTACCTTCTGGATGTCTTCTTTTCATTTACCAACTGCAGGCATTAAGGAGATTGACAGATTGTGTTCGGCTTTCTTATTTGGTCTTGAGTGGAGTTAAACGCTAAAAAGGCAAAGGTGGCATTGAGTGATGTATGTACATCGAAGCATGAAGGAGGATTAGGCCTTCGTTCACTAAGAGAAGCAAACAAGGCCAGTTGTCTAAAGCTCATTTGGAGAATTACATCGTCAACTTCACTTTGGGTTCAATGGTTACACTTATATTTGTTGCCGAAAGGTTCTTTTTGGTCTATTAATGAGAACTCGACCTTAGGGTCTTGGATGTGGAAAAAACTGCTCAAATACAGAGAGTTAGCTTCTGGTTTTATCAAAACAGAGATACAAAGTGGAAGATCAACTTCCTTTTGGTTTGATAATTGGTCTCATCTTGGCCGCTTGATTGTGGTCACGGGACAGAGAGGTTGCATCGACATGGGAATATCACTTCATGCCACAGTTTCTGAAGCAGTAATGCAACACAAGAAAAGGCGACAAAGAGTTGATATCCTAAACCAAATAGAAAAAGCCCTAGAAGGCTCTCGTTCTAAAAGGCTCATCGAAACAGAGGATATAGTGCGTTGGATGGGAAAAGGGAACATATTCAAGACAAGATTCAGCACCAACTAAACTTGGGAAGGTACTCAGGAATCAAAGCCTAAGGTAGCTTGGTATAAAGGTATTTGGTTTTCTCACGCCACACCTAAATACTCATTTCTAGCTTGGCTCGCTCAAAAAAATCGTCTAAATACCTATGACAGAATGCAAAGTTGGAATGTTGGAGCTGATCGCACTTGTGTTCTTTCCCAAGACCCTCTAGAATCACATAATTATCTGTTCTTTACATGTCCTTATTCAGCAGAGATTTGGTCGGGCCTCACTCGAAAAATCCTCTCCTCAAAGTTTTCAACCTGCTGGGATCCTATCATCAAGATTATCTCAGACACAACTCTTAATAAAGAAAACTTGTTCTTGATAAGATATGCTTTTCAGCTTGTAGTAAACTCAATATGGAAAGTGATAAGTATGTATTTTGCATGTTTTGAGCATCTATTTGTCATCACTTTAGCATCATATCATCACTGTTTTATACCATTTCTCATCATTTGTCATCACTTTACATGTTTAGGATAGGTTTGCATGCATGTTGCATATTTGTGTTGATTTCAGGTGATTTGGAGTTGTTGACGAGCTAATTGGAAGAAGCGGACCTGATCATGACAAATGGCTCGACCCAGAGGTCGAGTAGGAGCTTCAAGATTTCAAGAGACCACTCGACCCCCATGTCGAGTAGAAGACATCACCACATCACCTCACCACTCGACCACGAGGTCGAGCGTCTTCATCTCCATCACCTGATCATCACTCGATCACATCACTCGACCCTGAGGTCGAGTGTCTTCACCGCCATTACCTGATCATCACTCGACCACATCACTCTACTTGGAAGTCGAGTATCACCTTCACCACCACTCGACTACACCCTCGATGGCAAGTTTCAGAGTCTTCTTCATTCCGCACTCAACCAGACACTCGAGCACAAGGAAGAAAAGAAGACTCTAGTTATTCACTCGACCTCCCACTCGACCACTTGGGTCGAGTACAGTTCTTAATCCGTCCCAATACTTCGTCGTTTTGAGTATTAGGGTTTCAGAATATTTGGCTATAAGTAGCATGTACTTCACATTTTCGCAGACAAGTTTTTATCTAGTTTTATTCCGCAGACCTTGTGTTCTAGACCTTTTGTAATCCGGATTTCTCTTTATCTATTTAGTATTCAGTATTCAGCTTTTGTTCTTGATTTCGTTTACTGTTGTTCATTCTGTTATCATCCTGCTGTTACACTGTTGTTATCATGTTTTCAACTTGTTTAACGTTTATGCTTTCTGTTATGATGTCTGAGTAGTGAATAGGTTTCTGAGGATGGGTTAGAGTAGTGTAGAATTCTCAGTATGCTAGGTGATTGAGTATTGATTGATAGATCCCTTCTGGATTAGTTGTTCTTAATGTCTATTGCTTTCTGATCAACTGGAATTTGAGCCGAGACATTTCCGCGTCCAAAAGGTTTTCGATGAAATGTCTGAACCACTAATTCCAGAGATTCGTGACCCTGTACCATGGTATTGGTTGCAGGGAGCGTTTTGGCTTTAACTTGTTGATTCGTAATGCCTGTTAGGTTAGCTCTCGTCAATGGTGATTGAGTCTGGGACTAGGTTAACTTGAGGGTCTCTGTTGCGGTGACACTTAGATTTGGTTAATGAACTTGTTGTCTAGGGTTAATTTATTGAGCATGTCAATCACCTGTAAACTGAGAAAACGAAACTACTCAATTACCCCATCCTCGGGAATTCTTTATCTGATTGAATTCTTTGTTTACTCTACTGTTGTTTACTGCATCTTGTTATGTGTCGCTTAATTTATGCAGTTCTTTCTTGTTACTCGACCTCATATTCGACCACCCAGTTGTCTGGCAACAGACTATGCAGTCGAGTATCTGTGTTTTATTTTCTGTCTGTTACTCGACCTGTCACTCGACCTCACCTAGTGCTCTGCAAAGAGCTGTGTTGGTCGAGTGTTTTATTGTTTCTGCTTGATTTTCTGTTTTCTGCATGTTCACTGTTAGAACACACCAAAACCTGTTATTGCTTGGCTTGACTTAGTGACTTCTGATCACATCTTGATTGTTAGCATCACACCCATTTGGATTGACAACCTGCAGTATTACAACGACAAGATAGTGCTTTAGGTTTAATTGATTAAAAACCTATTATCAGAAGGAAAGAAATGGCCGCTGACATGGAAAGCACCTATTCCATCAACTCAGCTCATCCACAAAATCGATAAGCAAGTTCGAAACAGAATCTCATCCATTAAAGAGCAAGGAGACGGGAGATACGATGGTTGTATGGTGAAATGGTTTGGTTCGAGATAATTCATCCACTTCAATTTGTTTTAATCTTTTATTTTCAAAATTTGTATATTAACCACACGCTGCATCTAATGTACCCACGTTTTCGAATAAATTTTTTTAAAAATATAGTTTTTCCTACTTATTTATATCCGTGTTATAAACCGGATAAGTATGGATGTGATTATCCATCTCTCATCTCTGTCTATAAGATATGGATTATGTTTATCCATTACTTCCTCCCTAAGATATGGATTATGTTTATCCATTACTTCATCCCTAAGATATGGATGATGTTTATCTATTACTTCTTCTCTAAGTAATTTACTTCCTAGCTAAGTAAGCTCTACTATATATAGCTCATTTCATTCATTTGTAAGTTACAGAGAAAACAGAGAGAAAGAAAAGAGAAAGAGAAAGCAATAAGAAAACTCTTGTTTCGAGTTTTATTCTCTCTAGTATTCATTCTTCTTTCTTACTTTGATCTTTTATAACACGTTATCAGCACGATCGTCTCTCCGGGAGTTATCTAACCAACTGATCGTCTATTTGATCAAGCATCTTTTGAGGTAACATTTAAATTATCTTAAATTCATCTTAATTCATTTATAAAAAATTATATGCTTTATATTTTCGGAGTATGAGGTTATACCTCCTCCTTAATCGAATGGTAAGCTATGCCTCTTCGAAATGCCATAAATGGCTCATTAATTGAATGATTATTTATTTCTATAGATAATCATGTCAAATCTAGCTAAGCTCGATGTCGTTGCCCTTGATGTATCTGGTAAAAATTATAGTCATGGGCATCAGATATTAAGATGCATCTTAGATCAAATGGGTTTCTTAGCACCATAAATGCATCTGAAACGACATCAGATGAGAGCAAAGCTAAAGCCATGGTATTTCTACGCCACCATCTCCACGACAATTTGAAAAATGAATACATCACGAGAGAAGATCCTGTGGATCTATGGTAATCACTTAAAGATTGTTTCGATCATCAAAAATATGTGATTTTGCCAAAAACCAGACATGAATGGCTAAATCTCCGGGTTTTGGATTACGAAAGTGTTGGTGATTATAATTCCGCCATGTTCAGAATCACCTCCAAGATGATATTATGTGGTCAAAAAGTGAGCGATTATGATATGATTGAAAAAACGCTCTCCACCTTTCATCTTGGAAATGTAATCCTTCAACAGCAATACCGGGCCAAAGGATACACTCGTTATTCCAAGTTGATGCAAGTCCTTTGGGTTGCTGAATAAAATAATGAACTCGTGATGATGAATCATTTATCTCGCCCACCTGGATCAGCTCCACTTTTAGAAGTGAATGTTGCTACATCCAGTGATGATAATTGGCGAGGACCCAAACCTTGTCGAGGTCGTGGTCGTGGGAGAGGTCGTGGTCATGGCCAAGGAAAAGGAAGAAGTTTCCATTCCAATGATTTCAACACGGAAAAAAACAACAAAAATAATGTTGGTCGTGTTAAGAAAAGGCATGTTGAAAGCACTTGCCACGGATGCGGCATGAAATGACACTTCTACCAGACGTGTCATATACCAAAATATTTAGTCGATCTTTATCAAGCCTCATAAAAGGCAAAAAAAAGGGATGTTGAAACTAATCTCATCTGTGATGAGTCGGAACCTTCCTTTAATGGCCAAGATGATGATAGTCATCTTGATATGGCAGATTTTCTCGATTAATCATGACAACGAGAAATCAATGTAATATATTATAGCCATATGTATTATCATGCTATGCATGACAAGCATTATAGATGCTTTTGTAATTCTGGAATAATGTTATATATTATGACATATGGATAGTCTATGTCAAAGTTTCATGAATAAATATTTTATTCCAGAAAATATGTTATGACATATGGATAGCCTATGTCAAAATACGAGATTGAGGATGAAGATATATGTCTGGCGGACAGTGCTTATACGCACACTATCTTAAGAGATAAAAAGTACTTCTCCTCTCTCAAAATAAAAGACTCCGCTAGAAGCGTGAGTACTATAAATAGCCATGCAAAGATAATATTAGGCTTTGGCGAAGCCAATTTTACAATGCCAAGGAGAACTCATTTTAAAGTAAATGATGCATTATATTCCCCTAAGTCTCATAGAAACTTGATAAGTTTCAAAGATATCCGAAGTTATGGGTATCATATAGAGACTATGAATAAAGATGGCATTGAATATCTTTGCATAAAATCCGAGAGACAATTTATATTAGAAGAATTGCCAATGCTATCTTCCGGATTATATTGCACAAAAATAAATATCATCGCATCAAATGTTTTAGTAAACTCGAGTGTCACACTACACTCAAGTGAGTTTACTAGTACATTTAAGATATGGCATGAAAGACTTGGACATCCTGGTTCAGTCATGATGCGAAAAATTGTGCAAAATTCTAATGGCCATCCATTGAAAAACCAGAAAATATATAAATCTGGTGAGTTTTCATGTAAAGCATGTTCTCAAGGAAAACTCATAATAAGGCCATCGCCAAACAAAATTAGGAATGAAAGATTTGAATTCTTGTCGAGAAGTCATGGTGATATATGTGGGCCAATTCACCCACCGTGCGGGCCGTTTCGATATTTTATGGTATTAATTGACGCATCTACTAGATGGTCACATGTATGTCTTTTGACTACACGAAACACGGCTTTCGCAAGATTCATTTCTCAAATAATCAGGTTAAAGACACAATTTCCTGATTATGCCATAAAGAAAGTCAGGCTTGATAATGCTGGAGAATTTACTTCACAAGCCTTTAATGACTATTGTGTATCGATGGGAATCGATATAGAGCATCCGCTCCCTCATGTTCATAAACAAAATGGCATGGCCGAATCATTAATTAAACGGTTGCAACTCATTGCAAGACCGTGAATATTGAGAACAAAACTCCCAATTTCTCTATGGGGTCATGCTATATTGCATGTTGCGGCTTTGGTTCAGATTAGACCAAGCGCAGATAATGAATATTCCCCTTTACAAATGACTTATGGTCAAGTACCAAATTTATCTCATCTCCGCATTTTTGGATGTGCGGTATATGTGCCTATAGCACCGCCACAAAGAACAAAAATGGGTCTCCAAAGAAGATTGGAAATATACGTCGGTTATGTATCACCGAGTATAATAAGGTATCTTGAACCACAAACTGGTGATTTGTTTACGACACGTTTTGCCGATTGCCATTTTAATGAAGATGAATTCCCAGCTTTAGGGGGAGGAATTCATCAAATGCATATGCATAAAGATATAGAATGGTGCGTACCATCTTTAAAATATCTTGATCCCCCCCCCCACGAAGCATCGTGAGCTGGAAGTACAAAAGATTGTACATTTACAAAATATGGCAAATCAATTACCAGATTCGTTCACCGATACAAGAAAGGTGACAAAGTCATATATCCCCGCTGCAAATGCTCCATCAAGAGTTGAAATTCCTAGTGAGCTGGAATTAGATGGGAGCAAAATTAATGAACCTAAGGTTCAATTAAAGCGTGGGAGGCCTATTGGCTGAAAAGATAAAAATCCCTGAAAGAAAAAGAAATTGGGAAAAGAAAATGAAAAGGTTCTTCAAGAAGAACCAAGTCCTCGGGACGATAGAGAAAAGTATGAGATTTCCATTAACTATGCCCATGATGGTATCATATGGGTAGAGATGATATTGATGATGATAATGGAATATTCTTCTTTTCTTTATCTAAAGAGATCGATCAAGAGAATGATGATCCAGATCCAAAGACATTATCCAAGTGCCAGAAAAGGCCGGATTGGGAGAAATGGAAAAATGTCATGCAAGTTGAGTTGCACTCCCTTAATAAAAGAAATGTCTTTGGACCTATTGTCACTGCATCTGAGAGTGTAAAACATGTTGGATACAAGTGGGTATTCGTGCGAAAAAGAAATGAAAAAGATGAGATCACACGATATAAAACCTGACTTGTTGCACAAGGTTTCTCTCAAAGACCAGGAGTTGATTATGAAGAAACATATTCTCCGGTCATGGATGCAATTACATTCAGGTACTTAATGAGCCATTCGGCATCTAATAATTTAGATATGTACCTTATGGATGTAGTGACAACTTATTTATATGGATCGCTTGATAATAATATATATATGAAAATCCCGGAAGGATTAAAAGTTCCCGAGGCATTAGACTCATCAAAGTCTAAAGATATATATGGTCAAATTACAGCGATCACTTTACGGATTGAAACAATCCGGACGCATGTGGTATAATCGTTTAAGCGATTATCTACTTAAGAAAGGGTATGTGAATAATGAAATCTGCCCTTGCGTCTTCATTAAGAAATCCCTTTGGGATTCGTGATCATCGCTGTTTATGTTGATGACCTAAATATAATTGGAACTCCAAAGGAGATTGATGATGCGCGAACTCATATGAAAGAAGAGTTCGAAATGAAAGATCTTGGAAAGACAAAATTTTGTCTAGGGCTCCAAATTGAGCATTTCCAAGATGGTATATTTGTGCATCAATCCAATTATACAAAAAGGATTTTAAAGCGCTTTAATATGGATAAAGCGAATCCTTTAAGTACTCCAATGGTCAATAGATCTTTAAATGTTGAAAATGATCCATTTAGACCCTGTGAGGATAACGAAGATTTTCTAGGTCCCGAAGTACCTTATATGAGTGCTATCGGTGGACTTATGCATCTTGCAAATTATACTAGACCAGATATTGCTTTTGCTACTAATTTGCTTGCAAGGTACAATTCATCCCCTACACGAAGGCATTGGAATGGGATAAAACACATCTTCCGTTATCTTCAAGGTACTATTGATTTTGGATTATATTATCCTAGAAAACCCGAGTTTGGTCTAGTTGGTTTTGCAGATGTAGGGTATCTATCAGACCCTCATAAGTCTAGATCACAAACCGGATATGTTTTTACCATTGGAGGAACTACAATCTCGTGGCGTTCTCAAAAGCAGACTATAGTCGCCACTTCATCAAACTACGCAGAAATAATTGCTCTTCATTAAGCATCTAGAGAATGTGTTTGGCTTAGATCTATGACTAATCATATTCAAGAAGCAAGTGGATTAGTCATCAAAAGAGAGCCAACAAGAATATATGAAGATAATGCTGCATGTGTTGCTCAAATCAAAGAAGGTTATATCAAGAGTGACAGAACGAAGCATATCCCTCCATGGTTCTTCTCCTACACTCAAGAACTCGAGAAGAACAAGGAAGTAGAAGTGCAATACATTAGTTCAAGTGACAATGCAGCAGATCTATTCACAAAGGCGCTTCCAACTTCTACATTTAGAAAGCATGTTCAAAGTATTGGAATGCTTCATCTACGAGACCTGTGAAGTCTCTTCGAGGGGGAGCTCACGTCACTGTACTCTTTTTCCCTTGTCATGGTTTCTATCCCAATGGGTTTTCCATGATAAGGTTTTTAACGAGGCAGTACGTAACTCATCAAAAGTGATGGATACTCAAGGGGGAGTATTATAAACCGGATAAGTATGGATGTGATTATCCATCACTCATCTCTATCCATAAGATATGGATGATGTTTATCCATTACTTCCTCCCTAAGATATGAATGATGTTTATCCATTACTTTATCCCTAAGATATGGATGATGTTTATCAATTACTTCTTCTCTAAATAATTTACTTCCTAGCTAAGTAAGCTCTACTATATATAGCTCATTTCATTCATTTGTAAGTTATAGAGAAAACAGAAAAAAAAAAGGAGAAAGAGAAAGCAATAAAAAAACTCTTGTTTCGAGTTTTATTCTCTCTAGTATTTATTCTTCTTTCTTATTTTAATCTTTTATAACAATCCGATTTTTATAGACAAATTACTTATTTTGTTCTTATAACCATGATATCAGGTATGCGCCGCAATAAACAAAAAATACCTAATCTACTATTTTTCTTCAATTGAAACGTAGGCTAATTTTTGAAATGAGAAATTATTATTCAAAATAACCTCTTTTCTAAGTTGAATTTGTCAACATTCACTGTGTCTCAAGCTACACATCACGAATATATAAACTGTAATAGCATGGTAAAAAGATAATCAAATATATAACGTACGAGATGTTGTTGTAGCGAGCGATTACAATAAATATATGGATTAGTTAGACTTAGATAAATAATAAAATTTTGGTTCAAATTTGACCAAAAAAGAAGAGAGTAGTAAATTTGTAATTAAGCGAGATAATTTTATTGCGAGTGATATATATATATTGTGTTATATTTGGAGATAAAATGTACTATTGAAATATATAGAGTTGTAAAATATAATGTCATCGAATAAAAACAACTTTGTTTTGACGGGCTATAAACGACACTGTTTTGATAAAAAAGAATAAGCACAAATTATATTTCTTTTTTTTTGTTAAAGGGTTAAGCAAAAAATATATTTCTCTAAAATAAAAATTCGTAAATTTGAAGATAGAGTGTTTAAAGCTTACATATTGTGTTATTTCATGTGAATATATTAGTTTGATATATCAATACATTTAGGTTACAACTACAAATAAAAGGAAATCGTAAGAGGATTGCAACGAAAGACAAAAGATTTCAGATACAAGAAAAGAGAAAATTAGAATGAGAATATATATCGACACAAAAGATAAGCAAACCCTTTAAACGTAGCAGAGTCTTTTAATTATTTTCCAGATATGATTTCACCAAACCAAGTCCTCTTGCTTCTTTTGACTTCAACCGACGTTAATCACTGAACGAATATTAAACCAACTAAACCAAGTCGACATCACGGTAAACCAGTAAAATTGGATCACTCCATTAACAATACCTATAAATATTACTATGTGTTTAGACAGATTTGATTCTGGTTAGTTGCCCTTCACGGAGTAGAAATTAAGTCACCGTTATTTTAATAACAATGCAGATATGTATTTAACCTATGTAGAAAGCACATGCTCAAATTCACGAGACTCAAACCATTTAAATCCACCGACTAGTAACTAATGCTCTCAACTTTAAAAAATAATTTTCACAGAATAATAAACGAAATTTTTTGGTCTTGACTTTAATTTATAGAATATTTTTAAATAAATAGATCAAGTAACACGAGGACGTCAAACAAAACAAGCCTACATATGAAGAAATAAAAGCAGCCAACGAAACCACATGGGAAACAGATCCACCCGGAAGCTCACCAATTTCCACCGACACTAATTTTTTCTTAAAATAAAACAGATTGTTTAAGATTAGATTTGGCAAATATAAATTGCTAAGAAAGTTTTAGCCGTAAGAAATATCGACAGAAAATTCGTACATATACTTTTTTGTTAGAAAATACGTACATAATCAAAAAGGTAAAATTACAAAAATAATAAATTTACTACGATGTTTAATATGAAACAGATGAAATAAGTGATAGTAATTATATACTTTTTATTTTTTTATTCTCTTAACTCTTTTGTTTCTGATTAGTAACAAAATTTATTTCATATCAATTATGTAAATAATATTTTTCAAAATTGGCTTTTTTAAGCTGTAAATAAAACCTGATTACAATAAAAAAAGATTAGTAAGAAAATTAACACTGTTTAATTTTATTTTTTTGGGTGATTAATGTTGGAAAAGTTTTTATACTTTTGATAATAATGTTGTAGCCATTTGTCCTTTCTTTTTACTCTTAGACACCCTTGTAGCATTAATAACAGTCCGTGTTTATAATGAAAAACATCAATAATTTTAATTTGTAATTTAAAGTTCAAACCACTTACCTACTCAAATTGCTCACTAACTATAAGATGAAAAGGAAATTTATTCAAATCAAGAAAACACGTAGAACAGGGTAACAAAGTTTGATTTCCTAATTATAAGATGAAAGAAAGTTTGGTAATACAAAAAAACTGCTAAATTACAAAAATTAAATACCAAAAATCTGAACGATGGTTGTGAAAACAGTCAATGCGGTTTTACGACGAAATTAACTAATATTACTTCGATTAATTAGATTATTTTCTTGAAAAAATAAGAATTCAAATTATTCTTCACAATTTAAGTCAACGCAGTAATTTTTTTTTAACTTGTATCAATGTATTTAAATACTCAAATATTTATACTACTATTTTTTTTTTGTTGGGGCCAAGTCTATGAACTCCACTCGTCTCTCCCTCGACGCACTTAAATTTACATAACTAAGTGTGTGTCTATTCATATCACTCACTCTCTCTCTTCCTCACACTTACATTCTCCCTCTATTTTTTTTTCTCTCTCTCCACAAGAAACGCCGTCGTTCATTAAAAATGATGGCGGTGGGCAGATCCGGAGGCACCATCCTATTGTTCTGCCTATCATTCTTCGCCGCGGTAACCGCGGAGAGTCCATACCGATTCTTTGACTGGAATGTAACATACGGCGACATTTACCCACTCGGTGTTCGTCAGCAGGTTTTTCATTTTCTCTACTCCACTCACATTTCATTTCATGTTAGTAACTTGATGTTACAAAAAAAAAAAAAGAACTCTTTGTTTAACTCTTTACGTATAGACTGCATATTACTTCTTTACTTGTGAAAAAAAAATGTATCTTCGAGATGATTTTTGTTCCTTAAAGTGTATCATTTGTGTAATGATTGGTTTAAAATGTGCAGATCAATACTTTATAAAATAAGTTACTCTTTTTTATATTGTGACAATGAAGGTTAGATCCGGTGAACTGAATTAATCGATGATGCTAATTGTTTTTTTATATTATTGGTATATGAAAAATAGGGAATATTGATTAATGGGCAATTTCCGGGACCAGACATTCACAGTGTGACAAACGACAATCTCATCATTAACGTACACAACAGCTTAGACGAGCCTTTCTTAATCTCATGGTAACATCTCTTTTTTTCGTTATTTGGAACTACTTACTTTGTCCTCTTTGCCTTCTGTGGTTATATGTTGTTGACTTGTCGAAGTTGAATAGTTTTTTTTTTTTTTAACTTGAATAAGAAAATACCTTTATTTTTTTTGTTTTTATCCATTTTTTGTTTAAATTGTTTTTATTTTGAAGAACCTAAACCAAATAAAAGATCTTCATTTCCTCCATTAGATATTATTATCTACTATCATCTCCGATTCACTAAGACCATGTGTACTAATATGTCAACTGTAGGAATCAGATATTTACTTTGTAATCTAGATTGTTAGATCACGAAAATCACGGATAGAAAATTTATGTATGTAAAACTGAAATGGAAAAATTAAAGGCTCATCTAGCAAAGAAAAGTCTTTAAAATGCCTGAAAACAGTTTTGTTTTTGCTTTTGCTGACAAAAATTAAAAGATAAAAAAAAAACTTTTACGGCTGATAACGTAAATAAATATTTGTGGAAATGCGCACTATTACGAAAGCAAAGCATGTGAATGTTATAAATGTAGACTTGGGGCAACTTGAAATGGTCCATAATGACGTATGTGGCATACGTCTATAAACAATTACCGAAAATCTAGTAGGAGTATTAAAACAGTTTCCTAAGAAAGACTAATCAAAGATAACTAATAGTGAGACTGGGTTTTGCCATTAATCGGGTGGCAATCAATTCTTTATTTTTTCAATAGTATGCATTCTACTTTAACAAAAAAGATAGTGACATCAAGTAATAATGATACTAATACATATTACTATGTTATATGTTTTTGATATTACTAATATAGATATATATAAATTTATCAAAGTAGATATCTGTAAATATTATAAAATTTTTTAAATATTTAAATATTTAGATATTTAAAAATTTATTAATTAAAATAAATAAGAAAATCAATTATTTAATTAAAAAAATCGAATAATTAAAATCATTAATTTTTAAAATATTTGTTTTCTGTCCATTCCTAAACATTAGCGACAATAATATGTATATATTTTCCTTTTTTTAAAAAATAATAGTACGATTTTATGATGAAACAACAATGATAACAGAATAATATTGCTCTCCACATTTTGCCACGTCTCTCCCTAATTTACTAGCTGTCTTCCACCGGACCACCCCTTTCGGTGAACAATGTCGGCGATGTCGTCGAATTTACGTTGTCTTTTAGAATAGGTCCCACCCACATCCACTAACTAGGCCATCTTCATGACATTTTTCATAACTAACAAGAAAAGGTCACAAAGGGATTGAAATTATTCAATGCACATGCTTTAGTTTTACCTTGTAGTATAGAGTTTCTAAAGTTTTATTATAGTATAGATTTTTAACGAATCACATAAGATAAAAACAAAAAAAAAATAGAAGTGTGTGAATTATATTCGTTTTTTATTCTAATGAAAAAAATTGGATGGACAGGAACGGAGTACAAAACAGAAGAAATTCTTATGTTGATGGAATGTACGGAACCACGTGTCCAATTCCACCGAGAAGCAACTACACATACATTTTGCAAGTGAAAGACCAAATTGGAAGTTTCTATTACTTCCCATCTCTTGCCTTTCACAAGGCAGCTGGTGGATTCGGAGGTATCAGAATCCTTAGCCGTCCTGGAATTCCAGTTCCATTTGCTGACCCTGCAGGAGATTACACTGTCCTCATTGGAGATTGGTACAAATTTAATCACACGGTAATAATATGAATATATGATCCTAAACAAATATACACCTTTTCAATCTCATGCAAACGGTTTTTTATTTTATTTTATTTTTAACTCATGCATGCAAACGTTATTGATAAAAATACTCACAACTATTTGTTTTTTGTTTTACAGGATTTGAAGTCTCGTCTTGATAGAGGAAGGAAGTTACCTTCGCCTGATGGTATTCTTATCAATGGCCGAAGTAACGGTGCTACCTTAAACGTTGAACAAGGTGTGTTAGCATTTGATGTTTGTCAATCTCCTACAATTTTTGTCCTTCCAAAATTAAAAAGAAAAACGTTTTTTTTTGTGTATGTGGTTGTAATAGGAAAAACATACCGATTGAGGATATCAAACGTTGGATTACAAGATTCTCTGAACTTCCGAATCCAAAACCACAGAATGAAGCTTGTGGAAGTCGAAGGGACGCACACACTTCAAACCATGTTTTCCTCTCTTGACGTTCACGTTGGCCAGTCTTACTCCGTTCTAATTACTGCTGACCAATCTCCTCGTGACTACTACGTGGTTGTTTCGTCTCGATTCACGGATAAAATCATAACCACCACCGGGGTTCTTCGCTACAGTGGCTCGTCTACCCCTGCTTCTGGTCCTATTCCTGGCGGTCCCACTATTCAGGTTGATTGGTCCTTGAACCAAGCACGTGCCATCAGGTACTTATCTTTCTTGCATATGTGATTAAGTGTTTTATGCTCCTCTCCAATAAGTGCTATGAATAATTTTTCTTTCGTAGAACCAATTTGACAGCTAGTGGACCAAGACCAAACCCGCAAGGCTCATACCATTATGGTCTTATACCGCTCATTAGGACAATTGTGTTCGGTAGTTCAGCCGGACAGATAAACGGGAAACAAAGATATGGTGTCAATAGTGTGTCATTTGTGCCAGCTGATACCCCTCTAAAACTGGCTGACTTCTTCAAGATTAGCGGTGTCTATAAGATCAACAGCATCTCAGACAAACCCACATATGGAGGTTTATACCTTGACACCTCAGTTTTGCAAGTCGACTATCGAACCTTTATCGAGATTGTATTCGAGAACCAAGAAGATATCGTCCAAAGTTATCATCTCAATGGTTACTCCTTTTGGGTGGTCGGGTATGTCTGTCTATTTTCACGCTCTTCATTTATTATTTTCTTTGTTTTCTTACGAGTTAAACAAAGTGTGTTGTGGTTGGATCAACTGCAGGATGGATGGTGGACAGTGGAAGACAGGAAGCAGAAATGGTTATAATTTACGCGATGCAGTTTCACGTTCCACAGTCCAAGTGAGCCCTTTTTTTTTCCCCCTTTCATTGTCAAATTAACACATTGTGTTTTCTTGTTCTAATTATAAACATTATCCATTTACGGGAATTCAGGTGTACCCAAAATCATGGACAGCCATATACATTGCATTAGACAACGTTGGAATGTGGAACTTAAGATCAGAATTTTGGGCAAGACAGTACTTGGGACAACAACTTTACTTACGTGTCTTCACGTCATCTACGTCTTTGAGAGATGAGTACCCTATCCCGAAGAATTCGCGTTTGTGCGGCCGGGCAAGAGGACGACATACTAGGCCTTTGTAAGGAAGATATACGAGCTTACGTGAAATTCGTCATATCCATACACGTTTAAGTATTTCTTGGGAAGACTTGCAAGGTTACAAACAATGAGAGAGGATATATGTAGTAACAATCTAGTTTGACGTGATCTCAGCTCGAGGTCTAAATTTTTATGTAATTCGAATTTGAAGTTCCAGTTTTTCTTTATATGCTTTTGTCATTCATGTTCTTTTAATTTTCTTTCCTTTTTCTACGAAGTTATAAACTTATAATATTAATTGAATTTTACTCATTTGGATCATTATGAGTCTATATGGTAAGACATTCAGCCAGATTCAGAAAATCTGCAGTCACCAATTCCATAAAACTAAATTAATCTGTTTTTTTTTTCTTTTCTTTTTTCTTACGTCGTTATTATAATAAATCAAATAAAGAGAATACATAAGAGAAAAACAGAGCATGGTAGAACAATCTATTACAAATTCATGACAACTAATCTTTTCTTGAAAGAAAATTCTTCATTCCAAGTTAAAGCTTCCAACTCCGATTGTAGAGGGAAGGGCACCTCCGAAGACACTTTGCACCAAATAATATTCTATGATTATTCTTTGAACCAACCACTGCTAAGTGATAGGTTTTACTTGTTTTATTTAGTCTTTTATCAAAGAACAAACCATTCTTCGTGTTTATAAGGCTTTTTAGGAATTCTGTAAAACTAAAATGAGCATTATAAGAACAAAATAGGCTGAAATATAGCTTATGAAGAGAAGGTCAGGCCCGTTCGGCAAAGGTTTTGCGCCAACTAGTGAAGAATCAACTGTTCTGCCAATCAGTTGGGTCTGTCCACCAATCTATGAGCTTTTATTATTAATAGCCTCTATCTCTTTTAGGCATACGTCCCTTTGATATATACTCCTTTATTTGTAGCCGCATAGAAGGTTTTTACTTTTACGTTTTATTTAGTTGTAAAGTGTTCTTTCCTTCCTTAATCTTCTTTAATTTATTTTATTGCTTTAATTTGTTGATCTCTCGAGGAAAACTCCTTTAGTACTCATGATCCTCTCTCTACAAAGATAAGATGTACCTTGATCATGAATGAGTAGCTTTATTATGGAGTATACCGATCGGTAGGATTGGTACCGTTTCAATTACGACAGTTGAAGAACCCCAACAAAGATGTGTTTTGATACCTAGAGTGCAGGTTATTTGCTATGTTTCTATTGTTTACTAACTCTAAGATTGTGTTTTAAAGCTTAGGCTGAAACACTACAATTATGTTAAAACCAAAATCACCTCTAGTCTCAAAAGGATATTGGATGAGGTGGATCAATCTAGTTAAAGGCAAATCTTGAGGACAATTATTTGTTTTTTTAGAATCTATTAAAATGTGATCTTAATGTTTGATTTATTTCCTCTCATAAAGTAAGTAGTCGTTCTTCACTTATGATGTGAAGAAATCCTTCATATGATAATATCACTTAACCATAGGGTAATTTGTAATAGAAATCTAGAATCATACATGATCTTAATCTATTCTAGCATGGCTTTACTATATATCTATGATGTGTTCTCTAAAACTCTATTTCTTATATTATGTATTCTTTTCCTTTTGCAAAACGCCTTTGAGTTCTTAGTACTCCTTTTTATACAAGCTTAGTTTCATTCTTTGTAAGTCTTTTTTTGTGTTTTCTTGATCTTTGTGGATTTGATCCCTAAATACTACTATGATTTCATGTGGATTTACAGTTTAATTTAGGGTAAACTTGTTATAGGAATTTTACCCGTAACAAATTTTTGCCGCCGTTGCCAGGGATCAATTGCAAACACCACAAGATTTTAGAATTAAACTTAGTTTAAAAATTATTGGTTCTTATACTCAATCATACACACTACAATTAGTCATATTTGACTCCAAAACTCTAACCAACCTTCCTCTGGCTTCACAAAGCTTTTGGGAAAAATAACCTTTATTAACCCAGACTTTTGCTGGGAAAAACCTAAGATTCAGACCCCCCAGTCTATTTCAACCTGAACCGAAATAAAATTGAAATTGAAAACATAACCTTTATTAAATTAGCCAATTTCAATATAAATTTTAACGGTGTTAGTTGATCTTTAACAAATGTGAGTCAGCGACAACAGGTCGATGGCATGACATTTGGGCATTTTAAAAACAACGTCGTTTAACTCGTATTGAGGAAACGACGTCGTTTTAGTATGGGAAAAAAAATTAAAATTATGTTTTCGGGTTCATTGTTTCGAATGAGAGAAAGAGTAAACATGTTATACCACTGACTCTCTAACACAAAACGAAATTCATAATAATGTTTCAAACACAATAAAACATATATGAAAATTGAAATTACCTCAACAGATCCATTATGACACTAATGAAATAATCTTCCAGGATTTTTAGCAGTCTTTGATGTACCCATCCTTATAGCTTCCCCGATCGACATCTCGTTGGGAATCGTCTTCCTTGATCACCCATCACTCTCTACACTAACTCTCTATTTCTCTGTTACGAACACTCTCCTTAACTCTCTTCCAGAAACCAAAGAATATGAACCGATTGCGTTTTTGGTTATGGATCTTCTAACCTGGAAACACAACTTTAGCATATGGGATCCGATTGCATTTCTAATTCTTGTACTCTATCATACACGAGACATCTAGTCTTATTTCACTCTAAAAATTCTAACTAAGCTTCTTCTTACTTCTCAAAGATTTGATGGTTTTGCGAGAGTTCCTATATGCTTTTGGATTTGGATCTTCTAACATGGAAACACTACTTTAGTTACGGGGATTCGATTGTGGTTCTAGTTCTTGTAGTCAATCATATAGACAACATCTACTCACATTTGACTCCAAAAATGCTAACCAACCTTCTTCTTGCTTCTAAAAGTTTTGATGGTGTAGCCGAAGTCCCTATGAAGTTTTGGTTTTGGATCTGTTAACAAGAAAACACTAATTTAAATTTTGGGATCCTGTTACGGTTCTAGTTCTTATACTGAGTCATACACACGACATTTAGTCATATTTGATTCCAAAACACCAAGCAAGCTTCTTCTTACTTCTCAAAGCTGTGATGGTGTAGTTGTAGTCCTTATGCATTTTTGTTTCGGATTTTCTAACAAGGAATTACTACTTTACCTTCTCGAATCCGGTTGCGGTTTTAGTTCCTATACTCAATCATACACATGCGATCTAGTTATATTAGACTCCAAAATGCTAACCAAGTCATCTTCTTGTTTCTCAAAGCTTTGATCGTGTAGCTGAAGTTCCTATGAGCTTTTGGTTTTGGATCTTCTTAAAGGGAAACATTACTTTAGCTATCGGTATCCTATTGCGGTTTTAGTTCATATTCTCAATCGTACATATGAGATCTAGTCATTTTTGACTACAAACAATAACCAAACTTTTTTTGTATCTCAGCTTTTTTTGATGGTGTGGCCGAAGTCCATTTGAGTTTTTGGTTTTGCATCTTCTAGTAGGGAAATACTACTTTAGCTTCTAGGATCAAGTTGCGTTACTATTTCTTATACTCAATCATCCACATGACATCTAGTCATATTTGACTCCAAAAACCCTAACCAAGGTTTTTTTGCTTTTCAAAGCTTTGATGGTGGGGCTGAAGTACCTAAGAGGTTTTGGTTTTGGATCTTCTTAAAGGGAACAAAACTTTAGCTTTTGTTTCGGTTGAAGTTCTAGTTCTTATACTCAATCATACACACGACATCTAGTCATATTTGACTCCAAAAACGCTAACCAAGCTCTTTTTTGATTCTCAAAGCTTTAATGGTATAGCCAAAGTCCCTATGAAATTTTGGTTTTGGATCTTTAAATAGGGAAACACTAATTTAGTTTTTGGGATCCAATTGCGGTTCTTATAATCAATCATACACAGGACATTTAGTTATATTTGACACCTAAAAACCAAGCAAGCTTCTTCTTACTTCTCAAAGCTGTGATGGTGTAGCCATAGTCCTTATGCGTTTTTGTTTTGGATTTTCTAACAAGGGATTACTACTTTACCTTCTGGGATCCGGTTGCGGTTTTAGTTCTTATACTCAATCATATACATGAAGTCTAGTTATATTAGACTCCAAAATGTTAACCAAGACTCTTCTTATTTCTCAAAGCTTTGATGGTGTAGTTGAAGTCCCTACGAGTTTCGGGTTTTAGATCTTTTAATAAGGAAACATTACTTTAGCTATCAGGATTCTTTTACGGTTTTAGTTCTTATACTCAATCATACACATGAGATATAGTCATTTTGACTTCTAAAGCACTAACCAAGCTTCTTTTTGGTTCTCACAGCTTTGATGGTGTGGCCGAAGTTCCTTCGATTTTTTGGTTTAGAATCTTCTAATAGGGAAACACTACTTTAGATTCAGGGATCCAATTGCGTTACTAGTTCTTATACTCAATCGTACACCTGACATCTAGTCATATTCGACTCCAAAAACCCTCATTAGGCTTCTTCTTGCTTCAAAAAGCTTTGATAGTGCACCCAAGTCCATATGATTGTTTGGTGTTTGATCTTCTAATATGGAAACACTACGTTAGCTTCTGGGATTTGGTTGCGGTTCTAGTTCATATACTCAACCAAACACACGACTACTAACCAAACTTGATTCCAAATATGCTAAGAAAGCTTATTTTGCTTCTCAAAGCTTTGTTGTTGTGGCCGAAGTCCCTATGATAATTTGGTTTTGGATCTTTTAACAGGGAAACACAACATTAGCTTTGAGGATCCACTTGCAGTTCTAGCTTATACTTAAATCATTTACCAAAGCTGTACTCATATTTGACTCCCAAATAAGCGGTTCTAGCTTATTTTGCTTCTTAAAGCTTTGATGGTGTAGCCAAAGTCCGTATGATGTTTTTGGTTTTGAATCTTCTGACAAGGAAACACTACTTTATCTTTTGGGATCCAGTTGCGTTACAAGTTCTTATACTCTATCATACACACAACATCTAGTCATATATCACACCAAAAACGCTAACTAAGCTTCTTCTTGCTTCTCAAAGCTTTGATGGTGTAGTCGAAGTCCGTATGAGTTTTTGGATTTGAATCTTTGATATGAGTCAAATTACCCTAATGACTACTCTCTCAAATAAAGAGGTTGTTATAGCACTTAGGGATCGAATTCCACAAAGTTCTCGGATCACACAATAGATTAACAGTTTTGAATAAAACTAAATAGAAAATATTATAAAAGTAAAAGACAAGAAAGCAATTAAAATTGGTTGTAGATTCATATGATTAAGACGTCGGGTTTAGGGAAATTCTCAGGAAATATCAGAATAGTTGATCTAGCAGTAAACTAGGATTATTAACAAACATTTCTAGAACACAAATCACTAATATAAAGTAACCGGTGGTGTTCCGCCAAACTCACTATGCTTAATAGTATTGATCCCAACTCTCTTGTAAATTCCTAGAACTAAGCAAGCATTATAATCAGGTTTGATAAGTTCACCTAAGTAATCGACGCTAGCACGCATCTAAATACTAGGCTCATCTAAGATAGTTCCAGTAATAGATACCTATGGTGTGCATACCTATTATCCTAAAATCAAGTTCTAGTTAGTTACTCTAAAACTAGCATTAAGAACAATCTAAGATTAAGAATTCTAAAAATATTATCCTAACAGGGTTTTCGATCTACTAATTCATCCAAATCCCTAATGAGAATCCTTAAACCCAACAAGAGAACTACTCAAGCATGATCATAGAAGAACAAAACATGATTGAATAAGAAATCAATGTAAGAAACAATAAGAGAATAGAGTTTAGAAAGATCTTCTCTAAAGGGAGTGTCAACAAGCTTTTTCTCCCAAGTACAGAATAGATAATAAGAGTTAGGTCTAAACAATGACCTTTAAAATATATGTATATAACCTAAAACGTGCAGGGACTTCTTTAGAAATAAGAGAAAGTTCTGGACCGAATTTGGAAATCTTCAAAACATCAATAAGTTGCGCAATTGAATTGGCATTAGGTATTGGTGTCGCTCGACACCAGGGGTTGTGTCGATCGACACCTACGTCAAATTTCGTCTCCGGATTGCTTCTGCAGCTTAGGTTGTCTGTTTTGCTCCAGAATGCTCCATAATCTCCAAATGCATCCCAAACATGTAAAGACCTGAAAAAGACTAGAAAAGACTCTACAAATAACAAAAGAACTCTAAAAACTATACCTAAATCATAGCTAAAAGCAGTGAAAATCGAGGTATATCAACTCCCCCAGACTTAGCTTTGATTACCCTCAAGCAAAACATAAAAGCCGAACCCGTGGAAGAGTTTTGAAAACACAGGAACTCCCAATCTCTCTAGCTTATTACCCTGATCATACAAACCAAATCCATGCACTAAACAGTTCTAGTCAAATCCTGACCACTATGTAATTTCCGCTAGCCCACACAACATCCTAGATTCCATACCAAAGCACTCAACTATATCTATTAGGCTCTCATCGCTAGGTCTCATCAATCAAGTTAACATTTAAGAACCTTCTAGAATCATTCCTGTACTATACCATAACAAATCGACCATTCACTTTCTTTTTATTTCTGGTGTTCTTTATCTCCCTCATACTTATTATTTTTAGAGAGTAAACAAAGGGGAACTCGCATACTGGATCGACACCCTCGGTATTTTTCCAACCATTGTAATTGATCATTTCAAACAATGTTTAATGATGGAGTCATAGGAAACATTCCTACCCCTATACACTATCTGAAAATCCTGTCAATCTCTCATTATTATACATATTTTTTTTATCAAGGGAGAGGAATACGTTCTTTTTATCACATTAGTCGATTTATCAGGTATGAACAAGGAGTCAAGTCCTACGAACATTAACTGTTTTGATGAGGTAAAAGGAAGAGCAGTGAGATTAGCTCCATCATTTATGGATTAAGTTGGGAATGGATGTCCTTAAGTTTGTTGGTTGGTCTTCTGGATTTTCCATTAGTCGGATTGATTTGAATCTTCAATACTTAAGCAATCCAAGCAATAAATTCGAAAGAGAGATCATAATTTCAGAGAAAAGTTTTGACTCAATGAAACGACTCAAAAATAAGAAAAAGAAGAGTAAGAATAAGACTCAAAAAGAAAAACGTAGTTAATAACTGCTTCCCCCAGACTTAAACGTCACTGTCCTCAGTGGCATTCAAATCCAGAGTAAGCAAGAAAAAAAAAAGAAAAAAAAAAAAAAGAAAAAAAAAACATATCAGTGGGTTACCTTCCACTAAGCGCTTGTTTAAAGTCAATAGCTTGACTTGGTTGGAGTTCAGGACTTGGATGGAGGAAAATTGGACTTATGCTGCAATCTCGCCTTCAAAGGCGATGTGTAAACATATCGGCTATGTGCAGCATCTGGTGTCGATCGACACTAATTGTGCAGAACCATCTGTCTGTGAAACGCGATGGTGTCGATCGACAGGTGTGTGGTGTCAATCGACACTGATTCTATGCAACTCTCATCTGCACGTGAATTGACACTGCCATGATTTTCCTACAAACTTGTCTCAACCAAGTAGATACTTTCTTCAAGTAGAAAATCATTGATAGGAACGTCATCTTCAAACTTGATCCTTGACAAATGATCAACAACTCCATTCTCAATCCCTTTCCTATCCCGTACTTCGATGTCAAACTCTTGAAGAAGAAGAATCCATCGTAGTAATCTTGGCTTAGCATCCTTTTTCTACATAAGGTACTTGAGTGCTGAATGATCTGTATGCACAATTACCTTTGAACCAACCAGATAAGGGCTGATATGAGTCAAATTACCCTAATGACTACTCTCTCAAATAAAGAGGTTGGTATAGCACTTAGGGATCGAATTCCACAAAGTTTTCGGATCACACAATAGATTAACAGTTTCGAATAAAGCTTATTAGAGAATGTAATAAAAGTAAAAGACAAGACAAGAAATAAAAGAGATTGTCGATTCAGATGATTAAGACGTCGGGTTTAGGGAAATTCTCAAGAAATATCATAATAGTAGATCTAGCAGTAAATAAGGGATATTATCAAACCATTCTAGAACACAAATCACTAATATAAAGTAACCGGTGGTGTGCCGTGCTACTCACTATGCTTAATAGTATTGATCCCAACTCTCTTGTAAATCCCTAGAACTAAACAAGCATTATAATCAGGTTTGATAAGTTCACCTAAGTAATGGACACTAGCACGCATCTAAATACTAGGCTCATCTAAAATAGTTTCAGTATTAGATACCTATGGTGGGCATCCCTAATAACCTAAAATCAAGTTCTAGCTATTTACTCTAGAACTAACTAGAACTAGCATTAAGAATAATCAAAGATGAAGAATTCTAAATATTTTATCCTAACAGGGTTTTTGATCTACTAATTCATCCAAATCCCTAATGAGAATCCCTAAACCCAACAAGAGAACTACTCAAGCATGATCATAGAAGAACATAACATGATTGAATAAGAAATCAATGATGAAATTAAGAGGAGAAAATAGATTAGAAGAATCTTCTCTAAAGGGAGTCTCCACATGGTTTTGCTCCCAATAATAAAAGAGATAATAAGAGTTAGGTCTAAACGATAACCTTTAAAACTATATATATATATATATATATATATATATATATATATATATGACCTAAAACGTGCAGGGACTTCTTTAGAAATAGGAACAAGTTCTGTGCCGAATTTGAAAATCTTCAAAACATCAATAAGTTGTGCAATTCAATTGCCGTCAGGTATTGGTGTTTCTCGACACTAGGGATTGTGTTGATCGACACCTACGTCAATTTTCGTCTCTGGATTGTTGTCGCAGCTTAAGTTGTCTGTTTTGCTCCAGAATGCTCCATAATCTGCAAATGCATCCCAAACATGTAAAGACCTGAAAAAGACTAGAAAAGACTCTACAAATAACAAAAGGACTCTAAAAACTATACCTAAATCATAGCTAAAAGCAGTAAAAATCGAGGTATATCAACTTCCCCAGACTTAGCTTTTGCTTGCCCTCAGGTCAAACACAAAAGCCAAACTCGTGGAAGAGGTTTAAAAACATAGGAACTTCCAATATCTCTAGCTTATTACCCTGATCATACAAACCTAATCCATGCACTAAACAGTTCTAGTCAAATCCTGACCACTATGTAATTTTCCGCTAGCCCACACAACATCCTAGATTCCATACCAAAGCACTCAACTATATCCATTAGGTTCTCATCGCTGGGTCTCATCAATCAAGTTAATGTTTAAGAACCTTCTAGACTCATTCCTGTATTATACTATAACAAATCGACCATTCATTTTCTTTTTATTTCTGGTATTCTTTCTCTCCCAGACTTATTCTTTTTAGAGAGTAAACAAAGGGGAACTCGCATACTGGATCGACACCCTCGACATTTTTCCAACCTTTGTAATTGATCATTTCAAACAATGTATAATAATGGGGTCATAGGAAACATTCATACCCCTATACAGTATCTGAAAATCATGTCAATCTCTCATTATTATACATATATATATATATATTTTTTTTCTTTCAAGGGAGAGGAATACTTTCTTTTTATCACATTAGTCGATTTATCATGTATGAACAATGAGTCAAGTCCTACGAACACTAACTGTTTTGATGAGGTAAAAGGAAGAGCAATGAGATTAGCTCCAGCCTCTGTATATTATGTTGGGAATGGATGTCCTTAAGTTTGTTGGTTGGCCTTCTGGATTTTTCATTAGTCGGATTGATTTGAAACTGCAGTACTTAAGCAATTCAAGCAATAAACTCGAAAGAGAGATCATAATTCCTAACAAAATCATTGATAGGAATGTCATCTTCAACCTTGATCCTTGATAAATGATCAGCAACTCCATTCTCAATCCCTTTCCTATCCCGTACTTCGATGTCAAACTCTTGAAGAAGAAGAATCCATCGTAGTAATCTTGGCTTAGCATCCTTTTTCTGCATAAGGTACTTGAGTGCTGAATGATCTGTATGCACAATTACCTTTGAACCAACCAGATAAGAGCGAAACTTGTCAAAAGCAAACACCACTGCTAACAATTCTTTCTCTGTTGTCGCATTATTCCTCTGTGCATCATCAAGTGTTCTACTTGCATAGTGGATAGCATGTAGTTTATTGCCTTTCCTTTGTCCCAAAACAGCTCCAACCGCATAATCACCTGCATCACACATGATCTCAAAAGGTAAATTCCAGTCCAGAGGTTGAACTATTGGAGCACTCACTAATGCATTTTTAATCTGATTAAAAGCATCATGACACTCAGAATTGAAGTCAAACTTCACATCCTTACAAAGCAAAGCTGTTAGTGGCCTGGCAATCTTACTGAAATCCTTGACGAACCTCCTGTAAAATCCAACATGTCCAAGAAAACTCCTCACAGATTCACGCTATCTAGTGCCTGTAAACTTGTCATAACCTCTATCTTGGCTTTATTAACCTCAATACCAGCACCTGAAACTTTGTGACCAAGAACTATACCTTCCTGAACCATGAAATGACACTTCTCCCAATTAAGAACCAAATTCTTCTCTTCACATCTAGCTAGAACTTTGCGAAGGTTCTCCAAGCATGCTTCAAATGAAGACCCATAAACAGAAAAGTCATCCATAAAGACTTCTATGAAATTCTCAATCATGTCTGTGAAGATTGACATCATACATCTCTCAAATATCGCAGGAGCATTGCATAGACCAAATGGCATTCTGCTATAAGCAAAAGTACCATAGGGACACGTGAACATGGTCTTCTCCTGATCATCTGGATGGATTGGTATCTGAAAGAATCCTGAGTACCCATCAAGAACGCAGTAGTACTTGTGATTAGATAACCTTTCCAGCAGTTGATCAATGAATTGTAAAGGAAAATGATTCTTCCTTGTTGCAGCGTTCAGCTTCCTGCAGTCAATACACATCCTGTGCCCGGTAACAGTCCGTATAGGAATCAGCTCATTTTGTCATTCTTAACAACTCTAACACCTCCTTTCTTAGGAACCACATGCACTGGACTAACCCAATCACTGTCTTAAATAGGATAGATGATCCCAACTTCCAACAACTTCATGATCTCCTTCTTAACAGCATCCTTGAGATTCGGGTTTAGTCTCCGCCGATGCTCAACTGAGGGCTTAGACTCATCCTTGAGGTGAATCCTATGCATACACAAGTCTGGAGAGATACCTGTAATATCATCAAGAGAATAGCCAAGAGCTTTGCGATACTTGCGCAGCTTGCTTAGCAATAAAGTGAGCTCTACCTTGTTTAAAGAAGCATTAACAATGACATGATAAGTAGAGTTTTCACCAAGAAATGCGTACCTTAGCCCTGGAGGAAGTGGTTTTAGATCAACTTTAGGAGCTTTTTCTAGGCTCCAATCGCCAATTGTTGCTGCTTGGGAAGATGTGCCAATTAACTCCTCTTGAGCAACCAATTGCATTACATGCTCAATCCTATCCAGCAGCTTACCATACCCTTTGGGAACTTTGTCTATTGAGGGAATCAGAGCATGCTTCAAAGGAACAGCAAGTGTCATCTTCATGAGAAATTCATCAGCCAAAAAAGAGATAGTATCCAAATAGAAAGTCTTCCCATCGATGGTAGGCTTCTTAACCACCTTATTGATGTCAAACTGCATTGTAAGATCACCTACATTCAAGCCTATTATGCCCTTCCTTACATCAATAATGGCACCAGTTGTGACTAAGAAAGGCCTTCCCAAGATTAGAGGATCTTTAGGTTCTTTCTCATAAGATAAAACCACAAGATCTGTAGGAATGTAGCTAGTACCGACTTGTACAGGGACATCGCATATGATACCATCGGATCTACGAACAGATCGATCAGCAAGAACAAGAGTGATTTGCGTAGGCTCTAAATCTGTCAAACCAAGCCGGAGCGCAACTCAACAGGGCATCAAGTTGACACTAGAACCAAGATCGCACAAGCATCGATCAAAACTCTCGTTAAGGATACCACAATTGAGAACGAAGCTACCTCGATCTGGAAGTTTCTGTGGAATCTTGTTCTGAATAATGTCGCTAACCTGTGTAGACATCGTCATCACAACGGTCTCAGTAAGCATATCCTTAGTAACGATCCTCTTCACAAACTGTCTGATCATAGGAGAAGATTTCACAGCATCTATAAGTGGCATCTCTACAATCAGCTTATCCATCATAACTTTGCATCTAGCATCATCAAGCTCTTGTTTGGACTTCCTAGGACTCTTGGGAAAAGGAACCTTGGGTTTGGTTACCTTTGCTGCAGCTGAAATCGGGTTTTAGAGAATTCGCAAGGCTGGACTGGGTTGGTGTCGATCGACACACAATTGATGTAGGTTGACACTGTCGGGTTCTATAGTGTCTGTGTTGGCTGGTGTCGATCGACACTGGTGTCTAGTCTGCAAAAACTGCAACATCATTTTCTTCCAAATTGACAATTTTGGCTGCAGGAAGCTCTCGTTGAAGCACTAGATTTAGCTGTTTTCCACTCCTTAAGTCAATAGCACGAACATCTTCTTTGTTTGTAGTCAATTGCTTGATCCAATTGTTCAATATTTGAATCTTCCCATTCACATCGTCGGATAATGCAACCAGTTTTGTGATCAAAATCTGTTGTTTGCTTCTCTTGACCTTTGAGAATCTGTTCGAGCATAGATTCGATCGTTTTAGTGGTGTCGGGTGGAGGGTGGGCTTGTGTTGAAGAAGCATGATTCTGAATGAAGCTTGTAGTTTGCTGAACCGGTTTTTGATGTGTAGATTGCTGATTGAAGCTCATGTATCTCTGTTGATCCATCTTTTCTGAAGTGGCTAAACTGTCAACATGTGCAACATACTGAACTTGCGTTTTCCTTGCAATGTCAACACTTTTGGTACTAATGTTGGAAGCTAAGTTGTCAATCAACATTGTTGCATCTTCTGGATATCTTGACATGAAATTCCCATGACTAGCTGCATCCAATGCCATCTGATAACGTCAATGCTCTGAATCTGATCCAAGCGGCTTTAAATTCTTCAGCTGCTTCTTGAGAGAAGATAGAGATCTTCATTCTCAGCTCCTCGGACCTTGCATCATTATAAAAGTTGTTAAGAAAAGCAACCTTTATTTCTTTCCAAGTTGTCAGAGATCCAGGCTTCAACTGCTTAAGCCAAGAAGATGCATCCCCAGAATATGGGAAGAGCTTGCAGGGAAGGTAGTCAGAAGAAACACCTTCTGCCTTAATACTCGAAACCAAGTCTTCAAACTGCTCAATATGATCGATAGGATGATCTTGTGCTAGACCATGAAAAGGGTGGGTACTCACAAGAGTGTATAGAAAGCAGGGTTTATCTCAAAATCGCTTCTTTCGAATGTAGGTGGTCGGATTGCAGACCGATTGGAATAGAAGAGATCCGGTCTGTTGTAGTCATCAAGAGTCCTCCGACGACCATCTGCTCTGATTTCTTCTTGGTGTCGAGCGACACCCATATGGTGTTGATCGACACCATCAACGATTTCTGGTATCAGGTTTCACTGTTCATCTATTTTCTGACCCTCTTCGTTGTATGCTGACAAGCTTTGTCGCGTAACACTCCAGCAGCATCAGGTATTACTATCAGAATCTTGAGTTGCGTTTGAATTCTTTAAACTTCTGAAACACAAGAAGAAAAAGAAATAAAAACGCGTAAGTAACAAAAGAAAAGAAAAGCTTAAACTAAATTCTACACCTAATCTAATGGTGAATCGAAGAAAAATCCCCGGCAAATGCGCCAAATTTAATATGAGTCAAATTACCCAAATGACTACTCTCTCAAATAAAGAGGTTGTTATAACACTTAGGGATCAAATTCCACAAAGTTCTCGGATCACACAATAGATTAACAGTTTTGAATAAAGCTAAACAGAAAATATTGTAAAAGTAAAAGACAAGAAAGCAATTAAAATTGGTTGTAGATTCAGATGATTAAGACGTCGGGTTTAGGAAAATTCTAAGAAAATATCAGAATAGTTGATCTAGCAGTAAACTAGGATTATTAACGAACCATTCTAGAACACAAATCACTAATATAAAGTAACCGGTGGTGTTCCGCGAAACTTACTATGCTTAATAGTATTGATCCCAACTCTCTTGTAAATCCCTAGAACTAAGCAAGCATTATAATCAGGTTTGATAAGTTCACCTAAGTAATCAAAGCTAGCACGCATCTAAATAGTAGGCTCATCTAAGATAGTTCCAGTAATAGATACCTATGGTGGGCATACGTATTATCCTAAAATCAAGTTCTAGTTAGTTACTCTAAAACTAGCATTAAGAACAATCTAAGATGAAGAATTCTAAAAATATTATCCTAACAGGGTTTTCGATCTACTAATTCATCCAAATCCCTAAACCCAACAATAGAACTACTCAAGCATGATCATAGAAGAACAAATCTTGATTGAATAAAAAATCAATGTAAGAAACAATAAGAGAATAGAGTTTAGAAAGATCTTCTCTAAAGGGAGTCTCCACAAGGTTTTTCTCCCAAGTACAGAATAAATAATAAGAGTTAGGTCTAAACAATGACCTTTAAAACTATATATATATGACCTAAAACGTGCAGGGACTTCTTTACAAATAGGAGAAAGTTATGCGCCAAATTTGGAAATCTTCAAAACATCAATAAGTTGCGCAATTGAATTGGTTTTAGGTATTGGTGTCGCTCGACACTGGGGGTTGTGACGATCGACACCTACGTCAATTTTTGTCTCCGGATTGCTTCTGCAGCTTAAGTTGTCTGTTTTGCTCTAGAATGCTCCATAATCTCCAAATGCATCTCAAACATGTAAGGATCTAAAAAAGACTAGAAAAGACTCTACAAATAACAAAAGGACTCTAAAAACTATACCTAAATCATAGCTAAAACCAGTAAAAATCGAGGTATATTAATCTTCTAAGAGGAAAACACTACTATAGTTTCGTGGATCCGATTGCAGTTCTACTTCCTATACTCAATCATACACACGATGTTTAGTCATATTTGACTCCAAAAACGCTAACAAAGCATCTTCTTGCTTTTCAAAGCTTTGATCGTGCGGCCGAAATACCTATGAGTTTTGGTTTTTGATCTTCTAAAAAGGAAACACTACTTTATCTTTCAGGATCCGGTTGCGGTTCTAATTCTTATACCCAATCATACACACAACATCTAGTTATAACTGACACAAAACACAGTATCCCAGCTTTTTCTTGTTTCTCAAGCTTTGACGCTAACCAAGTCACAATGATTTTTTGGTATTAGACCTTTTAACAAGAAAAGACTAATTTAGCTATTGTGTTCCACATTCGGTTCTACAATTCTTATACCCAATCATACACGCGACATTTGGACATTTTTTACTCCAAAACACCAACAAGGCTTCTTCTTACTTCTCAAAGCTGTGATGATGTAGCCGAAGTCCTTACGTGTTTTTCCTTTAGATATTTTAATCAGGAATTACCACTTTAGCTTATGGGATGCGGTCGCGGTTCTAGTTCATATACTCAATCAAATACACGATATCTAGTCATATTCGAATCCAAAAATACTAACCAAGCTTCTTCTTACTTCTCAAGCTTTGATGGTGTTGCCGAAGTACCAATGATAATATGGTTTTGGATCTGTTAAGAGGGAAACACAACATTACCATTGAGATTCCAATTGCGGTTCTAGTTCTTATATTTAATCATTTTCCCAAGATCTACTTATATTTGACTCCAAAACTCTAACCAACTTTTCCCTTGCTTCTCAAAGCTTTGATGGTGTAGCCAAAGTCCGTATGATGTTTTTGGTTTTGAATCTTCTAACAATGAAACACTACTTTATCTTTTGGGATCCAATTGCGTTACTAGTTTTTATACTCTATCATACACACAACATCTAGTCATATTTCACACCAAAAACGCTAACCAACCTTCTTCTTGCTTTTCGAAGCTTTGATGGTGTAGTCGAAGTCCGTATGAGTTTCTGGATTTGAATCTTCTAAGAGGAAAACACTACTATAGTTTCGTGGATCCAATTGCAGTTCTAGTTCCCATACTCAATCATACACACGATATGTAGTCATATTTGACTCCAAAAATGCTAACAGGGAAACATTACTATAACTTTCAGGATCCGGTTGTGGTTCTAGTTCTTATACTCAATCATACACACAAGATCTAGTTAAAACTGACTCCAAACACGCTAAAGAAGCTTCTTCTTGCTTCTTAAAGCTTTGACGCTAACAAAGTCTCTATGATTTTTTGGTATTAGACCTTTTAGCTTTTGTGTTCCACATGCGGTTCTACTTCGTATACCCAATCAAACACACGACATTTTGGTCATTTTTGACTCCAAAACACCAACCAAGCTTCTTCTTGCTTCTCAAAGCTATGATGGTGTAGCCGAAGTCCTTATGTGTTTTTATTTTGGATCGTGTAACCAGGAATTACTACTTTAGCTTATGGGATGCGGTTGCGGTTCTAGTTCATATACTCAATCATACACAAGACATCTAGTCATATTCAACTCCAAAAACACTAACCAACCTTATTCTTGCTTCTCAAATCTTTGATGGTGCTGCCGAAGTGCCTATGAGCTTTTGGTTTTGGATCTTCTAACAGGGAAACACTACTTTAAGTTTCGGGAACGCTTGCGGTTCTAGTTGTTATACTCAATCATATACACAACATTTAGTCATATTTGACTTTAAAACGCTAACCAACCTTTCCGTTGCTTCTCAAAGCTTTGACCGTGTTGCCAAAGTTCCTTTGAGTTTTCCGTTTTGGATCTTCTAACATGGAAACACTACTTTAGCTTTCGCGATTTGGTTGTGATTCTAGTCCTTATATACAATCATACAAATGAAATCTAATCATATTTGAATACAAAAACCGTAATAAAGCTTTTTCTTACTTCTCAAAGCTTTGATGCTGTAGCTAAAGTACCTTTGTGTTTTTGGTTTTGGGTTTTCAAACAGGTGATAACACAGCATTTTAGCCCGTTTTAGGTATTGTTTTCTTATGTTTCAGAGACAATTTGGTGCTATTTTAGAGCCACGAAGGAGATGAACATGTATTTTGCGAGCCAAGACGGTTTTAAGAGTTTTAGAAGAAAAAAAGACCCAAAGCCGAACAGTTCTAATGTAGGTCAAATTGCCTTAAGACCACTCTCTCAAATAAGAGATCGATTGTAGTACTTCAGGGTTGAATTCCACAAAGCTCTCGAATCACACAATAGACTATATGGATATCGAATTAAGCTAAACCAGTAGATTATAAATTAAGAAGCAAAGAAAAGCAATAAATATCAAGATGTAAATTAGATGGAAAAATAGTCAGGCTTAGGGTAGATGATTAGTATATCTAGTGATAGCTAGGTTGTTATCAAACCGTTCATAAACTCTAACTCTTATTGTGGAATAACCGGTGGCGGTCCGTGAAACTCCCTATGCCTAGAGCTAAGAATAACCAGAGAAGCCGAGAAATCTTATACTTAATCATGCATTATAAACGAATTCAATAAAGTCACCTTAGTAAATAGGCCGATTCTTATTACACACCTATAGAGCAGGCTCATCAAATAAAAGATACTTATGGCGGGTATATCTATTATCTGGAATCAAGTTCTAGTTAGCTACTCTAGAACTAGCATTAAGAACAAGAACAACTAAGATAAAGAATCCTAACAGATAACCTAGCAAGGGGGCAATCTACTAAATCATCTAAATCCTTAATGAGAAACCCTAAACCTAACAAGAAAGCTACTCAAACATGATCAAAGGAACACAAATTAAAGTCTGAATAAGAAATCAATAATGAAAATAACAAAAGAAAGAGTAAGAAAGATCTTCTCTAGCGAGTCTCCACAGGGTTTTGCTCCCAAGTACAAAAGAGATAAGGAGATTAGCCTCTCCAAGCTTAGGTCTAAATAATGAACTTTAAAATTATATATCTATGACCTAAAACGTGATGGGCCTTCTTTAGAAATAAGGGAAAGTTCTGGGCCGAATTTGGAAATCTTCAAAACTTCAATAAGTTGCGTCTTTGAATTGCCGTCAGGTATTAGTGTCGTTCGACACCTACGCGATTTTTAGTATTCGGATTTCTTCTACAGCATAAATTCTTTGTTTTCTCCAGAATGCTCTATTATCTCCAAATGAATCCCAAACATGTAAAGACCTGTAAAACACTAGAAAAGACTCTAGAAATAACAAAAAGACTCAAAATCCTATATCTAAAACATAGTTAAAACAGTAAAAATAGGGTTATATCAACTCCCCAGACTTAGCTCTTGCTTGCCCTCAAGCAAAACACAAAAGCTGAACCCGTGGAAGAGGTTTGAAAACACAAGAACTCCCAACATTCTCTAGCCTATTGCCATGATCATTCTAACCAAATCCATATGCCTAGCAGTTCTATTCAAATCCTAACCAACATGTACTTCTCTCCAAGCTTACACAACATTCTAGATTCCGTACCTAAGTTCCACAACTATATCCACCATGCTTTCATCGCTGGGTCTCATCAAACAAGCTAATATTCAAGAACCTTCTAGACTTATTCATTTACTATACTATGATAAATTGACCATTCTTTATATTTTCTTTTATTTTGGTATTCTTTCTCTCCCCCAAAACTTATTCTTTTTAAAGAGTAAACAAAGGGGAACTCGCCAACTGGATTGACACCCTCGAAATATATCCAACCTTTATAATTGATCATTCCTAATAATGTATAACAATGGGGTGATGGGAAACATTCTTACCTGATATGACTATTCCCGAGCACCACCCGGAACTTGAACCAGCGGAGCAGCTTGTAGCCGAGGAGCAAGCTTTGGCCGAACCAAGAAGACAAATGACTCGTTTGAAGACCAAACTTCTCAACCAAGCTATTTTGGACTACCCAAACACTTGGACAAGAACCATGATGGTTGCGATATCTTTCCAAGACGATTGGTAATGGGCTAAGTGTTGCTTTGGGTGCTCTTTTTCCCTACTAAGGTTTTGTCCCATTGGGTTTTCCTTAGTAGGTTTTTAATGAGGCCTAAGTAACACTTCCAAATCCCCCCTTATCAATCCGGCCCAAGCCCACTAAGAGGACCACAAATTTGGAAAACCATGGGTCTATTTTGTGTTCAAAATTTCAATTATGATTTCTCCTTTTCCGAGTTGTCTTGGAGTTTGTTCCAATACTAACTCTTCCCCTTCTATTCTTCTCTATTTAAACTCTTGTATTTTCTCATTGTAAACTCATCTATCTTTTTAATCTCAAACTCTTTTAAGCTAGATCGAAGGTATATCAAAGGCCATCCGCATCCTTTGTGTGACCATTCGCTCCATATCCTTTGGTTTGAGTGATCTCATGATCTCTTAGATGCAAAGTCTATCCCCTACTCAACCTCAAGAGTGTCGATCTTAGGGAAATCATATTAAGTGGTATCAGAGCACATTCTGAAGTTGAGTACTCTATCCTTTCATCACTTCATCATTTCGTTTTATTCTATTCATCATTTCATCACCTCATTTCATTTTGTTCGTTCATCTTCTCATCTGTCTTTTCATCTTCGCTGTCATCTTGCTTTAATTTTCATAAATAACTGGCTTGGGATAAAATTGCGAAATCAATTGGATCTGAATCTAGGACGAGTCTAGTAATTTATACAATTGTTTCTGGAATTTTTGAGCATGATTTGATAATTTATTTTGTTCGATCTAGTTTGCCTGTTCTTAGAAAAACGTTTGATATTCTCCTTGAACTAGTGACTGGTTTAGTGTTGTTTGTTGGCAGGAATGGTGACATCCAAATCAAGCTCGGGAGTGAGTGTTAATGACCAAGCCATCATCGATGCTATCACGTTACAAATGGAGAAAATAATTGATGCCAAACATAAGCCGATCAACGACCAACTCAAAGGAATAGAGCAATATGAGCAGATCTCGCATCAAAAAGAGGCAAAACCAAATAGACCCCAAGAGAAGCATAATTGGAGGAGTAGACCAACCAAAGATGAATCAAATTGTTACTACTATATTCGTGATGATCATAGACGTTTTGAGCAAGCTAGACAACAACCTAATGATGTGAAAGAAGTTAAGACCATGAAGCAAAACCGAAAGGAAAGTCTATCCTCAAATGAACAGTTAAAGGATGAGCTTCTTATGATTCTCAACGCTTACAACAAACTGAAGAAAGCCAAGCATCCTCTTCCTTCTAATTCAAAAAAAGCTAAGATTGCTCTTCCTTCCGAATTTACCAAAGATACTTGTGATCTTTATGAGAAAACTGATTTTGTGCTTGAAATAATCAAGCTTGTGAAAAACTAATCTTTTCAAAGCCGGTGCAACCGAGTAGTATGTCTTGTTTTTCGCAGGTTCTTGAAGAAAGATCTCAAAAAGAAGGTCAAAGGAGTTTGTCATCGATTGTTACCGATTTGGAGCAACAAACTATCTCCATTACAGAACCAATCCTTAAGTCAAATGAATACGAACAAAAGCACTATAAGGAAATTGATTTATTTAGAAAGGAGCCTACTTGGTTTGTGTTGGTTTCTACTCAAGAAGAAAAACGTTTTGGTTTAGAAAAAGTAAAGGAATTTAGAGTTTCAAGTCCTGTGTTTAGCGACATGATTCCTACCTTTGAAAACCTCACACTTGAAACTATTTTAAAACCGAAAGATCTTTTAGCTAATGACTTGCATGAAATTAATTCCTCTTTGAGTGTTTTTGAGTTTGGTAGCATATCTAATCTTATTAGAGCTCGAAATGAACCTAAGTTGTATGAAGTGTTCCCTTGTGTGAAAATTTCGCTTTAAACTGATTTTTGTGTTTTTGGATCATTCTATGAAAGTGGAATTCATTTAGAATTGGAATCAAATGTTTTAGGTTGTGAAAGCATGTTTAAACATTTTCATAGGGAGCTATTTGGTTTCTCACGCACATTTAATGTGTTTCCTTTAGTGTTTGTGAAAGATAATGAAAAACCGGTTAAGGATGCGATTTTAAACATTAGGAAGAGTTATGGTTTCCCTAATCCTTTTGATTATGGATCAAAAGAAGACATGGATCAAGCTTGGTCCGAAATGAAAGCAAGTAAAGCAAGTGAAGCAAGGACGCATCTCTTTGGAGTTTGGAATTGGAAGTACTTAAGGAAGACGACCACAATTGCAAAAGGATGCTCCACTCTAAAATACTACTTTGCTAATGTCCATTTATGCTTTTTCTTGTTCGTTGTGCCTAAATTTTTCCTTTTGATGTAGGTGAAACGGATTTAAGGGCAAATCCTTTTGAAGAGGGGGAGCATGATATGACTATTCCCGAGCACCACCCGAAACTTGAACCAGCGGAGCAGCTTATAGCCGAGGAACAACTTGGAGCCGAGGAGCAGCATGTAGTGGAGGAAGCGTTGGCCGAACCAAGAAGACAAATGACTCGCTCGAAGACCAAACTTCTCAACCAAGCTATTTCGGACTACCCAAACACTTGGACATGAACCATGATGGTTGCAATATCTTTCCAAGACGATTGGTAATGGGCTAAGTGTTGCTTTGGGTGCTATTTTTCCCTGCTAAGGTTTTGTCCCATTGGGTTTTCCTTAGTAGGTTTTTAACGAGGCCTAAGTAACACTTCCAAATCCTCCCTTATCAATCCGGCCCAAGCCCACTAAGAGGACCACGAATTTGGAAGGCCATGGGTCTATTTTGTGGTCAAAATTTCATTTATGATTTCTCCTTTTCCGAGTTATCTTGGAGCTTGTTCCAAGACTAACTCTTCCCCTTCTCTTCTTCTCTATTTAAACTCTTGTATTTCCTCATTATAAACTCATCTATCTTTTTAATGTCGAACTCTTTTAAGCTAGATCAAAAGGTAGCAGTAAATATCGCGGAGAAAGACCTCTCATCATCCATGCTGGCGTATAAGCAGTTAGCGCATGAGGTCTATCTAGGAAGACAAAAGCATCAGCAGGGTGGGACTTAGGTATGGGTGGAATACTTCTTTTCCTGCACAATCATCAAAAGAACGAACAAGCGCTCGACGAGAAACTCGTAGCTTGCTTAACCGTAAAACAATTTTTTGAAATCTTAAGCTCTTATTGATGAAATCTTGAGGTTTTGGAGGAGGAGATTGTGAGAGTCGAAACTCACACAACCGAAATTGTATTTAGGGTTTCTTCAAAGAGCAGATCTTTGCGAGACTCTCAAAGAACAACAGAATTATTCGATTAACGCGGACGGTGTTCTTGATATTATTATTGAAAAGATGATGATTCGATCGTACAAGTGTTTAGAAAGTCAGAGCGTTTTAATAGCCTGAAGTTGAGAGCCTTTTTTCTCTCCCCCTTTTCTTTATTCTATTAGGCGCTTTATATAGGTCTTTGATAAACCGTCTCTCGCGATATTCTTGGAAGATTTTCATTTATCTCGGAGTCGGCGATGGAAGATCTTTCATAAATGGAGATTTTCCTTATTCTTCGGGAACATCAGGAAGATTTCCAGATTTGATAATATCCTCGGAGATTCTCCAATATCATTTCCAGGTTTTCCGGAAATGATATTTTGGCCCCTTCAAAGTTCACAAGTCTTCTCCTCGGACGTACGTGTGTCTTTGGCTCGGGCCAAGAGTTCATCCGAGCCAGGTCAAACCAGTCCTCGGATCGTTGTCAAACTCAGCTCAAGCATCTTCTGGGATAACCACCGAGTCGGGTGATGTTTGCCCGAGGTGTTTCGAGGACCGGCTCGGGTATATTTCTGGAGTGACGCCCGAGCCATAAAGGATAACGTTCCCGCCTCGGGGAGACGGCAAATTTAGCTCTAGCGGCACTTGTGGCATCTGTCTGATCGGCTCGGTTACCTGGGTGAAATCCGACTCCAACAGTATGCCCTCCAGCTCATTGACTTTAGAGGAAGAGGTGATGAGCTTCATGAGTGGGTGATCGAGCCGACTGTACCTCTTCCCGCATCATAACTCTGGCGCTTCATCTTCCTGGACGGTCAAACTTCTGTTGCGTGTAGCCGACTATTTCTTGAGAAGTGGAAACGTTTCTTGCTTATTCCCGAGGATCACGCAGACGTATCTTTCTCTACCGAGCCCACGCGCTTTTAACGCGTTTCACCAATTGTTGTGGACCCGACGGGCCCTTAAAAGTTCTATATATATCGAGCCACCTCCTTGAGAAATTCTCATTTGAAATTTCCGAAGAAAAATTTCAAGGTTTGCTCTCTTCTCTCTGATCTTGATTTCCTTATAATTCTCTCTTTTTCCGGTGAAGCTCCGCCGCTTCTGAGTTAGTTTTGGTTTTGCCTATTAGAAAATTTCTATTCTCCGATCCTCATTGCGTTAGACAATTCCGAGCCGAGAATGAGTTCTTCGTACTCTAACCCCTATCCTTTGGCCCCCAGCGATTACCTCGTTGACTCAAGCGATTCAAATCACCGAGACGATCTTCCTCCTATCTACAAGCGAAAGATGGTTTGGACATCGTCGGAGGGCGACGCGGTGTCGTCTTCAAATGCTTCCGAGCAGGCTATTCCCTTCACGGCTCGGGAAGATGCTACTGCCGATATCGCTCGGGAGTTAGATTTGCCTGAGGACCCCGAGCCGTCTCTTCTCTGAAGGACCCGAGCTCCGGTAGTTGCTGAAGCAGGGACTTCGAACTGGCAGGGCACATCCGAGCCCTTATTGCCGCAGGTGAAGATCGAGGATTATCTTTATTTTGGTCCAAATGAGAAAGTTGATATCATGTGAATTACCGAGCAGAGGGCTTTTGAGAAGGCCGAGAAGAAAAAGAAGAAGAAGAGCAAAAAGGCGATACTACCGGATCCTCCTGGTTCATCTTTGTGCACTGAGCGGTCGCTTTTGGACCTAAGGGCCCGGTTTGATCTCGGTGAGGACGTCTATAACGCCTTCGAGACGCTCTATGACCGAACAAGTCACGGGCGCCCCGAAAACACCACATTGAGATTGATCATTAACATCCAATCGAGGTTCGGGAACCAATCCCAACCCTTGGCCGGCGTATTAACGACCACTCTCCCATTTAAAACATCGTTCAGGCTTGCCAACCCTTTCGATATTAAGTGTTGTGCCGACTCAGACTAAGTCATTATCAGTCATTACTAGTAAGTTTGTACAAGAAACCCGATTTATTTCATAAGTATAAATATTACACATCATGTTACCAAAAATTTCTAAGTTTTATGGCCAGGGCCTAGTGCTAAAAGCATCGTACATAATAAAAACATACTTGTTTTACAAAAGGCACAAAACTACTTCGGGTTTCCTATTGTCCACCACACCCTATATTTCCCACTACGGGTTTCCTGGAAAACAAGTAGAATCATGAGTAATCTAAGATTACTTAGTGAGTTCGGGATTTCCTTCAACAGATATTAATTTACCCTAACCCAAATATCCAACATGAAACACGCAATAGAGAATGACAATGAAAGGTAGCTTGCCGAAGCAACAACAAAAAAATATGCACATGCATTAAGGCTCCAATTTTTATTGAGTTTTAAAGGGCCCGATATGCTGCCTTCTAACCTAACACCAAACACACACACTCCCGTGATCTCCCGCATTACAACGACAAAGGTATGCAACCGGAGCATCACTACCAAACTCTACACCGTCGTGTAGACACTCGGCCAGGGTAGCTAACCCCGTCTCTCTGAGTTCTTCGCACTACATGGCGATCAAGTAAATCGTTACAAGACCCCACGATAACACGGTTCACTATGAAGGTCAGACATATCATGATCTTGGCACGCTTATGGTCTTTGCCTCCTACCACAATCACCATGTACCAAGACCCCAAAGTTTAAGATATTATGAAATATATGGTTAAATCAAACACATAGAATCATCAATATCCCAACACAACCTCCCAACCATAAATAATAGCATAAGAATCTAAAGATCACATATGCATTCCAATATAACCATTCACACGATCCATATAACTCACAAAATCAATCAAGAATACATGAGAATATGAATATGAAACTTAAACCATTATCCAGAACTCACTCAGTAACCAACAAAAAGTTTTCAACGATTCGGGCAAAGTTTTCAGCTATGGGACCTTAACTTGAATCGGACGGACGGTTTCAACTCGGCAGCCTCTCACTTCCACTCACTTTCTCTTCACAAAACAATCGGGGTCGTGTTCGGCTTATATAGGCAAGGGAAAAGGGCGAGTCTGCAGGTCCACATGTCAAGTGCTTGGGCGAGTCAGCGATCCACGTGTCATCCGCTCGTGATGACACACTCGTCGCTCTAGCGGATGAGCTACACGTGGCCACCCAAACTTCGGCTCAACGCAACTAAAATTCGGCTCCAAGCAACTTTGCTTGGGCCCCATGTCAGCCGAGCCACACGTCCTTGGCGCGGTCAACGGTCGGTCAACGCCTGGTGGGGCAAACTTTGCCCGCAGCACGCCCGATCTTGCCCAAACTTGCCCATTCGTGCCCATTTTTGCCCAAACTTGCCCATATTTTCCCTTTGATAGTGTATTGTGTTTTGGGCACTTAAGGTCAATTGGCCATGCATTCGGGCAACTTTCTAAAATTTGGACTCTTGCTTGTGGCCGATGTCTCTACGCGGGTCACTACATTCTCCCCCCCCCCTTAATAGAATTTGTCCCAAATTCCAGAAGGATTAGACGGTCCGACTTCATCCTCAGCATTCCGTGGTTCGAAAAACTGTGGATATTTTGTCCGAGGAACTTTTCCTCATTTGCCCAAGTAATAACCTTACGATTTTGCCTTCCCCAGAACACTTGAATTTGTAGAATCCTTCTATTCTTTATCTCCGCATTCTTCTTTCACCAGTACCAAGAGGGATTTCGGGAAAGGTGAGATTCGTTTTCAACTCTTGTATCGGCTCGGGTATGATAGCATTAGGATCCGGAACGTGCTTCCTTAGTTGCGACACATGAAAAACTTTATGTACTCGCATTTCTTCTGGCATAAACAAACGGTAGGGTACCTCCCCGATTCTCTTCTCAATTTTGTATGGACCAATAAATCTTACTGCGAGCTTTCCAACTTTTCCAAAACGATCTTTCCCTTTTAACGCAGTTACCTTAAGATAAACCATGTCGCCTTCTTGGAATTCCACTTCACGCCTCTTTCGGTCAGCATAGTTTTTCTGTCGATCTTGAGCTTTCTTCATATTGTCTCGGATGAACTGAATTTTCTCCGCAGTCTCATTGATCAACCGATTATTAAAACTCATCCTCTCTCCTACTTCAGTCCAACAAAGAGGAGTTCGACATGGCCTCCCATACATTGCTTCAAATGGCGACATACCGATGCTCGAGTGATAGTTGTTATTGTAAGAAAATTCAACTAAAGGTATGTAGTCTTCCCAATCACCAGCCCACTCTAGTGCACATAGTCGAATCATATCTTCTATGGTTCGGTGATGGTCTTTTCAGTTTGCCCATCAATTTTCGGATGGAATGCCTTGCTCATGTGAACATCAGTCCCTAAAGCATGCTGGAGGTCTTGCCAAAATATAGATGAGAACTTAGGATCTCGATCGGATACTATATTAGCAGGTACTCCATGGAGTCTTAAGATTTCATCAATATACTTTTCTGCCAGGATAGGTGACTTATTTGCGCTTTTCATTGATACCAAATAGCCATCTTGGTCTAGCGATCTACTACTGCCCATATAGCATCATTGCTACGTCCTGGTCTTGTTGGTAATCCAGTGATAAAATCCATCGAGATTGACTCCCATTTCCATCCAGGGATTGGTAGGTTACACAATAAACCTGCCGGCACTTGGTGTTCCACCTTAACTCCTTGGCATGAATCACATTGGCTTACGCATTTTGCCACTGATCTCTTCATCCCAGGCCAATGGTAATACTTCCTTATATCCTTGTACATTTTTGTACTTCCCAGATGAATGCTCAATAAAGAAGTATGCGCCGCCCTTAAAATTTCTTGTCGTAATCCTTTACGATCAGGCACTGTAATTTTCCCATTGAGTAATAAGGTGCCGTCATCAGCTAGATGGTAGCCACTAGCGTTTGGTCTATCTAATGTTTTTAACTCCTCCGCAATTTTCTATAACTTTTCATCTTGTACTTGTTCTTCTCGGATTCGGTGAAGTAGGTTTGCTTGAGTCACGGCTTGTAAACCCAAGGGCTCACTAGATTCACCCTCTAAAGCTAACAGATTTACTTTCTTTAACTCATCAGTTAACGACTCTAGATCCTTTCCAACATTTACTTTCATTTTCTGGCAACTTAAGGCGTCTGCCACCACATTAGCCTTTCCCGGATGATACTGAATCTCCAAATCATAGTCGGCGATTAATTCCATCCATCTCCGTTGTCGTAGATTCAGGTCTGGCAGCGTGAACAAGTATGATCTCCAGGCCTTCAACGCAAATACTACAGCGGCAATCTCTAAATCGTGAGTGGGATAATTCTCCTCATGCCGTCTTAATTATCGTGACGCATAGGCATTCATATTTTCTTCTTGCATCAGGACACATCCCAAGCCAACTCTTGAGGCATCCGTATCATATGGTTTATTCGGCTCTAGCAATGCTAAAATTAGAGCGGTCGTTAATGTCTTTTTCAACTTTACGAAGGCTTCCTCAACTTCCTTACTCCATATGAAGGGTACACCTTTACCAGTAAGTCGGGTCAAAGGCTTAACAATTGACGAAAATCCCTTGACAAACTTACGGTAATAGCCTGCCAATCCTAAGAAACTCCGTACTTCTGTAACGGATGTAGGTCGCGACCATTGCTGTATTACGGCAATCTTTTCAGGATCCGCTGTAACTCCCTGTCCTAAAATTCTGTGACCAAGAAATCCAATTTCTCGTTGCCAGAACTTACACTTGCTAAACTTAGCGAACAACCGTTGTTCCCTAAGTCTATCCAACACTTTCCACTGATGTTCACGATGCTCTTCCGCACTCCGTGAATATACCAAGATATCATCAATAAATATGATAACGAAGCTATCCAAATAATCATGGAGTACCTCGTTCATAAGTCTCATGAAGGCTGGAGGTGCATTTGTAAGTTCAAATGGCATGACTACAAATTCATATTGCCCATACCTCGTCTGAAAGGCAGTCTTCATTACATCCAGCTCCAAGATTGAAATTTGATGATACCTAGAGGCTAGATCAATTTTTGAGAACTAACTTGCTCCTCTCAACTGATCCAATAGTTCATCAACTCGTGGCAATGGGTACTTATCCTTATGGTCATGTTGTTAAGACCTCGGTAGTCTATACATAACCGCATACTTCCATCTTTCTTCTTAACAAACAATATCGAAGCTCCCCATGGCGATGAACTTGGACGAATAAATCTCTTTTCGAGTAGATCCTCCAATTCTTTTTTAAGTTCTGCAAGCTCAACTGGTGGCATCCTATATGGTGCCCTTGTAATTGGAGTCACCCCCGGTTCAAGATTAATGGTAAACAAATGATTTCTCGGTGGAGGTAATCCTTCCAAGGGCTTGAACACATCTTCAAATTCGTTCACAACTGGGATCTCTTCAATCCTTGAGTCACCTTCAACTTCTCCACCAATGGCGGTTAAAGTGACAAGGTAGACTTCTCCTTCCCATAGTAAATTCTCAACCTTTAGTGCTGACACGAACGAAGCAATCTTACTTGGATTGATTCCACAGTAAGTGAGTCGTGGTCGATTCCTTAGTTCGAACACTACTCTGCTCCGCCTACAATCTAAATGGGCATGATATCCTGACAACCAATCCATCCCAAAGATAACTTCAAACCTTTCCATCGGCATTCCCAAAAGGTTTGCCTGTAGAATCGTATCCTGGATAACTACTGGAACTCCTACTAACACAACTCGGGTCTGCAAGGGTGGCTGATTTCCCGCAGTATGTACCAAAACATTCACTTCTCTTTTCTCATACCCATGGCCAAACTTATCGGCCACGTCAGAACTAACAAAACTATTTGTCGCTCCCAAATTGAACAATACATGTGTGGGGTTACCACTAACAAGTAATGTCCCTAATGCAAATGAAAATGATGTATGCAATATTTAATCTAGTAAACTACGCACACAACGATCAATCACTCAAACACGCATAAATAAGAAAAGTAAGAACCCATACTAACCTGTTACAGGAACTTTTGCGGGTCCTGAAGGTTTGGTAGGTTCTACATCTAAGGCATAAACATTTGCTAGAGTGGCTTGCTTCTTTACCGGTGGTCCCTTAGCTTTCTGAACTGGCGGTGGGTGGTTAACCATTTGGTTATACTGCTTTATTTGCCTGTTCGGGCATGCGTTAGCATAATGCCCTAGGTCTCTACAAATGAAACAAGCTCGCACTCGGTTATCCTGTAGTCCCGCTTGCTTATTCGGGCATGCATTTGACACATGTTCTGACTCCCCACAAATGTAACAAGTAACAAATGCCAGAATTGGCACTTTCGTCTGTACGACCGTTGAGCAATCTCGTGCAAAATGTCCCGGCTTTCCGCACATATAGCAGGCTCTTGGATCGTAAGTGGTCATTACACGTCCTCCTTGGTTACCAACCTTAGGCTTCCCACGATCATTATTCGGGTTTCGTCCTCCCGACTAATTAGTCCTCAAAACACCAGGCTGAAATTCTACATTATTCCCCTTTTTGCCTTCAGACTTTTCATTCTCCTGAAACTTGTTTCCCTTTTCTAACTCAATCCCTTCTTCAACATTCACGGCCCTATCAGTCAATTCACTCACATTGGTATAAGTCACAGCCTGAAGACGTCCCCTAATTTCAGGCCTTAGTCCTCTTAAAAACCTTCGTACCATCATAGCTTCATCATCCCTTCCATTGTACAAATATCTTCGAAGTCTTGAAAAAATTTGCTCGTATGCCCTGACACTCTTTTGCCCTTGTTCCAAACTCATAAACTGTAGCTCCAGACGATCACGTGCCCAGGTGGAAAATACTTAGACTCAAACTCCTTCTTAAACATTTCCCATGTGATAGGCTGGTCGCGGTATCGTGAAACAACACTATCCCACCATGCTCGAACATCCGCATCTAAAAAGTTTACCGCTATCTGGCCCTTAAAGTCTTCCGGGCACCTTCAAGTTTCAAAATTCATTTCCAGGTTCCTCAAACACTTATCCGCTAAAACAGTATTTTGCTCTCCTTTGAACTTCCGAACACCAAGATCCTTCATCATCATAACCAGTTTTAAGACCTTCTCCAGGAGATTCTGCACGCTGGCTTTCCTGCATCTGTTGTTGGTGTTGCTGTTGTTGAATCATGTGAGTCAACAAGGTCTGAATCATCCCCAACATCTCTTGAGTCTCTGGCACATTTTGAACATTACGGCCTTCCGCATTTCCTTCATTAACTTCTTTTGGCTGCGACGGATTTGGGTGTGCGGTATGTTGATTCACAGGAACATGTGGTCTCATCCCCGAGTGTGACCCATTCAGATGTGCTATAGTGCACAGACCTTGGTAAGGAGTATTCCGGTGTGGTTCCGGGAACATCCCAATCAGGCGCTCCATACATATTGGGATAATAGTATCCCTCATCTCCTTCTCCTCCAACATACGGTACCCAGTCTTCCGGACCGAAATGCTGACTCCAGTTTTCGTAAACTGGTGAGAAATTTATCGACACACTCCTCTCCGTTCTTTGACCAGACATCTGCATCCATTCAACCAAGGTAAACTTAACCCATCTACCTAATAATGGTGAACAGACCAGATTATCCTAAATGCCTTTTGCGACTCATTTACTCGATAAAACATTTTGAAAAATACGAGTCCTGTAGCATGATTAACCATGCTCTTATACCACAAATTGTAACGCCCCCGAGATGCTCTATGACCAGACAAGTCACAGGGCGCCTTGAAAACGCCACATTGAGATTGATCATTAACATCTAACCGAGGTTCGGGAACCAATATCCCAACCCTTGGCCGTTGTATTGACGACCACTCTCCCACTTAAAATATTGTTTAGGCTTGCCAACCCTTTCGATATTTAAGTGTTGTACCAACTCGGACTAAGTCATTATCAGTCATTACTCGTAAGTTTGTACAAGAAACCCAATTTATTTCATAAGTATAAATATTACACAACATGTTACCTAACATTTATAAGTTTTATGGCCAGGGCCTAGTGCCAAAAGCATGGTACATAATAGAAACATACTTGCTTTACAAAATCATGGTACATAATAGAAACATACTTCGGGTTTCCTATTGTCCACCACACCCTCTATTTCACACTACGGGTTTCCTGCAAAACAAGTATAATCATGAGTAATCTAAGATTACTAAGTGAGCTCAGGATTCCCTGCAAGAGACATTAATTTACCCCAACCCAAATACACAACATGAAACACGCAACAGAGAATGGCAACGAAAGGTAGCTTGCCGAAGAAACTACAAAAAATATGCACATGCATTAAAGGGCAAGATATGCTGCCTTCCAACCCAACACCAAACACACAAACTCCCGTGATCTCGCGCATTACAACCACAAAGTATGCAACCGGAGCATCAGATACTTCTTGAGTTCTTGAAAAGCCTCCTCGCATCTGGTCATCCATTCAAATTTTTTGTTTCCCCGAAGCACATCGTAGAAATCCAGGCATTTGTCGGTAGACCGCGAGATAAATCGATTAAGAGCTGCGACTCTTCCGGTTAAACGCTGCACTTCGCGTTTGTTCTTAGGTGATGCCATTCCCAATAACGCCTCGATTTGCTTCGGGTTTTCCTCAATGCCGAGTTGGGTGACTAGATATCCCAAGAATTTGCCGGATCTTACCCTGAAACGACACTTGACCGGATTAAGCTTAACGTTATAGAGGTTGAGCTGTTGAAAACATTTGCGCAAATTGGCTACATGTTCTTTTTCTTCCATGGATTTTACCAAGGTGTCATCAACGTACACTTCCATCGTTTTCCTGATCTGCAAGGCGAAGATCATAAGTCCCGAGGTTTTTAAGTCCGAATGGCATCACTCGGTAGCAAATACCTTGTTCCGTGTAGAATGCCGTTTTCTCTTGGTCCTCAGGATTCATCATTATTTGGTTGTATCCAGCAAAAGCGTCCATGAATGATAACAATGTGTTTCCTGAGGTTGACTCTACGAGGCGGTCGATGTGCGGCAGTGGGAAACTATCCTACAGAAAGGCTTTGTTCAGGTTAGTGAAGTCGATGCAGAATCTCCACTTGCCGTTCTTCTTTTTTACCACTACCGGATTTGTGAGCCAATCGGGATATTTTGCCTCGGTTATAGAGTAGATTCTTAAAAGTTTTTCTACCTCGGCTTTCACAGCTTCCGCTCGTTCCCGACCCAATTTTCTTCTCTTTTGCTTAATAGGTTTAAAGGTTGGATCAACGTTGAGCTCGTGTGATACGATTTCGACGCTCACTCCAAGCAAATCCTACGGCAACCAGGCAAAAGTGCTGACGTTATCCTTGAGGAAGGAAGTCAGCTCAGCTGTTAGTTCTTCGCCTAAGTCTCCACCAATTTCCACGCACTGCTCGGGGTTTTCGTCTTCGAGACAAATAGAGATTACTGGGCCTCCTCGATCTTTAATTGCTATGTTGTTTACTAGGCCTCCTCGATCATCGAGACAAACACACCTCAGGCTTTGTTGATTTCCGAGCCTCCTTGATCTTTAATTGCTATAACTGCTCGGAGATTGCTTTTTCTTCAGCTCGACCCAGCTTAGCCTTTTCGTGATTCCCCTCGGCTGTTGATTCGGTGATGGGGTTTCTGAGTTTGTGCGCTGCCATGAGGCAAATTCAGGCATTTTTCTGATTCCCCCAGATGGTCTTCACGTAGTTGCTTGTGGGAAATTCCATCCGGAGATGGTAAGTCGAGGTGACGGCTTGGAATTGATTTAACCATGGCATGCTGATAATTGCATTGTAAACGGTTGGCTAATCCGTAATAGAGAAATTGACAATTTTTGTTACCTTTTTGGCTCGGACTGGTAATTTGATGGTGCCGAGGGTCATAGTGGTCTCACCAGAGTAACCAAGCACAGGTCGTGGAGTCGGTACGATTAGGGTCATATCGATCTTCATTTCTCGCGGGGTGGTCAGAAAATGATGTCCAGCGTACTCCCTATATCGATTAAAATTCGCTCGACGTTGAAATCACCGATAGTCAGTGTTATGACCAAGGGATCATTGAGCGGCCGATCCAAGCCGTTAGTATCGCTCTCTTGGAAAGTGTCTTCATCATCTTGTCCGTTGAACGGTCGGGTCAAGTTATGGATTGGGTCGGTCTTCCTCTGATAAGCTTTGATTGAGGCTGTTGTGTCCTGACAAAAAGCCGAATCGCCCAAAATCGTGAAGATTCTCCCCCGAGCAGCTTCTGGCTCGTCATCATCTGCCTCGCGGTTTCCTTGACCTCTCTTGGGCCTTTTGAGGATCGCCGCGGGGCTGCCTGTAACGCCCTTGAGACGCTCTATGACCAGACAAGTCTCGGGCGCCCCGAAAATGCCACATTGAGATTGATCATCAACATCCAACCGAGGTTCGGGAACCAATCTCAACCCTTGGCCGGCGTATTGACGACAACTCTCACACTTAAAACATCGTTTAAGTTTGCCAACCCTTTCGATATTTAAGTGTTGTGCCGACTCGGACTAAGTCATTATCAGTCATTACTCGTTAATTTGTACAAAAAACCCGATTTATTTCATAAGTATAAATATTACACAACATGTTACCAAACATTTATAAGTTTTATGGCCAGGGCCTACTGCCAAAAGCATGGTACATAATAGAAACACACTTGTTTTACAAAAGGCACAAAACTACTCCGGGTTTCCTATTGTCCACCACGCCCTCTATTACCCACTACGGGTTTCCTACAAGACAAGTTGAATCATGAGTAATCTAAGATTACTCAGTGAGCTCGGGATTCCCTGCAACTGACATTAGTTTACCCCAACCCAAATACCCAACATGAAACACGCAACAGATAATGGCAACAAAAGGTAGCTTGTCGAAGCAACTACAAAAATATGCCAATGCATTAAGACTCTAATTTTTATTAAGTTTTAAAGAGCCCGATATGCTGCCTTCAATCCCAACACCAAACACACACACTCCCGTGATCTCCCGTGTTACAACCACAAAGGTAAATAACCGGAGCATCACTACCAAACGTTACACCGTCGTGTAGACACTCGGCCAGGGTAGCTAACCCTGTCTCTCTGAGTTCTTCGCACTTCATGGCGATCAAGTAACATTGTTACAAGACCCCACGATAGCACGGTTCACTACAAAGGCCAATGAGATGTCTATAATTTGCATGATTTAGGCATTCATTCTTCACCACTTTGTCATTGTTTTATCCACATTTCATCTCATTAGGAGTCGTTTTAGTGTCTTTTGCATACTTAGGACGATTTTGCATTAGGATTGCATGTACATTGCATATTTGGTTGTTTTCAGGTACCTTTGATGCTTTTGGAGTTCAAACAAAGGAGAAACAGAACGGAAAGTCAAAATGCCCAATGACGCATTCAGCAAAAGTACTCTATCGCAGCCTCGGAGCCCTGCCAGGGCAAATCACTCTATCGAAACCCCGGAGAAGCTAGCAGCTCAGTTTCACTCAATCGCGAAGCCGGAGGAATCACCCCATCAGAACCACTCGATCACCAAGAGGCCTATCTGCTCGTTCTGCACTCAACCAGACAAGCTGAGAACGAAGAAGAGAAGAGAAGCCGAAGCAACCACTCGATAGCCACCTCATGACATCCACTCGATCGCACTCGATTACAGGGTCGCTAGACCATTCAATCTTGTCTTCACAGCATCTCACTCGATCGCAAGGCGGAGTCCCTGAAGCCAAGTTTGATCAATGACATACTCGATCACTGGGAAGCTCATATCAGCCCATCAGATGCCAATGACACATTCGATCGCAGGGTCATAACGTGAAGATTAGCTATATATCTAGTTTCCTTATTTGTTTCATTTTCCCTGATATAAGTAGCCTCTTAGGGTTTTCCCTAGGGCAATCATTTTTTATCTCGTTTTTCATCCACTTTTACATTTCGCAACTTTCATAGCCGTAGTGTTTCTCCTCCGACTTTGTATTTTTTCACTTTCAAGTATTTGATATTCAATTTTCGTTTAAGCCTTTTTGTTATTAGTTTCAATCGTTGCTTGGCTATTGTCTTTGATTATGTCTAAGTAGTGAACCGTATTTATGAGGATGGGATAGATTAGTTGTGGTTTACTTGGTCGTTTTAGGTGGTTGAGTTTAGAATACTAGAATCCCTTCTGGATTAGTTGCGCTTATTGCTTGTTTCACTGGCTAATGTGGAATATGAGTCCAGACGTCCAGCGCTCAGAAGGCGTTTAATGGGCGTTGGATCCTATTAATTCTAGAGATATCTGCCTCTACCCCAAGGGATTGGCTGTAGAGAGGGTTTTGGCTTTAACAAGTTGATTCGATAATGCCTGCTTAGTTAGAGATCGCTAATGGGAATTAGGTCAGTGTCTAGCTTTGCTTGAGGATTTCTATCACGGGATTGAATTAATCGGTTGTTGAACTTGTTGTCTTGGGATAGCTTCTGTGAAGTTTTTTCAACCGCCTGAATAGATTAAGGAGACCACACTATTCGATTACCCCATCCTTAGGAATCGTTTATCCATTTGACTGCCTGTTATCATTTCTGCTTAGTTATTCACCTGCCTGTTATTGCCATTTATGCTTTTAGTTTCATTTCATTTCTGTTTTTGCATACTAGGACTGTTAGAACCAACCAACTCTCTGATTGGCTTGACTTAGAGCTTTCTAATCATATCTCATCTGTTTGCATCACACCAGATTAGATTGACAACCTAAAATACTACAACGACAGGATAGTGTTTTAGGATTAATTGACTAAAAATCCTATTATCAATTTGGTGCCGTTGCGAGTTTGGTGTTTGTTTGCTATATTTTAGATCATTAGAAACGTTAAGATCAAGTTCGTTTTTGTTACACAAGTTACTAACATTGTGCCTTTTCTGTCTTTGTGTTTTTGGTACCTTGCAACCCTCTTTACAGACACATCTCTGATTCGTCTTTCATAGCCAGGCTGCTATATGTTGCATGCATACACGGCCACAAGGAAATCAGAACCTCCTATTCAACGATAACATCGACCGTACTGCTCGCCAACAGAGATAACAGACAGAAACAGACACAATGGCTGGCATTGTAGATGAGCAAGAGAAACCTACCAACATTGGTGCTGATGACTTCCCTCACAACCACAACTAGCGTCATGGAATTGTTCCACCTCCAGTACATAACAACAACTTTGAGATCAAAAGCGGTCTCATTGCAATGGTTCAGGGGAACAAGTTTCATGGCTTGCCAAAGACAAGGAGGCTGCTTGACACCGCTTCAAATGGGAATTTTCTAACGAAGGATGTTGAAGAAGGATGGGAGCTAGTTGAAAACTTTGCTCAGTCGGATGGCAACTACAATGAAGATTATGACAGAAGCATCCGCACCAGTTTGACTCGGATGAAAAGCACCATAGAGAGATGAAAGCTCCCAATGACAAACTAGACAAAATCCTCCAAGTGCAACAGAAACATGTTCACTTCATCTCTCAAGATGAACCATTCCAAGTGCAAGAGGGGGAGAATGATCAGAGTGCTGAAATCAGCTATGTTCAGAATGAAAGTGGCTAAAACAATTACAGACCCAATCCAAATATGTCAGACAGAAGCACCAATATCGCCAACACTCAGGACCAAGTCTATCCTCAGGAACAGTAGCAGCAACAGAACCAACCCAAACCGTTTGTTTCTTACAACCAAGGTGTGAGACCCCGTCCCGGACGTCTCGGCGTCCGGCGACGTTGTACTCAAGTTCGCGCCTCTTCCCGACCGAACCTCTTAATTTTTCGCGATTCAACATAGAATTGCCTTTACGAGGCTAAATTCTATAATCGCTCTCTTATTACACAGCAGAAGTCTTTCTAACCTTGGTTTAACTCTAACCAACTCTTGTACCGGTTTCATCGTCTTTGTCCCTTAGACTTAGATCGATCCTTTACTCGGTCAAGACATGCATATGTTCGCTAACCATTCTAAGCCAAACAATCGCATATTCCTTTATCCTACTTTCACGGTCAATTACCAAACGTCTATCTTAACTAATAAGCTAGATCGTTACATACCTTGGCCAATATGCGGATTTGATTCCTTAGCCCGTTTGTCGCCTTACTCCATTCGTTCAATGACTCGTCATCGGTCGTGAATTGATGAACCAATCCCTATCGTTACTTAGCTATACAACCAACCAACCCAAGTGGTCTAAGTACAACGATAGAGATTGGGGATCATACGATTCCCTTGGTTCACGATGGCCGAATCAAGCTCTTGGCTTATTGGTCCATCCATCCTCCAAACGTACTCCCCTTCGGTTCCATGGTGGACGATTGAGCCCTTGGCTTATCGAACCATCCATGTTTCCGATCCGGTCATTTACTACGACCGTCCACAGTTTACTAACCGTTTATCCGTCCGGTCTATGGTGGTCGATAAAGCTTTCGGCTTATTGATCCATCCATACGATCCGAACTATATCCTTATCACACCCAAGGGTCCGTGGATTCATCCACTGGATCATTGTAGGCTAGCCCATGAAATCCTTCTTCCGTCGGCCTTAGGTTTGCTCGCGGGTCCAACATCCACTTTGTCCATCGGTTCCCACCGTGGACTTTCCTGTTGGTTATCCGTCGAGTCACCCTTTGGTCTTACCGATCTCTGATCGGTTTCACCATGGCTTAGGAGATAGATACATGAAGGCGGCCGCGATGTTGATCCTATATGGTGAATCACGTTCCTTACCCATTCTTGGTGCTTTCTCCCTTTACCGGTAAGATTGCATCCATGGGCGACCCTTGGGTGTGATGGATGCACTTATCCTTGTGCTTCCTTGAACACTTTTCTCGATCCATCCCATCCGACGATCGGTCTGTCCGACCCGCTCCATCAGATCATCGGCCTGTCCCATCTGACCCGTTCGACGATCTGTTTGTCCGATCCGTCTGGCCGATCCGATCCATCTGACGATCGGTCTGACCGATCTGATCCAACGATCGGTCTACCAGATCCGATTCGTCTTTAAGACGAACGGTCTACCCTCCCCATCCTCTACACTCCATCGAACCGTTGGACCGGGAGGTAGCACCCCCTTTCCGACCAACAACTCTAGGATGTGTTGGGACTCCTTTAAGAATGTTTAATGGTGTTTGGATGTTGTGAGATGATGTGAGATATCATTGGGCATCCTCCCTTATATAGGGGGCGAATGGATGTTTCCCGAAGCATCACATCCCTTCCTGGCACCCTTCCGAAAGGTCACATCCGCTCCTTGCATCCTTCCGAAAGGTCACATCTGTTCCTTGCATCCTTTGGCGATGCAACCGTTCGTTGGTACCCGCTCGACCTTACACCTTTTGGCCGAGACACCTCTTCACCTGTGAGCTACTACAGTCCACCTGCTCGAGTGTCAGCTGACCGGACCACCCAGCTGGGTCAGTACACGATCAGCTCACTGAGCTTAATCGAGCTGTCGGTCAGCTCACCTAGCTGAGCTAGCTAGTCTTCCAGCTAGTTTAGCTCACCTAGCTTAGCTAGCTAGTTCATCCTAGCTTGTCCAGCTCGCCTAGCTGGTTCAGCTTGAACTTTCTCGTTCTTCTGACTAAGTATTTTAGTCCGTTTCTTGACCATGGTCTAGTTTTCTCCTAAAACAACCTGGCCTCTTTATGAACGCGGGACGCGGTCGTTACAAGTCTACCCCCCTTAAACTGAATTCGTCCTCGAATTCGGCGTGTATAAGATCTTGGTTACTCCCTAACTCGGGACACGGGCGTTACAAGTCTACCCCCCTTAAACTGAATTCGTCCTCGAATTCAGCGAGTGTAAGATCTTGTTTACTCCTTAATGCTTTCCCATCTTTAGTCTCTCCAAGACTTTAGATATCACGTTTGATCAAATCTCTATTTCCGAGTTTGATCAAGTTTCCCGATCTTTGTCTCTTACGACACTCGATCAAATTCCTGATCCTGGTCCTCTCCCGGACTTGATCATTATTTCCCGATCTTTGTCCTTTCCTGGACTTGATCAATGTTTTCCGATCTTTGTCCTTTCTTGGACTTGATCAACGTTTTCCAATCTTTGTCCTTTTCTGGACTTGATCAACGTTTTCTGATCTTTGTCTCTTCCGATATTCGATCAAATTTTTGATCCTGGTCCTTTCCCGGACTCGATCATTATTTCCCGATCTTTGTCGTTTCCTGGACTTGATCAACGTTTTCCAATCTTTGTCCTTTCCTGGATTTGATCAACGTTTTCTGATCTTTGTCTCTTCCGACATTCGATCAAATTTCTGATCCTGGTCCTTTCCCGGACTCGATCATATTCTCGACTAAAGTCTTTTTCCGACTTTGTCAATATTTCCGACCCTGGTCCCCACCGGACTCGGTCAATATTCCCGACATAGGTCTCTTTCCAACCTTGTCGTTTTTCCATGATCTTGGTCAATTTCCGATAGGATCAAAACCCCAGAAATAGTCAAATCCCGACTAAGTCTGTACCCGATCTTAGTCAAGTTTCGACTAGATCCAAATTTCATTGATATCGGTCCATCTCCGAATATATCAACCCACTTTTCCGTCATGTTTGAGTTTTGACTACAAGGATAATATCTTGGTTCCTGATCGTGAGTTGGGTAACTATTTCCGTTTCCGTACACAACGATCCCTCAACTTCCTTATCCGCCAGAACCTTACTATGACGTTTTCCCGAGCACCTATCCATCCTAGGAGCAAGCATGCTCTGATACCAACTTGTGAGACCCCGTCCCGGACGTATCGGCGTCCGGTGACGTTGTACTCAAGTTCGCGCCTCTTCCCGGCTGAACCTCTTAATTTTTCGCGATTCAACATAGAATTGCCTTTACGAGGCTAAATTCTATAATCGCTCTCTTATTATACAGCGGAAGTCTTTCTAACCTTGGTTTAACTCTAACCAACTCTTGTACCGGTTTCATCGTCTTTGTCCCTTAGACTTAGATCAATCCTTTACTCGGTCAAGACATGCATATGTTCGCTAACCATTCTAAGCCAAACAATCGCATATTCCTTTATCCTACTTTCACGGTCAATTACCAAACGTCTATCTTAACTAATAAGCTAGATCGTTACATACCTTGGCCAATATGCGGATTTGATTCCTTAGCCCGTTTGTCGCCTTACTCCATTCGTTCAATGACTCGTCATCGGTCGTGAATTGATGAACCAATCCCTATCGTTACTTAGCCATACAACCAACCAACCCCACTAGTCTAAGTACAACGATAGAGATTGGGGATCATACGATTCCCTTGGTTCACGATGGTCGAATCAAGCTCTTGGCTTATTGGTCCATCTGTCCTCCAAACGTACTCCCCTTCGGTTCCATGGTGGACGATTGAGCCCTTGGCTTATCGAACCATCCATGTTTCTGATCCGGTCATTTACTACGACCGTCCACGGTTTACTAACCGTTTATCCGTCCGGTCTATGGTGGTCGATAAAGCTTTCGGCTTATTGATCCATCCATACGATCCGAACTATATCCTTATCACACCCAAGAGTCCGTGGATTCATCCACTGGATCATCGTAGGCTAGCCCATGAAATCCTTCTTCCATCGGCCTTAGGTTTGCTCGCGGGTCCAACATTCGTTTTGTCCATCGGTTCCCACCGTGGACTTTCCCGTTGGTTACCCGTCGAGTCACCCTTTGGTCTTACCGATCTCTGATCGGTTTCACCATGGCTGAGGAGATAGATACATGAAGGCGGCCGCGATGTTGATCCTATATGGTGAATCACGTTCCTTACCCATTCTTGGTGCTTTCTCCCTTTACCGGTAAGATTGCATCCATGGGCGACCCTTGGGTGTGTTCGGATGCACTTATCCTTGTGCTTCCTTGAACACTTTTCTCGATCCATCCCATCCGACGATCGGTTTGTTCGACCCGCTCCGTCAGACGATCGGCCTGTCCCATCCGACCCGTCCGACGATCGGTCTGTCCGATCCGTCTGGCCGATCCGATCCGTCTGACGATCGGTCTGACCGATCTGATCCCACGATCGGTCTACCGGATCCGATTCGTCTTTAAGACGAACGGTCTACCCTCTCCATCCTCTACACTCCATCGAACCGTTGGACCGGGAGGTAGCATGCGCATCAGTTTGGTCGAGTTATACTCGCCGAGCCGCACCCCCTTTCCGACCAACAACTCTAGGATGTGTTGGGACTCCTTTAAGAATATTTAATGGTGTTTGGATGTTGTGAGATGATGTGAGATATCGTTGGGCGTCCTCCCTTATATAGGGGGCGAATGGATGCTTCCCGAAGCATCACATCCCTTCCTGGCACCCTCCCTAAAGGTCACATCCGCTCCTTGCATCCTTCCGAAAGGTCACATCTGTTCCATGCATCTTTTGGCGATGCAACCGTTCGTTTGTACCCGCTTGACCTTACACCTTTTGGCCGAGACACCTCTTCACCTGTGAGCTACCAGTCCACCAGCTCGAGTGTCAGCTGACCAGACCACCCAGCTGGGTCAGTACACGATCAGCTCACTGAGCTCAATCGAGCTGTCGGTCAGCTCACCTAGCTGAGCTAGCTAGTCTTCCAGCTGGTTTAGCGCACCTAGCTTAGCTAGCTAGTTCATCCTAGCTTGTCCAGCTCGCCTAGCTGGTTCAGCTTGAACTTTCTCGTTCTTCCGACTAAGTATTTTAGTCCGTTTCTTGACCATGGTCTAGTTTTCTCCTAAAACAACCTGGCCTCTTTATGAACGCGGGACGCGGTCGTTACAAGTCTACCCCCCTTAAACTGAATTCGTCCTCGAATTCGGCGTGTGTAAGATCTTGGTTACTCCCTAACTCGGGACACGGGCGTTACACAAGGCCAAGAGTTTTTTCCAAAGCAGCAGTTTCAAGGAGGATATCAACAACAGCAGCCACCACCTAGTTTCACACCACAACAACAACAAGCAACTGCGCCTCAGAATTCAGACCTAATGACTATGCTCCAACAGCTCATTCAAGGACAAGTCACATGAGCAATGGAAATCGCTAAAAAGCTAGCTGAATTAAACAACAAAGTCGACCGACAAGGCGTCAAACTTAACAACATGTTTGAATCACTAGGCACAAGGATGAGATATGTGGAAGGCATCCTCGCTTCACCATCTGTTAACAAAAACTCATGTCAACTTCTAGGGAAAGCAAACTAGAATTCAAAGGAGTATGCCACTGCCCATGCCATCACTATCAGACATGATCGAGAGCTGCAAACTCAACATGTCCCTACATCAAACACTGAGGACACTGTGATTCTAGAGGGGGAGGATTTTTATCAAGATGATGTTTTGGCTGACAAAACAAACGAAGAGCCCATCCTTGATAGTCAACGCACTCGACCACAAGCTCCGCCAGCTACTACCTTCGTTGCAAAACCAACAGCTGCAAAGACCAAAGATACAGTCTTCGTGCCACCCCTTACAAACCTCCGCTTACATTCCCTCGTCGATTTAATAAAGTTTTGGTTGCAAAATATGAAGCCCTCCTGAAAAAATAGATAAAGGATATGCCTTTAATGGACTGTCTCGCGCTAATACCTGACGAACACAAGTACGTGAAAGACCTGATTATAGAAAGGATCAAAGAAGTCCAAGGAATGGTGGTATTAAGTGATGAGTACAATGCAATCATTCAACAAAAGATTGTTCAAGAAAAGTTGGAAGATCTAGGATTTTTTACTCTACCATGCTCCATTAGGCAATTGACTTTTAGCAATTGTCTATGTGATTTAGGAGCCTCGGTCAGCATAATGCCACTCTTTGTGGCAAGGAAACTAGGATTCGTTCAGTACAAGCCTTGTGACCTAACCTTGATTCTTGCTGATAGGACTTCAAGGAGACCTTTTGGCCTGTTAGAGGATGTGCCTGTAATGATTAATGGAGTAGAGGTCCCTATTGATTTTGTTGTGCTTGAGATGGATGAAGAATCTAATGATCCTCAGATCTTAGGAAGACCATTCTTGGCTTCAGCTGGAGTAGTCATAGATGTTAAGCAAGGTAAAATTAATCTTAATCTCGGGGAGGATTTCAAAATGAAGTTTGAAATCAGGAACACTATGAAGAAGCCAACAATAGAAAGACAAACCTTCTTAGTTGAAGAAATGGGTCAACTAGCTAATGAACTGCTAGAGGAGCTTACTGACAAAGATCACCTTCAAACTGCTTTGACAAAAAGTAGTGAAGCTGGATTTCTCTCCAGTGAGACCTTGAGCTATGAGATGTCATTAGACTCACACAACAAAGTACTAGGATCAAAGATCTTTAAAGGTGTCATTGGGTTAGAAAGAGAGGATGTTGCATTGAACGAGGAAGGCTCAATTGATACTAGACTAGAGTGCTTAACCAAACCCGTAAAGTCAAGCATGAGGGCATTAAATGATTGGTTAGAACTCAAGGAGAGGTCTAATTGGCACGACAAAGCTATTATAAGAGAGCTAACACACACTGTGAGAGAGCTGAAAGATCAAATTAAGGAGCTCCATGGGAAAGCCAACCAAGCACCACTCGACATCAAGGACATCCCAAATGATGAAGTTATTCCTATGGTTAAAAAAGAAGGATGTGAATTCACATTAGAACAGTCTAGAAAAGACGACTATCCAGATGATGAAAAAGGAGCTTACCAAGAAAAGGCCATTGAGTACTCAATTATAGACCTGTCACGAGAGCATGCTGAATTTGATGTTGTATCTACGAAGGAAGGAGAAGAGACGTCAATTCTACTCTATCACCATCCTTGAGCCTAATGAGTGTGAGGAGTCAAGCTAGAGACTTAAAACAAGCTCACTTGGGAGGAAGTCCCAGTCCTATCTCTGTATATAGTTTTTATTTTCTTAGTTACCTTTGATTTGTTTTGGTGTTGTTTTTGATTCTCAGGAAATGAATAACAGATGGAGCAACAACAGGGATGCAATCGAGTGTTCAAATAAAAAAATTCAATTTTTTGATGAATCACTCGATCGCAAGATGAGAGTAAAAGCTCGGGAGTGCGATCTAGTGGTTTTGGGACAACATCTTTCTCAACTACAATGTCAAACTACTTGATCGCAACCTGGAAGTAGTGTGATCGAGTGGTCTCCTTGTGGAATTGCCCAAATCACTCTATCGCAACCCCGGAGAACACATGAGCGTCATGCTCCACAACCTCCTGGGTTGCGATCGAGCACAATGACGAGGAGATGGCAGAGCCACATCAAGAACCGGTCGTGCCTGCTGAGTACACTCAAGCAGATATGGATGACTACATCTCCAGGACATTTTACTGAGGTAACACACCAAAACCATTTGTAAATACCGCTTTTGTTTTTGTTTCTGTGTTTATCTTGAATTCTTTCACAAATTTTAATTACACAAGAGACAATGTAATTTAAGTTTGGGGGAGGGTTCAAGACGTATTTGACTTGTTTTTTGCGAATATCATTTGAGTCTTCATATAATCTAAGTCATAGAAAAAACAAAAAAAAATTGAAATTTTTTGAAAATGAATTCAACAAAAAAAAAAAGTGATCATTTAGTTGCATTATATTTAGGATCGAGTCTAGAGTGTTTCATATAGGATTGTTGCATATGCATAGGGGGTAATGAGGAAATAGCCTTGTAAGCATGATGATTCACTATAATGAGTTATAAGTTCTCTAAGGCATTTGAATGACTTTAAAGTAAAACTGCACCATGTTCTATAGAAACCTCTCGATGCATGTCATGACACCTTTCCCTGTCAATTTGAACTTGAATCTGACTCATAATTATCATGTTTGCATCGTTTTTGAACTCGTGGATAGAATACATATTTGGTATTCTTTCACTTATTCACCACTCTTGTTAATCCAAGTAGCTGCTTTTATTATTGGAGTAGTTCCCCCACCCTTAACCAACCCTTCTTTCAAGCCATGTTATTTTGTGAGAGCATGTGAGGCCTATTTTCAGGATTGAGCTTGGTAGAACGTGTTAGGTTTGAGCCGACAAGAGTAGTATCTCATGTAGTTCCAATCCGCGTTTTGGGACTTGGTAGGACTAGGTGGGAACTTAATTGGGGATTGAGATTGAGTGTAAGCAGAAAAAGAAAGAAAAATAAAATGGATTAGAGTCTTTAGGAGAAGGAAGTTGAAAATCATATTGAGGTCTAGTGAATGTTTGGGAAGCATAGAATTGTGAAGATATGCTCTAAAAAAAGAGATGGCAACAAAAACAAAAAAGAAAAAAAAAATTACAAGAGCCATAAGAGTTTAAGAAAAACCCAATTCACTAGACTAGACTCATAGAGTTTAAGAAAAGCTTCTCCTTAAGAACAAGAGTCAAAGAAAAGAAAGGAAACATTGATCCAAGAAAAAATCAAAATATGCCTTTAGTGCAAAATGGTAGACTTAGGATCATCATTGGGTTTAGAGGACCATCTACTTATTATTCACGGTTTATGTCATTGGGTAGATGGGGTGCTATTCTTATATGCATAGGTTGGCACTTACCTTTAGCATTCTTCTAAAGTTCAGTCCTTTTTCATTGAGAGTCCCTTGTTATTAAAATCTAAACCACTTAAAAGGGACCATCTTTGTCTCATAACCTGTCATTAGCCAAGTGAGTTCACTAGCGATGCATATCTTGATTCATGTTTTTTAACTCAATGAATGTTAAAGGGATTGGCTGATCTTGACGCAGTGTGCATTTGAGTGTAGGTTTGGATCATAACAGAGCATAGCAAAAGTTTATAAGTAGAAGTCGATCACCTCGCATCTTAGAATTGTTAGCTGGTACATTGATCTTAATTGTCATATCTTATGCTTTGGTTTTGAATCCCCAACTTCAAACCTCTCCTTTCGCTTATGTCTTCCTGTTTGCTTGAGGGCGAGCAAAGACTACGTTTGGGAGAGTTGATATGTCTATAATTTGCATGATTTAGGCATTCATTCTTCACCACTTTGTCATTGTTTCATCCACATTTCATCTCATTAGGAGTCGTTTTAGTGTGTTTTGCATACTTAGGGGACGATTTTGCATTAGGATTGCATGTGCATTGCATATTTAGTTGTTTTCAGGTACTTTGGATGCTTTTGGAGTTTAAACAGAGGAGAAACAGAACAGAAAGTCAAAATGCCCAATGACGCCTTCAGCAAAAGTACTCTATCGCAGCCTAGGAGCCCTGCTAGGGCAAATCATTCTATCGCAACCCCGGAGAAGCTAGCAGCTCAGTTTCACTCAATCGCGAAGCCAGAGGAATCACCTCATCAGAACCACTCGATCACCAGGAGGCGATACACGGTCACAAGGAAATCAGAACCTCCTATTCAACGATAACATCGACCGTACTGCTCGCCAACTGAGATAACAGACAAAAATAGACACAATGGCTGACATTGTAGATGAGCAAGAGAAACCTACCAACTTTGGTGCTGATGACTTCCCTCACAACCACAACTAGCGTCATGGAATTGTTTCACCTCCAGTACATAACAACAACTTTTAGATCAAAAGCTGTCTCATTGCAATGGTTCAGGGGAAAAAGTTTCATGGCTTGCCAATGGAGGATCTGCTAGATCATCTTGACGAGTTTGAAAGGCCCTGTGGCCTTACTAAAATCAATGGAGTTAGTGAAGATGGTTTCAAGCTTCGCTTGTTTCCATTATCACTTGGAGATAAAGCCCATCTGTGGGAAAAGATGCTACCCCAGAATTCAATCACGACCTGGATGACTGCAAAAAGGCCTTTTTGGTAAAATTCTTCTCCAACTCCAGAACTGTAAGACTCCGGAATGAGATATCCGGATTCACTTAGAAGCAAAATGAAAGCTTATGTGAAGCTTGGGAGCGCTTTAAGGGTTATCAAACCAAATGCCCTCATCACGGATTTAAGGAAGCTTCTCTTCTCAGCACACTCTATAGAGGCGTCGTGCCAAAGACAAGGATGCTGCTTGACACCGCTTCAAATGGGAATTTTCTAACAAAGGATGTTGAAGAAGGATGGGAGCTAGTTGAAAATTTTGCTCAGTCGGATGACAACTACAATGAAGATTATGCAAGAAGCATCTGCACCAGTTCTGACTCTGATAAAAGCACCGCAGAGAGATGAAAGCTCTCAATGACAAACTAGACAAAATCCTCCAAGTGCAACAGAAACATGTTCACTTCATCTCTCAAGATGAACCATTCCAAGTGCAAGAGGGGGAGAATGATCAAAGTGCTGAAATCAGCTATGTTCAGAATCAAGGTGGCTACAACATGGGGTACAACAATTACAGACCCAATCCAAATATGTCATACAGAAGCACCAATGTCGCCAACCCTCAGGACCAAGTCTATCCTCAGCAGCAGCAGCAGCAGAACAACCCAAACCGTTTGTTCATTACTACCAAAGCCAAGAGTTTGTTCCAAAGCAGCAGTTTCAAGGAGGATATCAACAACAGCAGCCACCACCTAGTTTCACACCACAACAATAATAAGCAACTGCGCCTCAGAATTCAGACATACTGACTATTCTCTAGCAGCTCATTCAAGGACAAGTCACATGAGCAATGAAAATCGCTAAAAAGCTAGCTAAATTAAACAACAAAGTCGACCGACAAGGCGTCGAACTTAACAGCAAGTTTGAATCACTAGGCACTAGGATGAGATATGTGGAAGGCATCCTCGCTTCACCATCTGTTAACAAAAACCCATGACAGCTTCTAGGAAAAGCAAACTAGAATCCAAAGGAGTATGCCACTGCCCATGCCATCACTATCAGACATGATTGACAGCTGCAAACTCAACATGTCCCTACATCAAACACTAAGGACAGTGTGATTCTAGAGGGGGAGGAATTTTATCAAGATGATGTTTTGGCTGACAAAACAATCGAAGAGCCCATCCTTGACAGTCAACGCACTCGACCACAAGCTCCGCCAATTACTACCTTCGTTGCAAAACTGACAACTGCAAAGACCAAAGATACAGTCTTCGTGCCACCCCTTATAAACCTCCACTTCCATTCCCTCGTCGATTTAAGAAAGTTTTGGTTACAAAATATGAAGCCCTCTTGGAAAAATAGATAAAGGATATGCCTTTAGTGGACTGTCTCGCGCTAATACCTAACGAGCACAAGTACGTGAAAGACCTGATTACAGAAAGGATCAAAGAAGTCCAAGGAATGGTGGTATTAAGTCATGAGTGCAGTGCAATCATTCAACAGAAGATTGTTCAAGAAAAGTTGGAAGATCCAGGATCTTTTACTCTACCATGCTCCATTAGGCAATTGACTTTTAGCAATTCTCTATGTGATCTAGGAGCCTCGGTCAGTATAATGCCACTCTCTATGGCAAGGAAACTGGGATTCGTTCAGTACAAACCTTGTGACCTAACCTTGATTCTTGCTGATAGGACTTCAAGGAGACCTTTTGGCCTGTTAGAGGATGTGCCTGTAATGATTAATGGAGTAGAGGTCCCTATTGATTTTGTTGTGCTTGAGATGGATGAAGAATCTAAGGATCCTCTGATATTAGGAAGACCTTTCTTGGCTTCAGCTGGAGCAGTCATAGATGTTAAGCAAGGAAAAATTAATCTTAATCTCGGGGAGGATTTCAAAATGAAGTTTGAAATCAGGAACACTATGAAGAAGCCAACAATAGAAGGACAAACCTTCTTAGTTGAAGAAATGGGTCAACTAGCTAATGAACTGCTAGAGGAGCTTATTGACAAAGATCACCTTCAAACTGCTTTGACCAAAAATAGTGAAGCTGGATTTTTCTCCAGTGAGACCTTGAGCTATGAGATGTCATTAGACTCACACAACAAAGTACCAGGATCAGAGATCTTTAAAGGTGTCATTGGGTTAGAAAGAGAGCATGTTGCATTGAACGAGGAAGCCTCAATTGATACTAGACTAGAGTGCTCAGCTAAACACCTAAAGTCAAGCATGAGGGCATCAAATGATTGGTTAGAACTCAAGGAGAGGTCTAAATGGCACGACAAAGCTATTATAAGAGAGCTAACACACACTGTGAGAGAGCTGAAAGATCAAATTAAGGAGCTCCATGGGAAAGTCAACCACGCACTACTCGACATCAAGGACATCCCAAATGATGAAGTTATTCCTATGGTTAGAAAAGAAGGATGTGAATTCACATTAGAACAGTCTAGAAAAGACGACTATCCAGATGATGATAAACGAGCTTACCAAGAAAGGGCCATTGAGTACTCAATTACAATCCTGTCACGAGAGTATGCTGAATTTGATGTTGTATCTACTAAGGAAGGAGAAGAGACGTCAATTCTACTCAATCACCCTCATTGAGCCTAATGAGTGTGAGGAGTCAAGCTAGAGACTTAAAACAAGCTCACTTGGGAGGAAGTCCCAGTCCTATCCCTGTATATAGTTTTTATTTTTTTTAGTTACCATTTATTTGTTTTGGTTTTGTTTTTGATTCTCAGGAAATGAATAACAGATGGAGCAACAGCAGGGATGCAATCGAGTGTTCAAATAAAAAATTTCAATTTTTTGATGAATCACTGGATCGCAAGATGAGAGTAAAAGCTCGGGAGTGCGATCTAGTGGTTTTGGGACACACATATTTCTCAACGACAATGTCAAACTACTCGATCGCAACCTGGAAGTGGTCAGATCGAGTGGTCTCCTAGTGGAATTGCCCAAATCACTCTATCGCAACCCCGGAGAACACATGAGCGTCATGCTCCACAACCTCCTGGGGTTGCGATCGAGCACAATGACGAGGAGATGGCAGATCACATCAAGAACCGCTCGTGCCTGCTGAGTACACTCAAACAGATATGGATGACTACATCTCCAGGACATTCTACTGAGGTAACACACCAAAACCATTTGTAAATACCGCTTTTGTTTTTGTTTCTGTGTTTATCTTGAATTCTTTCACAAATTTTGATTACACAAGGGGCTGTGTAATTTAAGTTTGGGGGAGGGTTCAAGACGTATTTGACTTGTTTTTTGTGAATATCATTTGAGTCTTCATATCATCTAAGTCATAGAAAAAACAAAAAAAATGAAATTTTTTGAAAATGAATTCCACAAAAAAAAAAGTGATCATTTAGTTGCATTACATTTAGGATCGAGTCTAGAGTGTTTCATATAGGATTGTTGCATAGGCATAGGGGATAATGAGGAAATAGCCTTGTAAGCATGATGATTCACTAAAATGAGTTATTAGTTCTCTAAGGCATTTGAATGACTTTGAAGTAAAATCGCACCATGTTTTATAGAAACCACTCGATGCATGTCATGACACCTTTCCCTGTCAATTTGAACTTGAATATGACTCATAATTATCATGTTTGCATCGTTTTTGAACTCGTGGATAGAATACATATTTGGTATTCTTTCACTTATTCACCACTGTTGTTAATCCAAGTAGTTGCTTCTATTATTGGAGTAGTTCCCCCACCCTTACCCAACCCTTCTTTCAAACCATGTTATTTTGTGAGAGCATGTGAGGCCTATTTTCAGGATTGAGCTTGGTAGAACGTGTTAGGTTTGAGCCGACAAGAGTAGTAACTCATGTGGTTCCAATCCGCGTTTTGGGACTTGGTAGGACTAGGTGGGAACTTAATTGGGGATTGAGATTGGGTGTAAGCAGAAAAAGAAAGAAAAATAAAATGGGTTAGAGTCTTTAGGAGAAGGAAGTTGAAAATCATATTGAGGTCTAGTGAATGTTTGGGAAGCATAGAATTGTGAAGATATGCTCTAAAAAAAGAGATGGCAACAAAAACAAAAAAGAAAAAAAAAATTACAAGAGCCATAAGAGTTAAAGAAAAACCCAATTCACTAGACTAGCCTCATAGAGTTTAAGAAAAGCTTCTCCTTAAGAACAAGAGTCAAAGAAAAGAAAAGAAACATTGATCCAACAAAAAATCAAAATATGCCTTTAGTGCAAAATGGTAGACTTAGGATCATCATTGGGTTTAGAGATAGGACCATCTACTTGTTATTCACGGTTTATGTCATTGGGTAGATGAGGTGCTATTCTTGTATGCATAGGTTGGCACTTACCTTTAGCATTCTTCTAAAGTTTAGTCTTTTTTCATTCAGAGTCCCCTGTTATTAAAATCTGAACCAGTTAAAGGGACCATCTTTGTCTCATAACCTGTCATTAGCCAAATGAGTTCACTAGCGATGCATATCTTGATTCATGTTTTTGAACTTAATGAATGTTAAAGGGATTGGGTGATCTTGACGCAATGTGCATTTGAGTGTAGGTTTTGGATCATAATAGAGCATAGCTAAAGTTTTTAAGTAGAAGTCGATCACCTCGTATCTTAGAACTGTTAGCTGGTACATTGATCTTTATTGTCATATCTCATGCTTTGGTTTTGAATCCCCAACTTCAAACCTCTCCTTCCGCTTATGTCTTCTTGTTTGCTTGAGGACGAGCAAAGACAAAGTTTGGGGAGTTGATATGTCTATAATTTGCATGATTTAGGCATTTATTCTTCACCACTTTGTCATTGTTTCATCCATATTTCATCTCATTAGGAGTCGTTTTAGTGTGTTTTGCATACTTAGGGGGGACGATTTTGCATTAGGATTGCATGTGCATTGCATATTTAGTTGTTTTCAGGTACTTTGGATGCTTTTGGAGTTTAAACAGAGGAGAAACAGAACAGAAAGTCCGGATGCCCAATGACGCCTTTAGCAAAAGTACTCTATTGCAGCCTCGGAGCCCTACTAGGGCAAATCACTCTATCCCAACCCCGGAGAAGCTAGCAGCTCAGTTTCACTCAATCGCAAAGCCAGAAGAATCACCCCATCAGAATAACTCGTTCACCAGGAGGCCTATCTGCTCGTTCTGCACTCAACCAGACAAGATGAGAACGAAGAAGTGAAGAGAAGCCGAAGCAACTACTCGATCACCACCTCATGACATCCACTCGATCGCACTCAATCACAGGGTCACTGGACCATTCAATCTCGTCTTCACTGCATCTCACTCGATCGCAAGGTGGAGTCCCTGAAGCCCAGTTTGATCAATGACATACTCAATCATAAGGAAGCTCATTTCAGCCCATCAGATGCCAATGACACATTCGATCGCAGGGTCATGACGTGAAGATTCGCTATATATCTAGTTTCCTTATTTGTTTCATTTTCCCTTATATAAGTAGCCTCTTAGGGTTTTCGTTTTTCATCTCGTTTTTCATCCACTTTTACATTTTGCAACTTTCATAGCCGTAGTGTTTCTCTTGCGACTTTGTATTTTTTCATTTTTAAGTATTTGATATTCAGTTTTTGTTTAAGTCATTCGTCATTTCTGTTGACATGTTTTCAATCGTTGCTTTGCTATTGTCTTTGATTATGTCTGAGTAGTGAATCGTATTTCTGAGGATGGGATAGATTAGTTGTGGTTTACTTGGTCGCTTTAGGTGGTTGAGTTTAGAATACTAGAATCCCTTCTGGATTCGTTGCGCTTATTGCTTGTTTCACTGGCTAATGTGGAATATGAGTCAAGACTTCCAGCGCTCAGAAGGCGTTTCATGGGCGTTGGATCCTATTAATTTCAGAGATATCTGCCTCTACCCCAAGGGATTGGCTGTAGAGAGGGTATTGGCTTTAACAAGTTGATTCGATATTGCCTGCTTAGTTAGAGATCGCTAATGGGAATTAGGTCAGTGTCTAGCTTTACTCGAGGATTTCTATCATGGGATTGAATTAATCTGTTGTTGAACTTGTTGTCTAGGGATAGCTTCTGTGAAGTTTTATCAACCGATAACCAATTTTTTAATGTTATGACAGAATTGTTTTATGTTACAACAGATTCTTGTAATTTTACACAATATCTGCCGTTTGATGGCAAATTTGTTTTTTAAAATATAATGTTTTTAAACTATTCGATAACCCCATCCTTAGGAATCATTTATCCATTTGACTGCCTGTTATCATTTCTGCTTTGTTATTCACCTACCTGTTATTGCCATTTTTGCTTTTAGTTTCATTTCATTTCTGTTTTTGCATACTAGGACTATTAGAACCAACCAACTCTCTGCTTGGCTTGACTTAGAACTTTCTAATCATATCTCATCTGTTTGCATCACACCGGATTGGATTGACAACCTAAAATACTACAACGACATGATAGTGTTTTAGGATTTATTGAGTAAGAATCCTACTATCAGCTAGACATATCACGATCTTTGCACGCTTATGGTCTTTGCCTCCTACCACAAGCACCACGTACCAAGATCCCAAAGGTTAAGATATTATGAAACATATGGTTAAATCAAACACATAGAATCATCAATATCCCAACATAACCTCCCAACCATAAACATTAGCATAAGAATCTAAAGATCACATATGCACTCAAATATAACCATTTACACAATTCATATAACTCACGAAATCAATTTAGAATGCATGAGAATATGATTATGCAACTTAAACCATTATCCAGAACTCACTTAGTAACCAACAGGAAGCTTCCAATGATTCAAGCAGAGTTTTCGGCTATGGGACCGTAACTTGAATTTGCAGACGGTTTCAATTCGGCAGCCTCTCACTTTTGCTCACTTTCTCTTCACAAAACAATTGGGGTCCAGTTCGGCTTATATAGACAAGGGAAAGGGCATGTCTGTATGTCCACGTGTCAAGTGCTTGGGCGAGTAAGCGATCTACGTGTCATCCGCCCGTGATAACACGCTCGCCGTTCTAGCGGGTGAGCGACACGTGGCCACCCAAACTTCGGCTCCACGCAACTAAAATTTTGCTCCAGGCAACTTTTCTGGGGCTCCAAGTCAGCCGAGCCACGCGTCCTTGGTGCGGTCAACGGTCGGTCGACGCCCTGTAGGGCAAACTTCGCCCGCGGCACGCCCGATCTTGCCCAAACTAGCCCATTTGTGCCCATTCTTGCCCAAACTTGCCCATATTTGCCCTTTGATAGTCTATTGTATCTTGGGCACATAAGGTCAATTGGCCATGCATTCGGGCAACTTTTAAAAATTCGGACTCTTGCCCGTGGCCGATGTCCTTATGCGGGTCACTACACTGCCTGTTCATGGTTTGCCACGGCATTTACCTGTTCGTCTTTCGCCTTCTCTACTTCTAAGTCTTCAATGGTTAAGCATCCACCGATTTCACCAGCTAGGAACTTGGCTGCCAACTTCGCACCGAGATTACGACATCTAAAAGTGTGATGGTCGTAGCTCTTACATAACTCGTAGTACTCCTGCTCATTTCCCGTAGGTTGATCTTTCGTCCAAGTATATGATTCTCGTCCATGACCTCAATCGCGGCCTCGCCCTCAACCTCGGGGTGTATCGACTTGATAATTGTGAGCTCCAGAGAAGTATCGCCCCTCATAGTGTACTAAATTCTCGCCTTCAGCGCTAGGTTGGGATTTTTTCGCCACGAGGCGTTTGTTTCGACGGCTCGTGCCTTTTCGATAGCACTTCCATTTCTTCCTTATTGGAAACATAATCTGAGGCTGAGTGCAGGGCGTCCCGGATTGTTTTTGGTTTAAACAGATTTAATTTCTTTCGCGATTCAGATTTGTACCATAGTGCCTTCTTCAGAGCGGAGAGAGCCGCGACGTCATTTATTCCCTCAACTTTAGCTAGGGTGGATCAAAACTTTGTGACGAAATTAGTAAGTGGCTCATTCGGCTGCTGAGACAGCGACCGAGTATTGCTTGAGGAAGAGCGTCGATAGCTCCTGAAAACTGTCGACAGAATTCCCTTTGAGTCTTGAGAACCAATCTAGGGCTGGTCCTTTCAAGTGCTCGACAAACAGATGATAGAGACCAGCATCTCTCTCCTACGGTTTGAACTTGGCTCGGGCCACAGAAATTATGAAAGATTTCAAATGGCCCTTCGGGTCGGATGACCCGTTGAAGTACTCGATTCTCAGTTTCCCCGGTCTGAAATTATCCCGTTGGAGATCTTGCGAGTGAAAGGCGTGTTGTGAGATACTTCTAGAATGCGATCGATGTTTGGGACCGAGGAGACAGCGCTATGCATCTATGATCGTACGAGCTTCATCTCGGCATCTACATTGGCTAGGAAGAGCTTGATGGCATTTATTTCCTACTCCCTGGCTTACTCCTCAGCCCATCTAATGTTTTCCTCCGAATCTTCGCCGTCAGAGACTTTGATCTGGTCAGCCTCTTCAGATTCGGCTCGGGGAATCGGGACCTGCGGGTCGGCTTCCTCTACTCGGTTCGTCATGTTCTGCTCTCCCGAGGCTGTTGGTTCTGCTCGGGTTCTGCCGAGTGCTGGCGCAGTCCGCCGAAATGGCCTCGTCGTGTTACCGGTGTGTGTTGAACACGAGTCTTGCTGGATTGAGATCTCCCGCTGCTCACCGATCAGGAAAGTGTTGTGCGCCAAAGCGGAGTGCAGGGGGTCCCGGATTGTTTATGGTTTAAACAGATTTAATTCCTTTCGCGATTCAGATTTGTACCATAGTGCCTTCTTCAAAGCGCAGAGAGCCGCAACGTCATTTATTCCCTCAACGTTAGCTAGGGTGGATCAAAACTTTGTGAGGAAATCACTAAGTGGCTCATTCGGCTGTTGAGACAGTGACCAAAGGTCGACATCAGACGTGCCCGGATCGATTAGCACCGAGTATTGCTTGAGGAAGAGCGTCGATAGCTCCTGAAAACTGTCGACAGAATTCCCTTCAAGTCTTGAGAACCAATCTAGGACTGGTCCTTTCAAGTGCTCGACGAACAGATGACAGAGACCAGCATCACTCTCCTCCGGTTTGAACTTGGCTCGGGCCACAGAAATTTTGAAAGATTTCAAATGGCCCTTCGGGTCGGATGACCCGCTGAAGTACTCGATTCTCAGTTTCTCCGGGTCTGAAATTATCGCGTTGGAGATCTTGCGAGTGAAAGGTGTGTTGTGATATACTTCTAGAATGCAATCGATGTTTGGGACCGAGGAGACAGCGCTATGCATCTGTGATCGTACGAGCTTCATCTCGGCATCTGCATTGGCTAGGAAGAGCTTGATGGCATTTATTTCCTACTCCCTGGCTTACTCCTCAGCCCATCTAATGTTTTCCTCCGAATCTTCGTCGTCAGAGACTTTGATCTCGTCAGCCTCGTCAGATTCGGCTCGGGGAATCGGGACCTGCGGGTCTGCTTCCTCTACTCGGTTCGTCATGTTCTGCTCGGGTTCCGCCGAGTGCTGGCGCAGTCCGCCAAAATGGCCTCGTCGTGTTACCGGTGTGTGTTGAACACGAGTCTCGTTGGATTGAGATCTACCGCTGCTCACCGATCAGGAAAGTGTTGTGCGCCAAAGCGGGTGGTCCTGACCTGCCCTTGAGAAGTAGCCACTTCGAGCTGTTGGGACAAGGATCAATTTGCTTGCTCCTGATCGTTCACCTTCTTCTGGAGTTGTGCCATCATGCTCCTCAGCTTTGCTAGGACTGCGGGAGCGTTGACTTTAGGAGCGTTTACCTGGATTGGAGGAACAGGGTTTCCCTCCACGTCAACGGTGGTAAGGGGGATCTGGTTGTTGGTCATCGTTACTTGATTTGTCGGTTCTGTGTTCTTGGAGTAAGAGAAATCTCTCCCCCTCCTTCTAGCGCCAAATTGTGAGAGTCGAAACTCACACAACCGAAATTGTAGTTAGGGTTTCTTCAAAGAACAGATCTTTGCGAGACTCTCAAAGAACAACAGAATTATTCGATTACCGCGGACAATGTTCTTGATATTATTATTGAAAAGATGATGATTCGATCGTACAAGTGTTTAGAAAGGTAAAGATAAGTGTTTTAGCCTTCAAAGTCAGAGCGTTTTGATAGCCTGAAGTGGAGAGCCTTTTTTCTCTACCCCTTTTCTTTATTCTATGAGGCGCTTTATATAGGTCTTTGATAAACCACCTCTCGCGATATTCTCGGAAGATTTTCATTTATCTCGGAGTCGGCGATGGAAGATCTTTCATAAATGGAGATTTTCCTTATTCTTCGGGAACATCAGGAAGATTTCCAGATTTGATAATATCCTCGAAGATTCTCCAATATCATTTCCAGGTTTTCCGGAATTGATATTTCGGCCCCGTCAAAGTTCAAAAGTCTTCTCCTCGGACGAACGTGTGCCTTTGGCTCAGGTCAAGAGTTCATCTGAGCCAGGTCAAACCGGTCCTCGGATCGTTGTCATACTCAGCTCAATCATCTTCTAGGATAACCACCGAGCAGGGTGATGTTTGCCCAAGGTGTTTCGAGGACCGGCTCGGGTATGTTTGTGGAGTGACGCCCGGGCCATAAAGGATAATGTTCCCACCTCGGGGAGACGGCAAAATTAGCTCTCGCGGCACTTGTGTTATTTGTTTGATCGGCTCGGTTACCTGGGTGAAATCTGACCCCAAAAGATTAGTACCTTGGTTGTTTAGGAGGTGGATGAAGTATGAGAGGTGTAGTGGGTGACGTGACAGTAGTGCCTAGACTTATAACAATGATCCCAGCTTGAAAAGTAGCTATCGGAGATGACTCTGCTTCAACCAGTGATGTGTGTGGATCGACTCGAGTGGTGGTGTCGATCTACACTCGTGCTACAATTCGACCATCCTTAGAATGTTGACAATTCGGTGCTGCAATTTGTTAAGTCTTATTCATCTCTTTCTTATGGCCTTTGATAAGTGTGTATTTTGCATGTTTTGAGCATCCATTTGTCATCACTTTAGCACCATATCATCACTTTTTTATACTATTTCTCATCATTTGTCATCACTTTACATGTTTAGGATAGGTTTGCATGCATGGTGCATATTTGTGTTGATTTCAGTTGATTTGGAGCTGTTGACGAGCTAATTGGAAGAAGCGGACATGATCATACAAAACCACTCGACCCCCAGGTCGAGTAGCACTTCACAACCTCAGCAGACCACTCGACCCCCTGGTCGAGTAGAGGACATCACCACTTCACCTCACCACTCGACCCCGAGGTCGAGTGTCTTCATTTCCATCACCTGACCATCACTCGATCACATCACTCGACCCCGGGGTCGAGTGTCTTCACCTCCATTACCAGACCACTACTCGATCTCACCACTCTACCTTGAAGTCTAGTATCACCATTACCACCACTCGACTACATACTCGATTGCGAGCTTCAGAGTCTTCTTCATTCGGCACTCAAGCACAAGGAAGAAAAGAAGACTCCAACTATTCACTCGACCTCCCACTCGACCACCTGGGTCGAGTACAGTTCTTAGTCCGTCCCAATACTGCGTCGTTTTAAGTATTAGGGTTTTGGAATATTTGGCTATAAGTAGCATGTACTTCACATTTTCGCAAACAAGTTTTTTTCTAGTTTTATTCCACAGACACTGTGTTCTAGACCTTTCTAATCCGGATTTCTCTTTATCTATTCAACATTCAGTATTTGTTTTTGATTTCGTTTACTGTTGTTCATCCTGTTATCATTTTGCTATTACATTGTTGTTATCATGTTTTCATCCTGTTCAACGTTTATGTTCTCTACAATGATGTCTGAGTAGTGAATAGGTTTCTGAGGATGGGTTAGAGTAGTGTAGAATTCTCAGTATGCTAGGTGGTTAAGTATTGATTGATAGATCCCTTCTGGATTAGTTGTTCTTAATGCCTATTGCTTTCTGAACCACTAATTCCAGAGATTCGTGGCCCTGTACAAAGGTATTGGTTGCAGGGAGCGTTTTGGCTTTAACATGTTGATTCGTAATGCCTGTTAGGTTAGCTCTCGTCAATGGTGATTGAGTCTAGGACTAGGTTAACTTGAGGGTCTCTGTTGCGGTGGCACTTAGATTTGGTTAATGAACTTGTTGTCGAGGGTTAATTTATTGAGCATGTCAATCACCTGTAAACTGAGGAAGCGAAACTACTCAATTACCCCATCCTCGGAAATTCTTTATCTGATTGAATTCTTTGTTTACTCTACTGTTGTTTACTGCATCTTGTCATCTACTGCTTAGTTTCTGCAATTCTTTTTTTTGTTACTCGCCCTTATACTCGACCACCCAGTTGTCTGGCAACAGACTATGCGGTCGAGTATCCATGTGTTTTGTTTTCTGTCTGCTACTCGACTTGTCACTCGACCTCACCCAATGCTCCGCAAAGAGCTGTGTTGCTCGAGTGTTTTATTGTTTCTGCTTGATTTTCTGTTTTCTGCATGTTCACTTAGGACTGCTAGAACACACCAAAACCTGTTATTACTTGGCTTGACTTAGTGACTTCTGATCACATCTTGATTGTTAGGATCACACCCATTTGGATTGACAACCTAAAATACTACAACGACATGATAGTGCTTTAGGATTAATTGACTAAAAAACCTGTTATCACTTTGGCGCCGTTGCCAATTGGGTGTTTGTTTGTTACATTTGAGATTTCAGACTTGCTTAGATCAAGTTCTTTTTCAATTTTCAATCTGGTTGCTAACTGTGTGTTTTTCTTGTTGTCTTCTTGATCCATGTACACCTCTGCTGTATGCGAACTCAATCAACAGGCAATCAGAACCTCCTTTTCAACGACAACATTGACCGCATAGCTCGCGAACTCAGAGAAAGGAGAAACACAGTGAACCTTGTACCTCATCAACCACTCGATATGACTGACGAACAGAATCAACAAAATGGCCCTGCCAACATTGGTTCTGGAGATGCACCACGTGATCACCGTTAGAGAAAAGGAATTGCACCTCCTGCTATCCAGAACAACAACTTCGAGATTAAGAGTGGTCTCATCTCGATGATTCAGGGGAACAAATTCCATGGTCTGCCAATGGAGGATCCACTCGACCACCTTGATGAATTCGATAGGCTCTACAACCTAACAAAGATCAATGGTGTCAGTGAAGACGGATTCAAGCTTCGTTTGTTTCCACTCTCCTTGGGCGACAAAGCACAAATATGGGAGAAGAATCTGCCCCATGATTCAATCACCACCTGGGATGATTGCAAGAAGGCTTTTCTATCAAAGTCTTCTCCAATGCCAGAACTGCAAGACTCAGAAATGAGATCTCTGGCTTTTTACAGAAGGCTGGTGAAAGCTTTTGTGAAGCATGAGAGCGTTTCAAGGGTTACACCAACCAATGCCCTCATCATGGCTTTACTAAAGCCTCTCTGCTCAGCACTCTTTACAGAGGAGTCCTACCACGCATCAGAATGCTTCTGGGTACCGCCAGCAATGGAAATATCCAGAAAAAAGATGTTGAAGAAGACTGGGAATTGGTTGAGAACCTTGCTCAATCAGATGGCAATTACAACGAGAACTGTGATAGGACCGTCAGAGGCACAGTTGACTCTGATGACAAACACACGAAGGAGATCAAAGCGCTGAATGACAAGCTGGACAAGATTCTTCTTAGCCAGCAGAAGCTTGTGCACTTCCTTGTTGATGACGAGCAGTTTCAAGTCCAAGATGGGGAGGGTAACCAGTTGGAAGCAGTCAGCAACATCAACAACAACTAGGGTGGCTACAAAGGATACAACAACTTCAAAACCAACAACCCCAACCTCTTCTACCGCAACACCAACATCGCTAATCCTCAGGATCAAGTGTATCCTCCACAGCAAGAACAAGGTCAGAACAAACCTTTTGTTCCCTACAACCAAGGTTTCGTTCCCAAGCAGCTATTCCAGGGGAACTACCAGCCGCCACCACCACCTGGGTTTGCACCTCAGCAAAACCAAGGTCCTGCTGCTCCTGATGCTGAAATGAAACAGATGGTACAACAACTGCTACAAGGACAAGCATCTAGCTCAATGGAAATTGATAAGAAATTATCTGAATTGCACCATAAGCTGGATTGCAGATACAATGACGTGAATGCCAAAGTGGAGGCATTGAATACCAAAGTCAGATATTTGGAAGGACAATCAGCATCTACCTCTGCACCTAAAGTCACAGGACTTCCAGGGAAGTCCATACAGAATCCAAAAGAGTATGCAACTGCTCACGCCATCACTCTCTCCATGATCGAGAGAAGCCAACTCGACCTGTCCTTGATTTAATCACTAGGGACAGTGATGTTCAAGAATGGGAGGCTTCTACTCGGATTGAAGTCTCTGTTGTTGAATTCAACCATTCTACTGGTTCTCACCATCACATTCAATCCACCTCGGAAGAGAAGGCCGCCATAATCTAGAAAATGGTGAAACGATTCAAACCTACTCCATTACCCTCATGTGCTCTTCCGTGGACATTTAGGAAAGCGTGGGTGGAGAGATACAAGTCTGTTGCAGCGAAGCAGCTAGACGAGATTGAAGCAGTGATGCCACTGATGGAAGTTCTCAACCTGATTCTCGATCTTCACAAAGATGTGAGAAATTTGATATTGGAAAGGATCAAGATGTATCACGATTCAGATGATGAAAGTGATGCCACTCCATCTCGAGCTGCTGATAAGAGGATTGTTCAAGAGAAGTTAGAAGATCATGGATCTTTCACTCTACCATGTTCCATTGGGGAATTCGCTTTCAGCAATTGTCTGTGCGATCTCAGAGCCTCTGTCAGCTGAATGCCACTCTCTGTGGCAAGAAGGTTAGAGTTCATTCAGTATAAAACTTGTGACCTGACTTAGATCCTTGCGGATAGGTCTTCAAGAAAACCCTTCGGCATGCTGAAAGATCTACCAATCATGATTAATGGAGTAGAAGTGCCTACAGACTTCGTGGTGCTGGATATGGAAGTAGAGCATAAGGATCCCTTAATCCTGGGAAGACCCTTCTTAGCTTCAGTGGGAGCAGTGATAGATGTCAGGGAAGGGAAAATAAGTCTCAACCTTGGAAAGCATATCAAGTTGCAGTTTGGGAGGAGTAGAGTAAAAGCTCACTTGGGAGGAAGTCCCATAATTATCCTTGTAAATAATTTTTACTTTCTTGTTATTTTTGATTTGTTTTAGTTGTGTTTGTGGTTCTCAGAAAAAAAAAGAGAGTAACGTGAAGGTAGAGTAAAAATTTAAAGCTTTTACTCTATTGATGGCCTAGAGATCGAGTACATTGGTCGAGTTTGAGTGATGTTTTTAAAACATGAAAAAAAATTAAATCATCATTTTACTCGACCAACAGAAGCTGCAGAGTCTTACAGAGACTTTATCAAGTTTACAGAAGATTGCGGAATTTCCTGGGGCTTTTACAATAAGCAGAGAGCACAAAAGAAAGACAAGAAGACACAATGGAACCCACCACTGACGCCCATGTCCTCCATGCAGCAGACCAAGAGACATGGAATCTCTTCACACCAACTCGATCTTCACGCAACCCCATCTTCACTCGACTTCTCCCCCATCACTCGACCTCGTTTTCTCCTCCACAACCAAATAAACTCGACCGCATCCTTCTTAAATCAACCCTCCCTTCTCTCCATCACTCGTCTTCAACCCCATCATCATCCATCCAAAGCACCACTCGACCTCTCCTTATCTATACACTCGATCCCATCGCCTTATCCTTTCATAAACTCGACCTCACCATCTCTCTTCCTCACGCACTCGACCGCTCCTCTCTCGCCTTTCACAGCCACAACTCTCATCGCATCTCCACCACCAAAATCACTCGAGCTCTCATTACAACTGTCATCCTCTCAAACTTCACTCGACCGCTTCATACCACGCCGCTTCTCACCATTCACTCACTCAAAGAATCGTCTCTCACCTCTTCATTCGTAGTCGTTTCACTCGACTTCGTCGCAAGAACCCCTCCGCCTCTCAAGCTCACCAAACACTCGATCCCTACCATCAATTTGCCTTCAACAGTTCTCGCTCAAAACCACTCGACCCCCTTCACGATCAACCAATCAAATCGTTTTCTCCTCCATTCGAGCTTCATCACTTTACCGCCGCTGCTTTCATCTCTCCAGCTCAATCACCACCTCTCATTCAATACCACATCACTCGACTCCACAGCCTTCACTCGACCGCGGACACATCAAACCGACGAAGAAGTATATAAAAAAAAAGGGATTTGGTCCAAACACTCGACCGGTTTGGTTATACTCGACCTTTTTACTTGATTGGTTTGTGTTTTTGGTTTTGCTATTACGTTTATCTTTGAGTTTCTTCTGTTTTCAGGTTTCATCATGAGTAACTACAGTGGAGAATCCTCTATGGACCCTGATTATAATGTGGATGAAGCTGAGTCCTGGTCCGTTAGACCGAGAGGCAACATGCTTACGAGAGCTTCAGGGATGAATTTGAACGCTCCGCAGTTCGACGTAATCAGAGAAGAGCTGAAATCGCCAGAGGAAAGAGGGCGATGTCGAGTAGATATGAGCTGATTGATGAGGATATCTAAACTGACTATGAGCCAGAGTCATGGCGCAAGGAGACGAAGCTGCTGAACAAACCCGACGAGGTTACAATGGAGGAATATATCAGACTCTTTGAGATGAATGACTTCTGGGGAATGAGGTATCCGTGCTATGAGACTTTAACCCAACTGGGGTTACTGGAGGACGTGCAGCATCTGTTCGAGAAGTGTCATCTGGAGACACTCATGTCTTACCTTTACGCTGCCTATAAGGAGGAGACAATCGAGTTTCTTTCCACGCTGCAAGTGGAGATGTATGAGGGACTCACAGACTTTGAGCTGGAAACCATGGGGTTAGGCTTCTTGACGTTCTCAGTGGATGAACAGCGGTATCAGCTTTCGATCAAGAAGTTGGAAGAACTGTTTGGTTTCCCTAGTGAAAAGGGAACCAAACCCAGATTTGACAGAGAGGAGCTTAAGGATTTGTGGGCCACTATAGGGAACAATCTATCGCTAAACTCGGCGCGGTCCAAGAGCAACAAAATCCAGAGTCCTATGATCCGCTACTTTGAGCGATCAGTTGCCAACGTCTTTTACTCCTGGGAGTCTACAGGCACCGTGTCTAACACGGACATGGAGATGATAGATTCCGCGCTCACAGGGATTCTCCGCCGTACAAAGGGAAAGAATGTCTTGAGAGGCGATCTCAACAACACACCACCAGTAATGCCTCTATTGATCCACCTGTGTGGATATAGGAAGTGGGCGTTGACAAACATTAAGAAGAATGTGAGAGGAGCACTATTTGTGGGTGGCGTTTTGACGCCAATTCTGGAAGCTTGTGGAGTACCGCTCAAGGAACCAGGGTTAGCACCGAGGATGATGGACTTGGATCATTTGCGCCGATGTGAGTTCTTGGAGTTTGACATGGCTGGCGACTTCCACCGCTACAGGTTCGAGCATTCTAGAATCGCCAACATTCTTCTCCCCTGCATTGACGCTACTAGGATTCTTGAGGGAAGGAACATTGACTTCAAGCCTGCGCTAGAAGATCTTTATTTTGAGGGCAGTCCGCCAACTGAGGAGGTTAGTCACACCAAAGGAGCTACAACAGAAGATGTTGATGAGACAGATGATATAAATGAGGCGGAGTTTGACACGAGCATGTATCATTTCAGCGAGCTTATACCTCCATCGCGGGAAAGCAAGAGTTTGAGCGAAGCTCATAGAAACAACAGCAAGCTGCAGAAGTGGTACAAGAAACATGATAAGTTTGGGGGACGGCTCAGGAAGTGTGTGTTGCATTGTGTATATTTTTGAGTCTGCATTTATCTAAGGCATAGAAAAACCAAAAAAATTTTGAAAAATTTCAGAAAATGATTTCACAAAAAAAAAAAAAGTGTTCATGTAGTTGCATTACATTTACGATCGAGTCTAGAGTGTTTCATTTAGGATTGTTGCATATGCCTAGGGGATAATGATGAGATAGCCTTGTACGCATTTTGATTCACCGGATAAACTCAGTGCCCTCGTTGCTAGTTGTCTGTTGCGTAGTCAATGAATTTGAAATAAAACTGAACCATGCCTAGATTGCTCTACTCGACCACACTGTCATGATCTGATACCATTCCCTATCAATTTGAACATGAATCTGATCTTTAATTATCATGTCTACATCAAATCTGAACTCATGGATACCCTAAAATACTTGGATTTTCTTATTCGTTTTGATCACTCTTGTTAATCCAAGTAGCTGACTCTCCTTATTAGAGCTGTTAACCCGAACCAAAACCTAGACTTTCTTTCAAGCCCTATATCACTTGTGAGTGTTTGTGAGGTCTTATTCCGATTAAGCTTGGTAGAAAGTGTTAGGTTCGTAACGACAGAGATAGTGTCTCATGTAGTTCTAGTTCGCATTTTTTGGACTAGATAGGACTAGGTGGGCGCTTATACTTTTGGTTGGGATGTGTTTAAAAGAAAAAAAGGGGGTTGATTCATTGATAAGAAAAGGTAAAAGACTCTAGGTGAAGTAAGCTAAAGAAGTAGAAAAGTCTAGTAAAGGTTTTGGGATTTGTAAAGAAAAGAAAGAGTTCTTGTTAGCTATTGAAGATGGGCAAAAGCCCTTGGTTTTAAAATGTTAAAAACAGGAACCTTAGTTGTTAAAGAAATCCAAATCCGCTAGATGCATCAAAGTGTTGAGAAAGCTTCTCCTAGAGTTAAGAGAATAGAAAAGAATGATTAGAAAAAGGGTTTAAAAGATTCATCAATGCAAAGGGTAGAGTTAAGTTCTTATATTGGGATTGGAGATTGGATAACCATTAGAGCTTCATTTGATATATTCTGGGTAGATGGGATCTTATCTCTGTATGCATAGCTTGTGACTTACCTTTAGCATTCTACTAAAGCTTAATCATTTTTTGAGAGATCCCCTGTTACTGAAGCCTATTTTGTAAGGGACCATCTTTGTCCCTTGACCTTTACCTTAGCCAAATGAGTTGATTGATGATGCATTGCTTGATTCACTTTCCAGAACTAATGAATGTTAAAGGGATTGGTAGATTTGAAAACATGTGTAGGTCGAGCATATGAGTCGGATATATTGATAATGAGGCATGGCTAACGTTTTTGAGTAGAATTCGATCATATTGCAGCTTAGAACTTCCAACTTGGACATTGATTTCATCTTGTTTATCTGGTGCTTTGGCTTTGAGTCCCCGCTTTCAAACCTCACCTCCAGCTTGTTCTTGATTGTTTGCTTGAGGGCAAGCAAAGACTAAGTTAAGGGGAGTTGATAAGTGTGTATTTTGCATGTTTTGAGCATCCATTTTTCATCACTTTAGCACCATATCATCACTGTTTTATACCATTTCTCATCATTTGTCATCACTTTACATGTTTAGGATAGGTTTGCATGCATGTTGCATATTTGTGTTGATTTCAGGTGATTTGGAGCTGTTGACGAGCTAATTGGAAGAAGCGGACTTGATCATACAAAACCACTCGACCCCCAGGTCGAGTAGACGCTTCACAACCTCAGCAGACCACTCGACCCCCTGATTGAGTAGTGGACATCACCACTTCACCTCACCACTCGACCTCCCCGAGGTCGAGTGTCTTCATCTCCATCACCTGACCATCACTCAATCACATCACTCGACCCCGAGGTCGAGTGTCTTCACCTCCATTACTAGACCACTAGTCGATCTCACCACTCTACCTTGAAGTCGAGTATCACCATCACCACCACTTGACTACATACTCGATTGCGAGCTTCAGAGTCTTCTTCATTCCGCACTCAAGCACAAGGAAGAAAAGAAGACTCCAGCTATTCACTCGACCTCCCACTCGACCACCTGGGTCGAGTACAGTTCTTAGTCCGTCCCAATACTGCGTCATTTTAAGTATTAGGGTTTCGGAATATTTGGCTATAAGTAACATGTACTTCACATTTTTGCAAACAAGTTTTTTTTCTAGTTTTATTCCGCAGACACTGTGTTCTAGACCTTTGTAATCCGGATTTCTCTTTATCTATTCAGCATTCAGTATTTGTTCTTGATTTCGTTTACTGTTGTTCATCCTGTTATCGTTTTGCTATTAAACTGTTGTTATCATGTTTTCATCCTGTTCAACGTTTATGTTCTCTACAATGATGTCTGAGTAGTGAATAGGTTTCTGAGGATGGGTTAGAGTAGTGTAGAATTCTCAGTATGCTAGGTGGTTGAGTATTGATTGATAGATCCCTTCTGGATTAGTTATTCTTAATGCCTATTGCTTTCTGATCAACTGGAATTTGAACCCAGACATTTTGCGCGCCCAAAAGGTGTTCGATGAAATGTCTGAACCACTAATTCCAGAGGCCCTGTACCAAGGTATTGGTTGTAGAGAGTGTTTTGGCTTTAACTTGTTGATTCGTAATGCCTGTTAGGTTAGCTCTCGTCAATGGTGATTGAGTCTGGGACTAGGTGGCACTTAGATTTTGTTAATGAACTTGTTGTCTAGGGTTAATTTATCGAGCATGTCAATCACCTGTAAACTGAGGAAACGAAACTACTCAATTACCCCATCCTCGGGAATTCTTTATCTGATTGAATTCTTTGTTTACTCTACTGTTGTTTACTACATCTTGTCATCTGCTGCTTAGTTTCTACAATTCTTTTTTTTGTTACTCGACCTTATACTCGATCACCCAGTTGTCTGGCAACAGACTGTGCAGTCGAGTATCCCTGTGTTTCGTTTTCTGTCTGCTACTCGACCTCACCCAGTGCTCTGCACAGAGCTGTGTTGGTCGAGTGTTTTATTGTTTCTGCTTGATTTTCTGTTTTCTGCATGTTCACTTAGGACTGCTAGAACACACCAAAACCTGTTATTGCTTGGCTTTACTTAGTGACTTCTGATCACATCTTAATTATTAGCATCACACCCATTTGGATTGACAACCTAAAATACTACAACGACATGATAGTGCTTTAGGATTAATTGACTAAAAACTTATTATCAGCCTTATCAAAAAACCCTTTGATGAGTCCCTTTACCATGCAAGAGTAGATCTCTAGTTGCGTTTAAAGGGCTAGTCAAAGGGGGGTTGATGATCTAATGTTGAAGTGGCGTTAACTATGTTTTTTTTTTATTGTTTATACTGTCTTTTTTCTAGTTGAGTTTGTCCTTAATGAATTTATGCTCGGTACACCCACCTAGAACATGATCTTAGGAGTTTTATGCTTGGCAGAATCTTGTGTAATACTCTTTAATCTAACTCACGAATGAATATTGTGCTACAACCTGTGGTAGTTGATTTATAGGGCCTTATGGGCTAGAATCGAACTTGAACTTAATGCTTTGATCTATGTAACGTTGCCTTCGATAGTTGGGTAACAGAATGTGGGGAGATTAGCCGACTCTAAGCCTATACACCATAGGGTTAGTCAAAAATGAATGAGTTTTGTATGTGAGAGAATTTGGAAATAAACAAACCTAACTGTGTTATCCTTTGACTTAATCATTGAATCCATTGTGATCTCTTGAATACCCAATGGTTCTCTTATTCCTTTCATTTGCTTGATTTACTTTCTTCCTTGACTTACTTATTTACTTGCAACAAAACCCTCTTTTGTTTATTGGTCCTAGCTTTACTCTTGATAGTTAGGTTTTAACGCCTAACTAGGTTGTATTCAATTTCTCCTTAAACACTAACATGTTGATGCAGCAACATGGGGTGTCAATCCATTTCACTGGGTTTGCTAAGCAGTCAAAATGTGTACAAAAGCAACTAAGTCAAGCCAGATGTATAAAGATGGTGGGTTTCTAGTAACAATCCTAAATCAAGTTTCAAACAATAAAAATGAGAACTAAGTGCCCTACTCGATCACAAGTTCGAGTAAAACCAAGCAAACGACAGATTCAAGGACAAAAATGCAATAATAGGTAACTAAACAGGGTGAAGGCAAATAATAGGTGAAAGAAATGCAATAATAGGTGAATGTAAATAAGCAAATAAATCTAAGAAGAATAGAAGCCCTAAAGATGGATTCATTGATAAAAGCAAATCTAGGGTCTATCAGGTGGTTAACAAGTGAAAGGCAAATACCCTAGACAAAATGTTTTAATACAGATCAAAGCAGTCTCGCATCAATGACCTCAAACAGAGTTAGGTCCAGACTTGGTCTTGTCAAAGGAATCTAACTCAGCAGGCACTAAGCACCAACAAATCAAAGCCAAAAAGCCCTCCAAAGAGCCATCTCTGGGATAGAGGAACCAATCTCTGGAATTAGTAGATCAGGCATTCCATGTGAACATCTTTTGGATGAAGAATGCCTTAGGCGAATTCCAATTGATCAGAAAGAAATAAACATTAAGCCCAACTAATCCAAAAGGGATCTAACCTAATCTTAACCACCTGAAAAACCCTGAAATTACCCTAATCTAATCCATCCTCAAGAACCCTAATCACTACTCTAGCAACATAATCAAGAACACAAACCCATAAATTACTCTAAACATATCAAAATGTAGATCTAAGCTAGATAAACAACTTTACTCAAAGAACTAAATGCAAAAATGAAATTGATTAAGAGTAATTAAGGTTCAAAGATTCTAAAACACAAAAATAAACTAAAAGATAAAAGCTTGGTCCTTTGGACAAACCCCAAAGTGACCTATTTATAGTAAAATCCCAAAAACCTTAGGACACAAGAAGACAAAAGACTTGAGACGGTTTAGTGGATACTCGACCTTTGGGGATCGAGTGACAGGATGCTACAAAGATTGCGCCTTTGCCTTTATGCTTTGAATGATCGCTGGGTCGAGTAGTTTCTTCTTCCTCTCCTTTTCTTATGCTCAGTTGTCTGGTTGAGTGGGGAAATGAGGAGGATCGGAAGGCCCTTTGATCGATCTTTAGGTTAGATGGAATCCGTTGGCTGTGATCGAGTGATTGGTCAAGTAAAGGATCGAGTATGGGGTCGAGTGGTGATGTATGTTTATTTCGCCTCAGGCTTTTACCTAATAGACAACACCACTACTGCAAGAGCACATTATATCGGAGTAGTATTTTAGGATCAAATCCACAAGGAGAGAAGTAGTTTAGAGAAATCCTTAAGAAGAGAGTGAAACTAGGACAAAAATAAAAGAGAGGGGGTTGTGTAGTGACCCTCGCTAAGGGGTATGCGACCAAGCGGGCAAACATCTAGGAACGTCCAAGGAAGAACTAAAAGAGAAAAGAATAGTAAAAGGACGAAAGCCAAAGATATGGGCAAGGTAAAAATGAAACTGGCCAATTCTAGTTTGAAATGGGGTAATCCGGGCGAAGCCAAAACTGGAGAAAGTTGCCATGAATACATGATCATTGACCATATGTGCCCAAAAGGTGATAAACCATCAAAGGGAAAAAGAAATAACTATTTGGGCAAGAATGAGCAAAGATGGGCAAGAATGGGCAAGATTGGCCAACATAGGCGTGGCGTAGGCGAAGTTTGCCCCACCGGGCGTTGACCGCGCCATGGACACGTGGGCTGGCTTACTTGGAGCTTAAGCAAAGTTGCTTGGAGCTGAATTTTAAAGGATTGGAGCTGAAGTTAAGTCCCTTGGAGCCGAAGTTAAGTCCCTTGGAGCCAAAGTCTTGATGTCCACGTGTCATCGTCCTAGCGTTGCCACGTGAGTGACATCACATGCGGACGACATGTGTACTGGCTGACTCACCCCTGCCGCCCCTAAATAAGCTCCATTCGGCCTTAAGAATTTTCAGAGGGAAAAAGAGAGAGAGAACCAAAATGCTGTTGAGTTATTAACTGCCCGTAAGACCGAGAAAACGTGAAGAAGGCCTTACCGTCGATATTCTTGACCGTGAGTGAAGAATTCCTGTCAGTGATCGAGAATTCCTGCCCATGAGCGAGAAATCTATTCAGTTATCCTGTCTGATCGAGAACCTACCGAGGAACCCGTCCCATAAATGTTTATTCGGACTAAAGCTTCATGAATCAAGGCTGCTTCTATCAAGAGGTGTTAGATCAAGATGAGGAGAGTTAAATTGAGATGGGATCAAGATTGGGAAGCCATGGAATGTCCGAGAATTGTTGAAGCTAACCTTAAACCTTCAACCGAATCTATGTGAGTCTTGAAGCGTGTGATATGGCACATGATAGGTTTGGGTGTTTATTTGGGTGATTGATTGATTGTTTAGTTCCATGATCAAATACTTGGGGCATTTAACCGCACCATGGACACGTGGCTCAGCTAACTTGGGGCCCAAGAAAGTTGCGTGGAGCCGAAGTTTGGATGGCCACATGTCACTCATCTTCTAAAGCGGTGAGCGTGTCATCATGGGCGGATGACACGTGGATTGCTGACTCGCCCAAGCGTTTGACATGTGTACATGCTGACACGCCCTTGCTTTGCCTATTCAAGCCCAACTCGACCCGAAATGATTTGTGAAGAGAAAGTGAACGAAAGTGAGAGGCTGCCGAGTTAAAGACCGTTCGTCCGATTCAAGTTAAGGTCCTGTAGCCAAAATTTCTTTCCGAATCATTGCACGCATCCTGTTGGTTACTGAGTGAGTTCTAGAAAATTGTTTAAGTTTCAAAATCATATTCTTATGCATTCTTGATTGATTTCGTGAGTTATATGAATTGTGTGAATGGTTATATTGGATTGCATATGTGATCTTTAGATTCTTATGCTATTGTTTATGGTTGGGAGGTTGTGTTGGGATATTGATGATTCTATTATTTGATTTAGCCATATTTTTCATAATATCTTAAACTTTAGGGTCTTGGTACGATGTGTTTGTGGTAGGAGGCAAAGACCATAAGCGTGCCAAGATCGTGATTTGTCTGACCTTCGTAGTGAACCATGCTATCGTGGGGTCTTGTAACGATGTTACTTTATCACCATGAAGTGCAAAGAACTCGAAGAGACGGGGAAAGCTACCCTGGCCGAGTGTATACACGACGGTGTAACGTTTGGTAGTGATGCTCCGGTTGCATACCTTTGTGGTTGTAACGCGGGAGATCACGGGAGTGTGTGTGTTTGGTGTTGGGTTTGAAGAAAGCATATCGGGCCCTTTAAAACTTACTAAAACTGGAGTCTTAATGCATTTGCATATTTTTGTAGTTTGCTTCGGCAAGCTACCTTACGTTGCCATGCTTTGTTGTGTGTTCCATGTTGGGTATTTGGGTTGGGGTAAACTAATGTCTGTTGCAGGGAATCCCGAGTTCACTGAGTAATCTTAGATTACTCATGATTCTACTTATTTTGCAGAAAACCCATAGTGAGGATTAGAGCGCGTGGTGGACAATAGGAAACTTGGAGTAGTTTTGTGCCTTTTGTAAAACAAGTATGTTTCTATTATGTACCGTGCTTTTGGCACTAGGCCTTGGCCATAAAACTTATAAATGTTTGGTAACATATTGTAAAATATCTATACTTATGAAATAAATCAGGTTTCTTGTACAAATTTGCGAGTAATGAATGATAATGACTTAGTCTGAATCGGCACAACACTTAAATATCGTAAGGGTTGGCAAGCCTAAACAATGTTTTAAGTGGGAGAGTGGTCGTCAATACGTCGGCCAAGGGTTAGGATGGGTTCCCAAACCTCGGTTGGATGTTGATGATCAATCTCAATGTGGCGTTTTCGGGGCGCCCATGACTTGTCTGGTCATAGAGCGTCTCGGGGGCGTTACAATTTGTGGTATCAGAGCATGGTTAATGATGCTAGCAAGACTCGTGTTTTTCAAAATGTTTTATCGAGTAATCCTGTCTTTTCACCATTGTTAGGTAGATGGGTTAAGTTTACCTTGGTTGATTGAATGCAGATTTCTTGTCAAAGAACGGAGAGGAACGAGTCGATGAATTTCTCACCTGTTTATGAAAACTGGAGTCAGCACTTCGGGCCGGAAGACTGGGTACCGTATGTTGGAGGAGAAGGGGATGAGGGATACTATTATCCCAATATGTATGGAACGCCTGATTGGGATGTTCCCGCAACCATACCAGAATACTCCTTACCAAGGTTTATGCACTGTAGCACATCCAAAGGGTCACAGTCAGAGACAAGATCACATGTTCCTGTGAATCAACCCACTGCACACAAAAATCCGTCGCTGCCAAGATAAGTTGATGAAGGAAATGGGGAAGGTCGTAATGTTCAAAGTGTGTTGGAGACTCAATCGATGTTGGGGATGATTCAGACCTTGTTGACTCATATGATTCAACAATAGCTACACTAACAACAGATGCAGAAAAGCCAGCGTGCCGAATCTCCTTCGGCAAAGTTCTTAAAGCTGGTTATGGATAATGAAGGATTTAGGTGTTCGAAGTTTAAAGGAGAGCAGAATACTGTTTTAGCGGATAAGTGGTTGAGGAACCTGGAAATGAATTTTGAAAAGTCAAGGTGCCCGGAAGACTTTAAGGGCCACATAGCGGTATACTTTTAAGATGAGGATGGTCGAGCTTGGTGGGATAGTGTTGTTTCACGATACCGCGACCAGCCTATCACATGGGAAATGTTTAAGAAGGAGTTTGAGTCTAAGTATTTTCTACCAGAGGCATGTGATCGTCTGGAGTTGCAGTTTATGAGTTTGGAACAAGGGCAAAAGATTGCCTTTGCGTAGGAGCAAATTTTTACAAGACTTTGGAGATATTTGTACAACGAAAGGGATGATGAAGCTATGATGGTACGAAGGTTCCTAAGAGGACTAAGTTTGGGTGTTTATTTGGGTGATTGATTGATTTTTTAGTTGCATGATCATATGCTCTTGCATTCATTGATTTATTTCGTGAATCATATGAGTATTAGTTAATAGTGTGAATGGTGGTAATGAGCCGCATATGAGATCTTTTAGATTCTTATGCTTAAGGCTTATAGTTGGGAGGTTGTGTTGAGTAAGGATATTGATAATTCTATGAGTTTGAGTAACCATATGTCTCATAATATCTTGAAATGTTGGGTCTAGATGCGTGGTGCTCGTGGTAGGAGGCAGAGACCATAAGCGTATCAAGATTGTGGTATGTCTGACCTTCATAGTGAACTGTGCTATTGTGGGGTTTTGTTCTTTACAGTTTCTTCTCGAAGAACTTCGCATAACTACATACCAGCTTGATGCATCATCTTCTCTAGAATAAAAGACTTGCTTTGCCTGAGAGGCTAGTATAAACGGATCTTTCAAGAAGCTAACTTGACTGTGATTCAAGTTAACAAGCGTGAACCCATCTTCTACCTTAACTCTGTTTCCTCTAACTGCCCATTGACACCGGAATATAGGCACATAAAACACATTATAATCCAGCAAAATGATATCTATGACTCTACCATAGTAGGATACCAAATCCACCACTTGTGAGTTATCTTTAGCACTAGATCTACACATAGCAGTTGACTCATAATAAATCCCACTATTCTGACTTTGCCTTTGAAGTGAGCTTGTGTGGAAACGATGCCCGTTCACTATATACCCAGTAAAGGACCTAGCACTACATCGTGGACCATATGCTATCCACTTAATTATATCTTCATGTTCAGTCGAACCAAGAGGTATCTAGCAAGCGGTTAAAGAGACTATCAGTTAGAGTTAACCAGAATCACCATCACGAGATTTCAATCTATTCTCTTAACCAAGAAAAGAGATGATTTACCTGTTCTTTTAACCAAGAAGCATAATTTTTGGCATGCATACTCCATAAGTGTGATGCATCACGCCTACACCTTGGATTTGAGTCTTGTAGATGTTGTAGATGCATGCTTACAAAAGAGAAATTTAAGAATTTCAGTTACATATATAATCATATTGATCAAGTGCAGCCATGTTTTAAGAAAGAAAGAGAACTTACTCTACATATTGGTCAAGTGCAGCCATGTTTTGAATAACAGCAAGATGAGCTATATTCTTGTCCATTTCACTTAGAGTTATTGAAGTCCCTGCTGATATCGGACGCCCTTCTAAAATAGAGCTGTTCTCATACTCTGTATTCCTATCTACTTTTTCTTCTACATTGGTTGTATTCTTCAAGAAATCACCACAGAACTGAACACACTCTTCTTCAAGGTATGACTCCGCAATACAGCCCTCTGGCCTTGCAGGATTTCTTACAAAGTCTTTTAAAAATTTCATGTACCTACAATACAAAGGAAGCATCTATATTACAATGGATTTCAGTGACTTATACTAAGTGTTTAAAGTAAGGTGCAAAGAAATATCTCAAATGGGTACATCCATCTGAAATGAACTGGTCCTCCAAGTCTAGCTTCCCTTCCTAGATGTACAGTCAAGTGTATCATGATATCAAAGAAGCTAGGAGGGAAAAATCTTTCAAACATACAAAGAGTTTCCACTATTTTAGTTTCCATCACTGAAATAACCTCTCTGTCAATAACTCTCTGGCTCAAATGGTTAAAGAATGCACATAATCTTAAGATTGCTGTCCTTGGCCCTTTTGGTAACAAACCTAGAAGTGCAACCGGAAGAAGCTGTTGCATCAACACATGATAATCATGTGATTTGAGTCCTGTTATCTTGCAGTCGTCTAAGGAAACGCCTCTTGCTATATTAGAACAATAACCGTCTGGACCTTTAAAGTCATGTAGGCGCTTGCAAAATGTTTTCTTCTCCTTCTTTGACAAAGACCAAGGTGTTGCGGGAAGGTAAGTTCTCTTTCCTTGTGTTGTAGGATGCAAATCCTTCCTTATCCCAAGATTTTGGAGGTCTTTACGGGCATTAAGACCGTCTTTTGATTTTCCACAATGTAACAATGTAGAGACAATGCTTGAAGCCACATTTTTCTCTACATGCATTACATCCAAGTTATGTCTTACCGTGAGATCATATAGAGAATACAAATACAATTATAAGGTTTCACATTAAACAAATATCCGTTTATCAATTCTAAAATTATATTAAGCTATACATACCTCCCAATAAGGCAGCTTGAATAAGATAGATCGTTTCTTCCATCTTGATAACTCATCCTCGTCAACTTCTACTTCTTCTTCTTCTTCGGATTCACTTGATGAATAATCACTATCAGATAATAGAACAGTCCTTTTTCTCTTCCTCCCAGATCCTTTCACATTTCCAAAATCGTTTTTAAAGTTTCTCAGGTTTTGAGAAACTTCATGACCAGTCAAAATTCTGCCCTTTCTCCCATGTTCTGATTTTCCATCAAACCAAGCCTTCTTATCCCTATAACTATGAGTTGGCCCCAATCCTTTTCTATGACTCATATACACATGCTTCCTGCTAAACTTCAACCACATACTATCTTGTGTTTTTACCACAAATAGGACATCCCATTTTACCCTTTACCTTGTAACCAACTAAGTTTCCATAAGCCGGAAGGTCACTTATAGTCCAAAGAAGCATTGCCTTTAGCGTGAATGTGCTTTTACTTTAAGCGTCATAAGTGACCTCTCCCTTCTTCCACAAATGATTCAAATCTTCAATAAGAGGTTCTAAGTACACATCGATGCTATTACCAGGCTGTTGTGGACCAGGAATGAGCAGTGTAAACATTATGTTCTCCTTCTTCATACATAGGTCAGGAGGCAAGTTATAGTTAACTAAAAGAACCGGCCAACAACTGTACTGTATATTCTTCATATTGAACGGATTAAAGCCATCTGTAGACAGTCCAAGTCGCATGTTCCTTGCTTCAGCTGCAAATGTTGGATACTCACATTCATCTTATCCCAAGTCACAGAATCCACAGGATGACGGAGTTTTCCATCACTACTCTTGTTAGTGAAATGCCACCTTAAGTCCTTGGCCATTTCAGCTGTCCTGAACATTCTCTTAAGTCGCAGGATAATCGGAAAGTACCGCAGAACCTTCTGTGGGACACCTTTCTTTACTACACCACTGTGAGTATTAATCTTCCACCGAGAAGCTTTGCATTTGGGACAATTGTCCAGCTTCTTGTACTTCTTTCTGAATAGGCAGCAGTCATTCACACAAGCATGGATCTTTTCATATCCCATGTCGAAGCTCTTCAAAAATTTCTTGACATCATACAATGATGTGTGCAGCACATTATCTTTAGGCAACATATTTGGCAATGTCTCAAGCAGCTCATTGAAGCTCTTGTCAGACCATCCATTACGTGTTTTAATCCTAAAGAGAGACACAATCGCCGAGAGCTTGATGTGGTTTAAACAACTCGGGTATAAAGGGGGTTCAGCATCTGCTAGTTTGGCTAGGAATTCATCTTCTCTCCTGTCCTCGTCTTCTGCTATCTCAGCTAAGTCACCCAATGGAGTCTCTACTAAGTCCCGCTTGCTAGCCAGCTCTTCATCAAAATATTCAGCAGCCTTGTATAGCTCAAGAATTTCATCATTCCTCTGATTTGTGGTACTTACGCCTTCAGCTGAAGCCACAGAGTCTCCATGATGATACCATTCACTTTGCAACTTGTATGCCTCATCCATCCCTTTGGTTACCAGATGGACAACCACATCACTGCTTGACTGCTGGTATACGTTACGACACTCTTTACAGGGACATATAATCATATCGATATCTCCTAGAGCCGCAACCACATCACGTACAAAACTCCGAGCACCTCTCTCGTAATTGGGATCAGCTCTTCAATGAATAAAGAAAGCCAAATAGAAGCCTCTTAAAGTATCCAAAACCCATTTGTAAACCTAACCTATATAAGATAATTCCTTACCTGCATAGCTGCACCCATGTCTTGTCCAACATTATATAAGCCTAAACCTTTTTAACACCAATTCAAGCCATAACCAACATTAAAAAGAAAGAAAGCACATTCACTCACAGCGACATCTTATGTGGAGACATTTCTAATATAAACACAATTCTAAAGACAACCAAAGCAATGCAAATAACGGATGAATCACAATCACAATTCTAAAGACAACCAAAGCAATGCACAGAACCAAAACAGTCGCGGAAAATGAAGCAAATTCACAGACAAATGGAATCACAATCACAAAGACAACCAAAGCAACTGAAGAGACTAACCTGTCGTGTGATTACAAGAACAACAAGCTTCAGTTTCCAAGCGTTTCAATCACCAACACTTGCAAAAAAAATAGCATAATCATTTGACAATGAAGCTAGACAACTTATGTAATCGATTGTTATATAATATCTACAAGAATTATAACTCTGAAACTTGTAATCGAATCACATTACCCAAGAACCCTAATTTCACATAAACCAAATCGATGCACATAAACCCTAAATTCAATAAAACCATCTCAAAATCGTTTGACAATATATTTGGGAGTAAAGAGGAATTAGTGAAAGGAAGAAACACATGCCTTTGATTTGAGCTCGCTGACGCTGGCGATTAAAGAGGAATGTGACTTCGATGGAGCTTGAATGTGACTTCAATGGAGCTCGAAATAGAAGCAGACCGGCGAGAGAGAAGATTATAGTTTCGGGGATAATGAAATTTTGTGTTTGAGACTGTAGAATTTGACAGCAATCGTGGATCAGAGAATTTGGTGTTTTTTTCTGAAACCTTAGGTCTTTGCCGAGAGAAGAGGGAAGAGACATGAATAGTTCTAGACGCGCTTAAGTGAATAATTTAGGTAAAGTGTTGGCGGGTTGAGTGATTTTAGACTCCCACTCATGTATTTCCTATCATAGCGTTTTTAATAAACTATTAAAAAAGAACCCAAAAAAAAATTAATCTTTCATAGCAGTGACGGAAAATGTGTTATCCTCGTCTGCTATCAATGTGGATATTTGTTGTAGTGCATCATACACATGACATCTTGTCATATTTGACTCCACAACACTAACCAATCTTCTTATTGCTTCTCAAAGCTCTGATGGTGTGCTGAAATCCATATGAGTCTTTGGCTTTATATCTTCTATCAAAGAAACACTCCTTTAGCTTTTGAGAACCGGTTGAGATTCTAGTTCTTATACTCAATCATACACATGACATCTAGTCATATTTGACTCCAAAACACTAACCAAGCTTTTTATTCCCTCTCAAAGCTTTGATGGTGTAGCCAAAGTCAGCATGAGTCTTTGGCTTTGTATCTTCTAACAGGAAAACACTACTTTAGCTTTTCGGAACCGGTTGCGGTTCTAGTTCTTATACTCAATCATACACATGAAATCTATTCATATTTGACTCGGAAACACTAACCAAGCTTTTTATTGCTTCTCAAAGCTATAATGGTGTAGCCGAAGTCCGTATGAGTCTTTGGGTTTGTATGTTGTAGCATGGAACACTATTATCTTTTAGGAACAGATAACACTGTATTTACTCATGTTACTCATATGTTTATCATCATTTAGCTTAGTGTTCACTCATTGCTTCATATCATTTTGCACCACATTTAGCTTATTTTGCACACTTAGGCATTTAGGATCATATTGCATACATATTGCATGTTTTTGTATGTTTTTAGGTGTAGAAGGAGGATACATGGAAATCACTCGACCCTATACTCTATCAAACCAGGAGGGAAGCAGCAGGGCAATTCACTCGACCATTCACTCGATCCAGGCAGCTACATAGGAAGCAGTAGACACCACTCGACCCCCTACTCAATCCTCTACTCGCCCAAGTACTCGACCAAAAGCAACCCATTCCACAAGACTTGTTGATCATTCAAAGCGCCTTCAGATTCTTTTCATTCCACACTCAACCAGACAGCAGAGCATAAGAAGAGGAGAGGAAGAAGTAACTACTCGACCAATTGATCATTCAAAGCAGACTTTGTAGCACCCTTTTTACTCGATCCCCAAGATCGAGCATTCCTCTAAACCGCCTCAAGTCTCTTGTCTTCTAGTGAATCTAGGGTTTTCGGAATTTTACTATAAATATGTCTTTTGGGGTTTGTCCAAAAGACGAAGCTTTTATTCTGTAGATTTTCTTTGTGTTTAAGAATCTTGAAACCTTAATTACTCTTAATCTATTTTGTTTTTGCATTTAGTTCTTTGAGTAAAGTTGTTTATATTGTTTAGATCTACATTTTGATATGTTTAGAGTAATTTTTGGGTTTATGTTCTTGATTTTGTTGTTTGAGTAGTTATTAGGGTTCTTGAGGATGGATTAGATTAGGATAATGTAACGCCCCTGAATCGCCCTATTGGCGGACAAGCCACGGGCGACCTAGTTACACTACAGTGAAGATGATCGACCATAACTCAGTAGAGGTTCCAGATGAATCCGGATCCTTAACCAGATTATAATCGACCATCTTCCCACTAGGAACACCACTTAGGCTTGCCAACCCTCATGATATTCTAGTGTTGAGCGACCCGGACTAGGTCTTATATCATTAAACACTCGGCTGCTTTTAAGAAAACACTTTATATGTAGTATATAGCTTATACTTTGCAAAGAGTTACCCAAAAATATATCTTTATGTCGGATCCTTGTTAAAAATACATAATAACAAGTAATTTTGCAGAAGCAACGCAAACATTCTATTTCCGGCAATTCCTAGTGTTTGTCTTCCCGCTATGGTCATCCCACTATGGTTACCTGTAAGACAAGTAGAATCATGAGTAATCTAGCATTACTCAGTGAGCTCGGTCTATGCAGAATTAAATCTCTAGGGTTTAATCAACTTAATAAGTAAACTTAGCCATCATATATCACAAAACACGCAGCAAACGTATTATTATATATTTATAATAATACCAGAATATGCAGCCGAACTAGACACATGAATGAACCTTGGGCCCAAAATACTGTAAACCTTACCAAAAAGGTGCACCACAACATCAGCACAAACTCCCGCATACGTGTATACATTTTCTCCACATGTATGCTATCACACACACGTACGTCCACACCCACACCACACGTACGTACACAACTATGAACACCCGAGCTTATAATCGGAACATCACTTTAGTGCATCGTCATGCATTACCCGACATACGCTACGAGACTTGTGCCATCATGTAAGTGACCACTCAGGATCAAGACTTACTGACACAATCACAACACAAAAAGGAAGGTAACAGCTTACTTAAAGCATGATGGTATCGGGTAAACCCTGAATACCACTTAGACACAATAACCTCATGTAGTACTAAATATAAGTAGTTTACCACACCCCAAACAAGTATAACAAAATCAAGTACTAAATCACGTATTTATATATATATATATATATATATATATATACATGATATAGCAAGGACTTATTCACAGCCTCATAGCATATCTCATATAAGTATAACAATCTAACCAGGCAAGTAATCCCTCGAATCAAATCTCGATTCATCAAGTAAACTTAGTTAAGTCCATATTCACTTAGCCTAGTCATGCACCAGTCCATTCCATTCCTTAATGATATTAACTATCAAGTTCATCAAGTAACCATCATTTTAAGATTCAAGTTCTAACTTAAACCGAATTCCGATTAGTTAAGTCTAAGTGACTATGCATGCATATGATCTAAAGACTAGCTCTAGAAAACATGCAAACAAACACACAATTCGACCACAACTCACATATTCGGTAATTTGGAAGGTTTCTGGGTCTCGGGCAAAATTCCTCGATAACGGTCGACGATCCCTTACTCACGGTCAAGTTCTCTCGACCACAGGCGTCGATTCTCCAGGCACGGACAGAGTTTCCTCGACCACGTGCAAGATTTACTGAATTTGGGCAAGTTTTCTCGGTTGCAGACGAGTTATCTGTCGGGCAGCCTTACAGTCTCTCTCTCGCCTTCAAAAATGAAAACGGGCAGAGATGAGCATCATTTATAGTCCGCCCAAGGTCGGCCATGCAGCATCGCCCCCTGCCACATGTCCGGACAGCTGTCGTGCCCACATGCGACAGGTGTGTCTCAGACGATGGCGTGGCGACAGGTGGCGACGTGATATGATCATGGAAAACATTAAGGATATGGAGCATGAACCGGAGCTTGAACGTGAGCTTGTAGCCGAGGAAGGAGCTAAGCTTGTAGCCAAGGATGAGCTTGTAGCGGGGGAGAAGCTTGAGGCAGAGGATGTTCTTGTCGCACCGGACGTTCCAATGACTCGTTCTAGAGTTAAGCTATTCAACCAAGCCATTGGATGGATGCTTAACCACATTTGGGACCGACCAAATGACTTGAGCCAAGTCACTACCTCTTTGGTTTTGATTCAAGCTCAAGGACCTCATCAAGATGGATAAGTGATTCATGAGTGCTCTTTTTCCCTGCCTTTGGTTTTGTCCCAATGGATTTTCCAAAGGAAGGTTTTTAATGAGGCTTATGTATTCGCTTCATATAATCCATTTTGATGATTCAAGGCCCAAGCCCACTAAAATAAAGAGACAATTTCGTGGCCTTTGACGTTGAAGGGTTACTTTTGAATTTTAAACTTTGTTTTTAATTTCTGTTGTGTTCTAGGCAGCCTTGGAGCTTGTTCCAAGACTTGTCTCGTCATCTTCTCTTCTTTTTCTCTTTATATACTCTTGTATTCTCTTTTGAGAACTTATCTTTCTTTTAATCAAAAACCTTTTCTAAGAAGATCATCTTGCTGGTGTGTATATCCAGCAAAACCCTTAGTCTCTTTTGGTATTTTGAAGCCTTTCTGCAAGCTTCTGTGATATCCATCGATTCATTCAAATCGATCCATTATCACGGCTTCACAGCCACCTCTATCCTTTGCTCAACTTAAGAATGTCGAGTCCTTGGGAGGATCTCATCATGTGGTATCAAAGCACACTCTGAAAGTTGAGTCTTCAATCTCACCATTTTGTGTCTTTTCATCTTCAAATCTGTTTCCGTCTGTCACCTTCATTTAATTTTTATAATTAATTGGCGTGTGTTAAAATTGCGAAATCAACTGTCACAGGTTTGGAAAAGAGTCTACTATTTTTGAAAAAATTTCTGAAATATTTGGAAACGATTTGGTAGTTTTTAGCATCCCAACAAGTGAAACTATCGTAATTAGGATTCTAGGGTATCTGAAGGGTCTGTTCGTGTTTGTTTCAAAAGAACTAGTTACTGGTGTTGTTTTGTTGTCTCTATTGCAGAAAGAATGGCTGAAACTGAAGAGGAAGAGACTAACCACAATCGCAACAACAAACTTTTGGTGGAAGCCTTTGAGAAAATGATGGACACCAAACTGAATGCTTTTCGCCAAGTGTTTCATGAGAAACTAGAATTAGGGCAGACTCGTCCTCGAGTACAAAGAAGAGTTGATGAGCAGCTTGAGCAAAGAGATGAAGCTACAGATCAGTACTATGGGCATAGGAGCTCTTTATCTCGCAATAGTCATAGGAGACACCATAGACGTGCTAATGAAGGTAGAGATCTTTTGCAAGACAATCTTGGAGGTCTTAAGCTTAAAATTCCACCATTCCATGGAAAAAATGATCCAGATGCTTATTTGGAATGGGAAAAGAAGATTGAATTGGTTTTCAATTTTCAACACTACACCGAGATCAATAGGGTAAGAGTTGTTGCTACCGAATTTTATGACTATGCTTTGAGTTGGTGGGATCAACTAGTTACTTCACGGAGGTGTAAGCAAGAACTTCCATTGGAATCTTGGTCCGAAATGAAAGCTATTATGAGGAAGAGGTTCGTCCCTAGTCACTACCACCGTGAGCTGCATCTCAAGTTGAGGAATCTTACACAAGGGAACCGTTATGTCGAAGAGTACTACAAAGAAATGGAAACTTTGATGTTGCGGGCTGATATTTCCGAGGATAGAGAAGCAACTATGTCAAGGTTTCTTGGAGGTTTGAACAGAGATATTCAAAACAGATTGGAGACTCAATACTATGTTGAAATAGAAGAGATGTTGCACAAGGCGATTTTGTTTGAGCAGCAAGTTAAGACGAAGAGTTCTTCATGATCTAGTTATGGTTCAGGAACCGTTGTTAAGCCTACTTACCAAAGAGAGGAGAGAACCAGCAGCTATAAGCCGATTGTCAGTTCAAGGGCTGAAATTAACCATATGCTGCAGTTCAAGATTACAAAGGAAAGGCTGAAATTTCTACATCTAGAGTTCGTGATGTTAGGTGTTACAAATGTCAAGGGAAAGGGAAAGGACATCATACAAATGTCACGAATCACATGGATAATGGAGATATAGAGTCCGAGGAGGAGATTCCAGATCACCTTCTTCATTGAAAGAGAATGAGGAGCTGCCGGCTAAGGGTGAGTTGTTGGTATCTAGGAGAACTTTGAGCATCCAAACCAAGACCGATGATAAAGAACAGAGAGAAAACTTGTTTCACACGGGTTGTCATGTGCACGGGAAAGTTTGCAGCCTCATCATTGATGGAGGGAGTTGTAACGAATGTGGCAAGTGAAACTATGGTTAAGAAGCTTGGATTGAAAGTGCAAAAACATGTGAAACCATACGTTCTTTAGTGGCTTAATGATTGTGGCGAAATGAGGGTTAAAAATCAAGTGGTTGTGCCCATTGTTATCGGGAAGTATGAAGATGAGATCTTATGTGATGTTTTACCAATGGAAGTTGGACTTATTCTTCTTGGAAGGCCGTGGTAATCTGATAGGAAGGTAATACATGATGGTTTCACTAATCGTCATTCATTTGAGTTTAAAGGAGGGAAGACTATTCTGGTCCCTATGACTCTACATGAGGTTTATCAAGATAAAATACATCTGAAACAAAAGAAAGAAAAAGTCGTCAAGCAGCCCAACTTTTTTGCAAAATGTGGTGAGGTTAAGAGTGCTTATTCTTCTAAGCAACCAATGTTATTGTTAGTTGATAAATGTGCATTTTACATGTTTTGAGCATCCATTTGTTATCACTATTGCATCATATCACCACTGTTTCATACCATTTCTCATCATTTGTCATCACTTTGCATGTTTAGGATAGTTTTGCATGCATGTTGCATATTTGTGTTAATTTCAGGTGATTTCGAGCTGTTGACGAGCTAACTAGAAGAAGCGGACTTGATCATGTGAAACCACTCGACCGCCTGGTCGAGTAGATGCTTCACAACCTCAACAGATCACTCGACCCCTGGTCGAGTAGAAGACTTCATCACTTCACGTCACCACTCGACCCCTGGTCGAGTACCACCAAGACAACCACTCGATCACATCACTCGACCCCCTGGTCGAGTATCATCACGTCCACCACATCACCTTCACTCGATCACCCTACTCGACCACATGGTCGAGTACCTTCATCACCTTCACTCGATCACTCTACCACCAAGCCGAGTACCACCATCTCTATCACTCGACTACATACTCGACTGCCAGCTTCATAGTCTTCCCCATTCCACATTCAACCAGACACTTGAGCGCAAGGAAGAAAAGGAAGAAAAGAAGAGTACAGTTATTAATCCGTCCCAATACTGTGTCGTTCTGAGTATTAGGGTTTCAGAATATTTCACTATAAGTAGCATGTACTTTACATTTTTGATAATCGAAGTTTTATTCTGTAGACACTGTGTTCTTGACGTTTTTGTAATCCGGATTTTTCTTAATCTATTCAGTATTTGCTTTTGATTTTGTTTACTATTGTTCATCCTATTATCATCTTGTTATTACTCTGTTGATATCATGTTTTCATTCTTATCATCGTTTATGCTTTCTACAATGATGTATGAGTAGTGACTAGGTTTCTGAGGATGGCTTAGAGTAGTTTAGAATTCTCAGTATGCTAGGTGGTTGGGTTTGATTTATAGATCCCTTCTGGAATAGTTGTTGTTAATGCCCATTGCCTTCTGATCAATTGGAATATGAGCCCAGACATTTCTGCGCCCAACACGTTTTCGATGAAATGTCTGAACCACTAATTCCAGAAATTCGTGGCTCTATACCAAGGTATTGGTTGCAAGGAGCGTTTTGGCTTTAACTTGTTGATTCGTAATGCCTGTTAGGTTAGCTCTCGTCAATGGTGATTGAGTTTGAGACTAGTTTAACTTGAGGGTCTCTATTGCGGTGGCACTTAGATTTGGTTAATGAACTTGTTGTCTAGGGATAATTTATTGAGCATGTCGATCACCTGTAAACTGAGGAAACAAAACTACTCAATTACCCCATCCTTGGGAATTTCTTTATCTAATTGATTTTTTTGTTTACTCTGCTGTTGTTTACTGCATATTGTCACATGTTGCTTAGTTTTTGCAATTCTTTCCTGTTATTCGACGTGATACTCGACCACCCAGTTGTCTGGCAACAGACTGTACAGTCGAGTATCTTTGTTTCATTTACTGCCTGTTACTCGACCAGTCACTCGACCACACCCAGTGCTCTACAACGAGCTGTGTTGGTCGAGTGTTTTATTGTTTCTGTCTTATTTTCTGTTTTATGCATGTTCACTTAGGACTGTTAGAACACACAAAAACCTGTTATTGTTTGGCTTGACTCTGTGAACTCTGATTGCATCTTGATTGTTAGCATCACACTCATTGGGATTGACAACCTTCAGTACTACAACGACATGATAGTGCTTTAGGATTAATTGATCTTAAAAACCTATTATCAATTTGGCGCTGTTGCCAATTGGGTGTTTGTTTGTTACATTTGATATTTCAAACTTGCTTAGATCAACTCGAAATGGCTGATGAACAAAATCAACAGACAGAATGGCCCTACCAACAGACAGAATGGGCCGGCCAACATTGGTGCTTACCCCAGCACCCACTCGAAATGGCTGACGAACAAAATCAACATAATGGCCCTGCCAACATTGGTGTTGGAGATGCACCACGGGACCATCGTCAAAGGAAAGGAATTGCACCTCCTGCTATCCAGAACAAAAACTTCGAGATTAAGAGTGGTCTCATCTCGATGATTCTGGGGAACAAATTCCATGGTCTGCCAATGGAAGATCCACTCGACCACCTTGATGAATTTGATAGGCTCTACAACCTACCCAAAATCAACGGTGTCAGTGAAGACGAATTCAAGCTCCGGTTGTTTCCATTCTCCTTGGGCGACAAAGCACACAATTGGGAGAAGAGTCTGCCCCATGACTCAATCACCACTTGGGATGATTGCAAGAAGGCCTTTCTAGCAAAGTTCTTCTCCAATGCCAAAACTGCAAGACTCAGAAATGAGATTTCTGGTTTTTCACCAAAAATTGGTGAAAGCTCATGTGAAGCATGGGAGCGTTCAAGGGTTACACCAACCAATGCCCTCATCATGGCTTCAAGAAAGCCTCTCTGCTCAGCACTCTTTACCGAGGAGTTTTAACACACATCAGAATGCTTCTGGAAACCGCCATCAATGGGAATTTCCAGAACAAAGATGTTGAAGAAGGCTGGGAATTGGTTGAGAACCTAGCTCAATCAGATGGTAATTACAACGAGGACTGCGACAGGACCAGGCACAGGTGACTCTGAGGACAAACACAGGAAGGAGATCAAAGCGCTGAATGACAAGCTAGACAGAATTCTACTTAGCCAGCAGAAGCATATGCACTTTCTTGTTGAGGACGAGCAGTATCAAGTCCAAGATGGAGAGGGTAACCAGTTAGAAGAAGTTAGCTACATCAACAACAATCAGGGTGACTACAAAGGGTATAACAACTTCAAGACCAACAACCCTAACCTCTCCTACCGCAGCACCAACGTTGCTAATAAGACCAAGTGTATCCTCCACAGCCAACAACAAGGTCAGAACAAACCTTTTGTTCCCTACAACCAAGGTTTTGTTCCCAAGCAGCAATTTCAGGGAAACTACCAGCCCCAACCACCACCTGGGTTTGCAGTTCAGCAAAACCAAGGTCCTGCTGCTCTTGATGCTGAAATGAAACAGATGGTACAACACCTGCTACAGGGACAAGCATCTAGCTCCTTGGAAATTGCTAAGAAGTTATCTGAATTGCACCATAAGCTGGACTTCAGCTACAATGACCTGAATGTCAAAGTGGAGGCATTGAATACCAAAGTCAGATACTTGGAAGGAGAATTAGCATCTACCTCTGCACCTAAAGTTACAGGACTTCCTGGGAAGTCAATACATAATCCATAGGAGTATACAACTGCTCACGTCATCACTATCTGCCATGATCGAGAGCTGCCAACTCGACCTATTCCTGACTTAATCACTTGGACAGTTCAAGAAGTGGAGCCTTCTACTCAGATTGAGGTCTCTGTTGTTGAATTCAACCATTCTTCTGGTTCTCCACATCTCATTTAATCCACCTAAAAAGAGAAAGCAGCCATAATTGAGAGGATGGTAAAACGTTTCAAACTTACTCCATTACCATCACGTGCTCTTCCATGGAAATTCAGGAAAGCCTAGATGGAGAGATACAAGTCAGTTGCAGAGAAACAGTCAGACGAGATTGAAGCAGTGATGCCATTGATGGAAGTTCTCAACTTGATTCCTCATCCTCACAAAGATGTAACAAAATCTGATACTGGAAAGGATCAAGATGTATCACGATTCAGATGATGAATGTGATGTTACTCCATCTCGAGCTGCTGATAAGAGGATTCTTCAAGAAAAGTTAGGAGATTCAGGATCTTTTACTCTACCATGTTCCATTGGGGAATTAGCTTTCAGCGATTGCTTGTGCGATCTCAGAGCCTCTGTCAGCTTAATGCCACTCTCTGTGGCAAGAAGGTTGGAATTTGTTCAGTATACGCCTTGTGACCTAACTCTGATCCTTGCGGATAGGTCTTCAAGAAAACCCTTTGGCATGGTGAAAGATCTACCAGTCATGATTAATGGAGTGGAAGTGCCTACAGACTTCGTGGTGCTGGATATGGAAGAAGAGCATAAGGATCCCCTAATCATGGGAAGACCTTTCTTAGCCTCAGTGGGAGCAGTGATAGATGTCAGGAAAGGGAAAAAAAGTCTCAACCTTGGAAAGCACATCAAGTTGCAGTTTGACATCAACAAAACTCCACAAGAGTCAACAAAAGATGAAAAACCCTCTGGAGACGATAGAGTGATCCCAGGAGAAGGATATGAGACTGAAAATGTAAAAGAGCTTAAAAAGAGGTCTGATAAACAAGAAGAAACTATAGAAAGGCTAGCCCACACTGTTGAGGAACATAGGAGTAAGCTGAATCAGATGCAGAAGGAAGCTCAATCTAAAGGCGGGATTGACACTATCTCAAGAAAGAAGTTCACTTCAAGATGTTTTGAAGAGATAGATTACCCTCCAGAAGAGAAAGAAGCCTATTTTGAAGAGAGGGGAATTGAGTATTCTGAAGTAGACCTCTCCAGGGAGGACACTGAGTATGAGAATGATATTAGAGAGAACTATGCAGACCCTCTCTATCATTCATTTTCTTCTTGATAAGTGTGAGGAGTCAAGCTAGAGACTTTAAACAAGCTCACTTGGGAGGAAGTCCCATGACTATCTATGTGAATAGGTTTTTCTTTTCTTGTTATTTTTGATTTGTTTTAGTTGTGTTTGTGGTTCTCACGAATAAAGGAATAACGTGAAGGTAGAGTGAAAATTTAAAACTTTTTCTCTACAGATGGCATAGAGATCGAGTACAAAGTACAGAGGAGTGAAAAAATTTTAAAACTTTCTGTTGCACCTGGAGACCTTGCACTCGAGTATATCGGTCGAGTATGAGTGATGTTTAAAACCCAAAAAAATTTAAATCATCATTTTACTCGACCAACAGAAGATACATAGTCTTAAAGGGAGTTTATCCCTGCGAGAGATTCCGCATGTCCTAGCGAGGCATTCATCATTTGAGTCTCGTGAATCTGGGAGAAAGAGGAGAACCACACTCACTCGATCTAGCAGCAGGAGCAGACGACTTTTGCAGTCTCGTAGTTTACGTGACCGCGATGCTGGTTGTAGTAGAAGAAGAGAGGTCGAGTATCTTCAAAGCGGTGCTGGCCGCCACAGAGCTGATGAGGTTGAGTACCCACATGGTGGAGCTGACACAGAACAGGGCGGCTCGTCTATGGCCTGGGAGCAATCATAGGCAGCCATTGACGACCAACTCCGTTCATTCTTCGACAGAGGTAAGCACCTCACTTCACTATTGTACTATATCATCTCTTGTGATTTGTTCTTTATTTTGTTTATGTGATTGGATTTGTCTTGTATACTCTCTTCCAAGTTTAGTCACACAGTGGACTATGTGATTTAAGTTTGGGGGAAGGCTCAGGAAGTGTGTGTTGCATTGTTTATACTCTTGAGTCAGCATTCATCTAAGGCATAGAAAAACAAAAAAAACAAAAATGTGAAAAATTTCAGAAAATGATTTCACAAAAACAGAGTATTCATGTAGTTGCATTACATTTAGGATCCAGTCTAGAGTGTTTCATTTAGGATTGTTGCATATGCATATGGGATAATGATGAGATAGCCTTGTAAGCATTTTGGTTTACTAGATAAACGCAGTGCCCTCGTTGCTAGTTGTCTGTTGCGTAGTCAATGAAATTAAAGTAAAACGGAACCATGCCTAGATTGCTCTACTCGACCACATTGTCATGATCTGATACCATTTCCTATCAATTTGAACCTGAATTTGATCTTTAATTATCATGTTTGCATCAAATTTGAACTCATGGATACCCAAATCTTCTAGAAGTATCAAAATGTTGAGAAAGCTTCTCCTAGAGTTAAGAGAAAAGAAAAGAATGATTAGAAAAAGGGCTTAAAAGATTCATGAATGCAAAGAGTAGAGTTAGGTTCTTATATTGGGATTGGAGATGGGATTACCATTAGAGCTTCATTTGATATACTTTGGGTAGATAGGATCTTATCTCTGTATGCATAGCTTGGGACTTACCTTTAGCATTCTACTAAAGCTTAGTCATTTTTTGAGAGATCCCCTGTTACTGAAGCCTATCCTGTAAGGGACCATCTTTGTCTCTTGATCTGTACCTTAGCCCAATGAGTTCATTGATGATGCATTGCTTGATTAACGTTCCAGAACTAATGAATGTTTAAAGGGATTGGTAGATTTGAAAACATGTGTAGGTCGAGCATAAGAGTCCGTACTTATCACTCGACCACTCACTCGACCACCTAGGTCGAGTATAGTTCTTAATCCGTCCCAATACTGTGTCATTTTGAGTATTAGGGTTTCGAAATATTTTGCTATAAGTAGCACGTACTTTACATTTTCGATAATCAAAGTTTTATTCCGCAGACACTGTGTTCTTGACGTTTTTGTAATCCAGATTTCTCTTAATCTATTCAGTATTTGCTTTTGATTTTGTTTAATGTTGTTCATCCTGTTATCATCTTGTTATTACTCTACTGATATCATGGTTTCATTCTTATCATCGTTTATGCTTTCTACAATGATGTATGAGTAGTGACTAGGTTTCTGAGGATGGGTTAGGGTAGTTTAGAATTCTCAGTATGCTAGGCGGTTGAGTTTGATTTATAGATCCCTTCTGGATTAGTTGTTCTTAATGCCTATTGCTTTCTGATCAACTGGAATTTGAGCCTAGACATTTCCGCGCCCAAAAGGTGTTCGATGAAATGTCCGAACCACTAATTCCAGAGATTCGTGGCCCTGTACTAAGGTATTTGTTGTAGGGAGCGTTTTGGCTTTAACTTGTTGATTCGTAATGCCTGTTAGGTTAGCTCTCGTCAATGGTGATTGAGTCTGAGACTAGTTTAACTTAAGGGTCTCTGTTGCGGTGGCACTTAGATTTGGTTAATGAACTTGTTGTCTAGGGATAATTTATTGAGCATGTCGATCACATGTAAACTGAGAAAACAAAACTATTAAATTACCCCATCCTCGGGATTTTCTTTATCTAATTGATTTCTTTGTTTACTCTGTTGTTGTTTACTGCATCTTGTCACATGTTGCTTACTTTTTGCAATTCTTTCCTTTTTCTCGACGTGATACTCGACCACCCAGTTGTCTGGCAACAGACTGTGCAGTCGAGTATCTTTGTTTCATTTACTGCCTGTTACTTGACGAGTCACTCGACCACACACAGTGCTCTGCAACGAGCTGTGTTGGTCGAGTGTTTTATTGTTTCTGCCTGATTTTCTATTTTCTACATGTTCACTTAGGAATGCTAGAACACACCAAAACATGTTATTGCTTGGCTTGACTCTGTGAATTCTGATTGCATCTTGATTGTTAGCATCACACCCATTTGGATTGACAACCTTCAGTACTACAACGACATGATAGTGCTTTAGGATTATTTGATCTTAACATGGGTTATATGAGTGGTTAGTCATGCCATTTAGATTAACTAATGCACTTAGTATATTCATGAGGTTAATGAATCATGTTCTAAGAGTATTCATTGAATATTTGTTGTAGTATACTTTGATGACATCTTAGTTTACAGCAAAAGCTTAAGAGAGTATATAGAGTATTTAGATTCTGTTTTGAATGTCCTTAGAAAGGAAAAACTCTATGCCAGCCTAAAGAAATGCACCTTTTGCACGGATAATCTTGTGTTTTTAGGCTTTGTTGTGAGTATAGAGGGAGTTAAGGTTGACGAAGAGAAAGTTAAGGCTAGTAGAGATTGGCCGAGTCCAAAGACTGTGGGAGAAGTAAGGAGTTTCCATGGCCTTGCTGGAATTTATAGGCGATTTGTCAAGGACTTTAGTACCATTGCCGCACCACTCACCGAGATTATCAAGAAGGATGTACGATTCAAGTGGGAGGAAGCACAATAAGAAGCGTTTCAGTCTCTCAAGGATAAACTAACTAATGCACCTGTTTTGATATTACCTGACTTTCTTAAAACGTTTTAGATTGAGTGTGATGCATCAGGTATAGGTATTGGAGCTGTTCTAATGCAAGATCAAAAGCCTATTGCCTTTTTCAATTAGAAACTTGGAGGAGGTACGCTAAACTACCCAACCTATGACAAGGAGTTGTACGCCTTGGTCCGAGCTCTTCAAACGTGGCAACACTACTTATGGCCTAAGGAGTTCGTCATTTACACTGATCATGAATCGCTAAAACACTTGAAGGGCCAACAGAAACTTAACAAGAGACATGCGAGGTGGGTTGAGTTTATTGAGACATTTCCCTACGTCATCAAGTACAAAAAAGGTAAGGATAATGTAGTTGTCGATGCATTATCCCTGAGGTACACCCTACTCTCTACTCTTAATGTTAAGCTTATGGATTTTGAACAAATAAAAGAACTTTATGAAACTGACCATGATTTTCAAGAGGTTTATAAAGCTTGTGAGAAGTTTGCTTCAGGTCACTATTTTAGACAAGACGGGTTTCTCTTCTATGAGAACCGTTTGTGTGTTCCTAACTGCTCTCTACGAGATTTATTTGTCAGGGAAGCTCATGGAGGTGGACTAATGGGACACTTTGGCATTGCTAAGACGTTGGAAGTCATGAAAGAACATTTTCATTGGCCACACATGAAACGTGATGTTGAAAGAATTTGTGGAAGATGTAATACTTGTAAGCAAGCCAAATCTAAGGTTCAGCGCAACGGTTTGTATACTCCTTTACCTATTCCTACTCACCATTGGAATGATATTTCAATGGATTTTGTGATGGGATTGCTTAGGACTAGAACAGGAAAGGATTCTATCTTTGTTGTGGTTGATAGATTTTCTAAGATGGCTCATTTCATTGCTTGTCATAAAACTGATGATGCATTGGATGTAGCTAATCTATTCTTTAAAGAGATAGTTTGTATGCATTGGATGCCTAGGTCCGTAGTTCCGGATAGAGATAATAAGTTTCTTAGTTACTTTTGGATACTTTGTGGTCTAAGTTAGGAACTAAGTTGTTATTCTCTACTACATGTCATCCGCAAACTAATGGTCAAACTTAAGTGGTTAACAGAACATTAGGTACTCTCTTGCGTGCATTGATTAAAAATAAACTTAAAACTTGGGAAGAATGCTTACCACATATTGAATTTGCATATAATCATGTCGTGCATTCTGCTTCTAAGTATTCTCCTTTTCAAATTGTTTATGGGTTCAACCTCATCTCACCTTTGGATCCCTTTGCCTTTGAGTGAAAGAGTAAGTATTGATGGTAAAAAGAAGGCTGAGCTAGTGCAACAGATCCATGAGAATGCGAGGAGAAACGTAGAAGAAAGAACCAAACTCTATGCTAAGCAAGCTAATAAAGGGAGACAAGAACAAAGTTTCAAAGTTGGAGATATGGTGTGGATTTACTTAAGAAAGGAGAGGTTTCCAGCTCAAAGGAAGTCCAAACACATGCCAAGAATAGACGGTCCTTTCAAGATAATCAAACGGATCAACAACAATGCCTACCAACTCGATCTACAAGGTAAGTATAATGTGAGTTCTAACTTTAATGTTTATGATTTGGTACCTTTTATTGCAGATGAAATGGATTTGAGGTCAAATTCTTTTCAAGAGGGAGGGGAAGATATGATCATGGACAACATTAAGGATATGGAGCATGAACCGGAGCTTGAACGTGAGCTTGTAGCCGAGGAAGGAGCTAAGCTTGTAGCTGAGGATGAGCTTGTAGCTGAAGAGAAGCTTGTAGCAGAGGATGTTCTTGTCACACCGGACTTTCCAATGACTCGTTCTAGAGTTAAGCTATTCAACCAAGCCATTGGAGGGATGCTTAACCACATTTGAGACTGACCAAAGGACTTGAGCGAAGTCACTACCTCTTTGGTTTTGATTCAAGCTCAAGGACCTCATCAAGATGGATAAGTGATTCATGAGTGCCCTTTTTCCCTACATTTAATTTTGTCTCAATGGGTTTTCCAAAGGAAGGTTTTTAATGAGGCTTATGTTTTCACTTCATATAATCCATTTTGATGATTCAAGGCCCAAGCCCACTAAAATAAAGAGACAATTTTGTGGCCTTTGAAGTTGAAGGGTTACTTTTGAATTTCAAACTTTGTTTTTAATTTCTGTTGTGTTATTGATATGTCTATTATTTGCATGTTTTCAGTGTCCATTCATCATCATTTTGAGTTTAGTTTTGTATCATTCATCACTGTTTGATATCATTTCTCATCATTATTGCATACTTTGCATGATTAGGATAGTTTTGCATACATATTGCATTTCAGAGTTGTTTTCAGGTAATTTGGAGCTGTTTGCGAGCAATTTGGAAGAAACGAGCCTGAACCAGAAGACATACTCGACCACCAGGTCGCGTGCATCCATCACCATACTCGACCCCCTGGTCGAGTGACTTTGGAGCCATTCTTCCCATCTACTCGACCCCCAGGTCGAGTAACCTCAGCTCAGGCCACTTGATGACGCCACTCGACCCCCTGGTGGAGTATAACTTTGCCACACCACCTGACCACACTCGGCCGTCACTCTACCACCTTACTCGACCCCCTAGTCGAGTATCGTCACTCACCACCAACACCATCACTCGACCAGACACTGGATCACAACTTCATAGTCTACTCAAATCCGCACTCAACCAGACAAGCTGGGCACAAGGAAGAGAAAAGGAGAAGACGAAGTGTTTGGAAGCGGCCTGGACCTCCATCGGATCACGAAGCCCATCTCGGCCCATTATCATTTTATTTCGTTTACTATCATTTTATTTCGTTTTGTATAAATAGATGTCTTAGGATTCTGTCCTGAGACATCCAGTCGACATTGAGTTTTTGCTTCAGTTTTATTTTCTGTTTTACTCTGCTGCGCCGCTTTTGCTTCTACAACCTGTAATTCGAGATTTTTCCAAGTTATTTAGATTCCGCATTTGATTTCATCTGTCATCTTGTTTCTCTACTCTTTATCTCTTTACTTATGCAATATTATCATTTATCTGCGTTTATGTCTTTGAGCGTGTTGTCTGAGTAGTGACATAGAGTTCTTAAGGATTGGATAGAGTAGTTGTGGAATCCGTAGTCTGTAGAATGGTTAAGTTTAGAATTGATTGAACCCCTTTAGGACTAGTTGTGTTTACTGCTTATTTCTTTCTGATCAACTGGAATTCGATCCAAAGCATTCCTGCACCCAGAAGGTGTTCGATGGAATGCTTGATCCACTAGTTCCTGAGATATTCATCTCTATCCCAAGGGATTGGCCGTTTAGAGCATTTATTGACTTTATCAGTCTGTTCTTATTGCCTGCATAGTTAGATTCCGTTAATGGAAATTAGTTTGGGCTAGCTTTGCTTGAGGATTTCTATCAAGGGAGTGAATTGATCTGTTGTTGAACCTGTTGTCTAGGGATAGCTTGATTGCGCTTGTTAACCATTCGAATAGGCTAGGATACCACTCTATTCGATTACCCCATCCTTAGGAATTTCTCGTCTATCTGATTTCTCTGTTTTATCGTTATCGCTAAATCGTTCTCATTGCTTGTTTCTTCGTTTTTGCAATTACTCGATCAACTTACTTAACCACACCCAGTGTCTGGCAAAAGACTGTGCAGTCGAGTATATCTGTTTCATATCCTGTCTGTTACTCGACCTGTTACTCGACCACATCCTACTTCTGGCATCAGCCTGTTGTGGTCGAGTGACTTTAGTAATTCTGTTATTATTTCTGTTTTCTGCATGTTCGCGTAGACTGTTAGAAACCCCAAAACTGTTATTGCTTGGCTTGACTTAGTGACTTCTGATCACATCTCATCTGTTTGCATCACACCCATTTGGATTGACACCCTAAGTACTACAACGACATGATAGTGGTTTAGGATTACTTGAACTAAAACCTATTATCAATTTGGCGCCGTTGCCAATTGGGTGTTTGTTTGCTATATTTGAGATTTCAGAATATTTAAGATCAAGTTCTTTTTCATTTTTTCTGAAAGTTAATAACTTTGTTTTTTCTGTTTGTCTGTTTTGATTCAGGTACTGCGAATCACCAGCTTCACCAGTTGGTACTCGTTGTATGCAAAGACGATCACAAGGAAATCAGAATCTCCTGTTCAACGATAACATCGATCGTATTGCACGCCAACTCAGAACACAGACAGAAACAGACAAAACGGCTGCAGTTGTAGATGAGCAAGTGCAACCAAACAACATAGGTGCAGGCGATGCACCACGCAACCACAATCAGCGTAATGGCATCGTGCCTCCACCAGTGCAGAACAACAACTTTGAGATCAAGAGCGGTCTCAATGCCATGGTTCAGAGCAACAAGTTCCACGGCCTCCCTATGCAGGATCCACTCGATCATCTGGCCGAGTTTGATAGGCTCTGCAGCCTAACAAAGATCAATGGAGCTAGTGAGGATGGCTTCAAGCTCAGATTGTTTCCATTCTCTCTTGGAGACAAAGCCTATCAGTGGGAAAAGTCGCTTCCTCAAGGCTCTATCACATCCTGGAATGACTGCAAGAAAGCCTTCTTGGCAAAGTTTTTCTCAAACTTCAGGACTACGAGACTAAGGAATGATATCTCCGGTTTCACACAAACAAATAAGGAGACTTTCTGTGAAGCATGGGAGCGCTTCAAAGGTTATCAGACGCAATGTCCTCATCATGGTTTCTCCAAAGCTTCACTTCTCAGCACTCTCTATAGAGGTGTCCTTCCCAAGATCAGGATGCTTCTTGATACCGCTTCTAACGGGAACTTCCTCAATAAAGATGTTGAAGAAGGATGGGAGCTGGTAGAGAACTTGGCTCAGTTGGATGGCAACTATCATGAAGATTATGACAGAAGCATCGACACCAGCTCTGATTCTGATGAGAAGCACCGTAGGGAAATGAAAGCTATGAATGACAAACTGAACAAGCTACTCCTTGTGCAACAGAAGCACATTCATTTTCTGGGTGATGATGAGACATTCCAAGTTCAGGATGGGAAGACTCTGCAGTCAGAAGAGGCCAGCTATGTGCAGAACCAAAGAGGTTACAATAAAGGTTTCAAAAACTTCAAGCAGAAGCATCCCAATCTGTCTGATAAAAGTACAAATGTTGCAAACCCGCAGGACCAAGTCTACCCTTCACAGCAGCAGAATCAACCCAAGTCCTTTGTTCCATACAACCAAGGTCAGGGGTATGTTCCTAAGCAGCAGTACCAGGGCAACTATCAGCAGCAACTTCCACCACCTGAGTTTGCACAGAAGCACCAACAACTTGTTTCAACAACTCCAGATTCAGACTTGAAGAACATGTTATAGCAGATTCTCCAAGGGCAAGCAACAGGAGCAATGGATTTGTCCAAAAGGATGGCAGAAATTCATAAAAAGGTTGACTGTAGTTACAATGATATCAATATCAAGGTTGAAGCACTGACATCTAAGATTAGATACATAGAAGGCCAAAATGGGTCGACCTCAGCACCCAAATTTACAGGACCTTCCGGAAAATCAATGCCAAATTCAAAGGAGTATGCTCATGCTATCACGCTTAGAAGCGGTAAAGAATTACCCACAAAAAAGAGTCTGAAACAGAACACTGAGGACAGTGTGGAGTGAGATGGGGAGGATTTCTGTCAGAATGAAGATTCTGCTGAAAAAGCAATAGAAGAGCCTATACTCGACCAACCTACTCGACCACTAGCTCCTGCAGCATCCCCTCTTGTTAAAAAACCAGCTGCCGCCAAAACCAAAGACAACGTCTTCGTTCCCCCACCTTACAAGCCCCCACTTCCATTTCCTGGTCGATTCAAGAAGGTCATGATATAGAAGTACAAAGCTCTCTTGGAGAAACAATTGAAAAATCTTGAAGTCACAATGCCTCTTGTCGACTGTCTTGCACTTATACCAGACTCTAACAAATATGTGAAACACATGATTACATAGAGGATCAAAGAAGTCCAAGGAATGGTGGTGCTAAGTCACGAATGTAGTGCGATCATTCAGCAGAAGATCATTCCAAAAAAATTAGGAGATCCTGGTTCGTTCACCTTGCCTTGCGCTCTTGGTCCTTTAGCCTTCAGCAAGTGCCTCTGTGATCTAGGTGCATCTATGAGTCTCATGCCCCTCTCTGTGGCAAAGAAACTGGGCTTCAACAAGTACAAACCCTGCAATATATCCTTGATCCTAGCTGACAGATCTGTTAGAATTCTCCATGGTCTGCTGCAAGACTTACCAGTCATGATAGGTGTGGTCGAAGTACCTACAGACTTTGTGGTTTTAGAAATGGATGAAAAACCCAAAGACCCTTTGATACTGGGAAGACCATTTTTAGCTACAGCTGGAGCTATCATTGATGTTAAGAAGGGAAAGATTGATCTTAACCTCGGGAGAGATCTCAAGATGACCTTCGATATCACTAATACCATGAAGAAGCCTACAATAGAAGGAAATGTTTTCTGGATTGAAGAGATGGATATGTTCGCTGACAAAATGCTAGAAGAGCTAGGAGAAACAGATCATCTACAGAGTGCTTTAACAAAGGATAGCAAAGAAGGAGATTTACATTTGGAGACTTTGGGGTACCAGAAGCTTTTAGATGAACACAAAGCAGTTGAGAATCCAGGAGAATATGAAGATTTGGGTGAAAGAGCAAGGGGGGAATATATATGATAATAAGTTTTTAGTCAATTATCCTAAAACACCAATCATGTCGTTGTAGTATTTTAGGTTGTCAATCCAAATAGGTGTGATGCTAACAATCAAGATGTGATCAGAAGTCACTAAGTCAAGCCAAGCAATAACAGGTTTTGGTGTGTTCTAGCAGTCCTAAGTGATCATGCAGAAAACAGAAAATCAAACAGAAAGTATAACACAGATACTCGACTGCACAGTCTGTTTCCAAACAACTGGGTGGTCGAGTATGAGGTCGAGTAACAAGAAAGAACTGCAGAAATTAAACGACAGTTAACAAGATACAGTAAACAACAGTAAAGTAAACATAGAATTCAATCAGATAAAGAATTCCCGAGGATGGGGTAATTGAGTAGTTTCGTTTTCTCAGTTTACAAGTGATTGACATGCTCAATAAATTAACCCTCGACAACAAGTTCATTAACCAAATCTAAGTGCCACCGCAACAGAGACCCTCAAGTTAACCTAGTCCTAGACTCAATCACCATTGACGAGAGCTAACCTAACAGGCATTACGAATCAACAAGTTAAAGCCAAAACGCTCCCTGGAACCAATACCTTGGTACAGGATCACGAAACTCTGGAATTAGTGGTTCAGACATTTCATCGAACACCTTTTAAGCGCAGAAATGTCTGGGCTCAAATTCCAGTTGATCAGAAAGCAATAGGCATTAAGAACAACTAATCCAGAAAGGATCTATCAATCAATACTCAATCACCTAGCATACTTAGAATTCTACATTACTCTAACCCATCCTCAGAAACCTGTTCACTACTTAGACATCATAACAGAAAGCATAAACGTTGAACAAGTTGAAAACATGATAACAACAGTGTAACAGCAGGATGATAACAGAATGAACAACAGTAAACGAAATCAAGAACAAAAGCTGAATACTAAATACTGAATAGATATAGAGAAATCCGGATTACAAAAGGTCTAGAACACAAGGTCTGCGGAATAAAATTAGATAAAAACTTGTTTGCGAAAATGTGAAGTACATGCTACTTATAGCCAAATATTCTGAAACCCTAATACTTAAAACGACGAAGTATTGGGACAGATTAAGAACTGTACTCGACCCATGTGGTCGAGTGGGAGGTCGAGTGAATAGCTGGAGTCTTTTTTTCTTCCTTGTGCTCGAGTGTCTGGTTGAGTGCGGAATGAAGAAGGGTCTGAAGCTTGTCATCGAGTATGCAGTCGAGTGGTGGTGATGGTGATACTCGACTTCCAGGTAGAGTGAAGAGGTCGAGTAGTGGTCTGGCAATGAAGGTGAAGACACTCGACCTCGGGGTTGAGTGATGTGATCGAGTGATTGTCAGGTGATGGGATGAAGACACTCGACCTCGGGGTCGAGTGATGTGGTGAAGTAGTGATGTCCTCTACTCGACCGCGGGGTCGAGTGGTTTAACATGATCATGCCCGCTTCTTCCAGATAGCTCGTCAACAGCTCTAAATTACCTTAAATCAACGCAAATATGCAACATGCATGCAAATCTATCCTAAACATGTAAAGTGATGACAAATGATGAGAAATGGTATGAAACAGTGATGATATGATGCTAAAATGATGACAAATGGATGCTCAAAACATGCAAAATACACACTTATCAACTCCCCCAAACTTAGTCTTTGCTTGCCCTCAAGCAAACAATCAAGAACAAGCTGGAGGTGAGGTTTGAAAGCGGGGACTCAGAGCCAAAGCACCAGATAAACCAGATGAAATCAATGTCCAAGTTGAAAGTTCTAAGCTGCAAGACCGAATTCTTCTTAAAAACGTTAGCCATGCCTCATCATCAATCAATCCGACTCATATGCTCGACCTACACAAGTTTTCAAATCTACCAATCCCTTTAACATTCATTAGTTCTGGAACGTGAATCAAGCAATGCATCATCAAAGAACTCATTTGACTAAGGTAAAAGGTCAAGAGACAAAGATGGTCCCTTACAGAATAGGCTTCAGTAACAGGGGATCTCTCAAAAAATGATTAAGCTTTAGTAGAATGCTAAAGGTAAGTCCCAAGCTATGCATATAGAGATAAGATCCCATCTACCCAGAGTACATCAAATGAAGCTCTAATGGTAATCCCATCAAAATGCTTACAAGGCTATCTCATCATCATCCCCTATGCATATGCAACAATCCTAAATGAAACACTCTAGACTCGATCCTAAATGTAATGCAACTACATGAACACTCTTTTTTTTTTTTGTGAAATCATTTTCTGAAATTTTTCAAATCTTTTTGGTTTTTCTATGCCTTAGATGAATGCAGACTCAAGAATATATACAATGCAACACACACTTCCTGAGCCCTCCCCCAAACTTAAATCACACAGTCCACTGTGCGAATAAACTTGAAAGAGAGTACTCAGGACAAATCCAATCATAGAAACAAAATGAAATAAAAACAAATCACAACAGATGATATAATACATTGGTGAAGTGTGGCACTTACCTCAGTCGAAGAATGAACGTAGTTGCTCGTCAATGGCTGCATGTGATTGCTCCCAGGCCATAGATGAACCACCTTGTTCTGTATCAGCTCCAGCAGGTGGGTACTCGACCTCATCAGCTCTGTGGCGGCCAGCACCGCTCTGAGGATACTCGACCTCTCTCCTTCTGCTGCGGCCAGCACCGCGGTCGAGTGATCTCCTCGAGTGAATGAGGCATGATCTGCTGCTAGATCGAGTGAGTGTAGCCTTCCTTCTTCTCTTGTGCTCCCGGGACTCGAATGACTAATGCCTAGCCGGGACATGTGAGACTCTCTACTCGCTAAGCTCAGGCCTGTGCGCAGGCTCATCAAATCTCCTCGATGGCATCTCCAGAGGAGGCTGTTTCTGTGGAATAGCAGTGGTGCAGGAGGAACAACTCAGCTTATCTGTCAGAAGCTTGATAGCCTTGAAACACTTGGCGAGCAGCTTGTCCTGCTTCTTGCACCACTTCTGCAATTTACTGTTGTTCTTATGAGCTTCAGTCAAGCTCTTGCTCTGCCTCGCTGGAGGTACATATTCACCAAAGTGATACATGCTAGTGTCGAACTCCACTCCTCTATCTTCATCCATCCCATCCGAAGCAACTTCTTCTCGAAGATCATCATCATCCAATGGCGGAGCGTTCTCATAGTAGAGGCGTCCAACCTCAGGCCGAAAATCAATGTTATCACCCTCTATTATCCGTGTAACCTCAGGGCTAGGGAGAAGGATGCTAGCTCTCCTGTCTGTAGAGTGCTCAAACCTGAACCTTTGGAAGTCGTCAACCATTGCAAACTCCAGGAATTCGCAGTGACGTAGGGGCTCGATATCCATTGCTCGCGGCTCGAGTCCAGCAGAAATGATTGGGACTCCACAAGCTATCAGAATCGGTGTCACAACACCACCTATGCACAGAGCACCTCGTGCTCTCTTGTGGTTATTGCTGACAGCCCTGCTCTTGTATCCACACAGATGGATCAGAAGAAGTACAGAGAGAGGTGTGTCATTGATTTCACCTTGGAGAGACATGCCATTCTTAGTTTGGCGAAGAGTTACCTTGAGGGCCATTGCGATCAACTCCATATCAGAGTTAGTAACAGTCCCTGTGATCTCTTGGGACTAGAGTACATTGGCTATAGAACGCTGGAAGTACCTGATGACAGGGCTGCGTATATGATTGCTCTTTGACCTGGAAGAATTCAGCGGTACAGAGCTGCCAATGGTGATCCACAAGTCTTTCAACTCTTCTCTATCATACTTGGGCTTAGATCCCGTTCCACTGGGGAAGCCAAACAATCCTTCCAAGCGCTTGATTGATAACCTATACTCATGACCATACTCAGAGAATCGCAAGAATCCCAATCCTTCACAATCCAACTCTTCAGAGGTCATACCTTGGTAGAGCTCTACTTGCAGCATGGAGAGGAATTGTATTGTCTCATCTTCATACGCTACATACGAATAAGCCATTAGAGTGTCCAGATGACAACTTTGGTACAGGTGCTAAACATCTTCCAATAAACCGAGTTGTGCAAGTGAGGTCGAGCAAGGATACCTCGTGCTACATAACTCATTCAGCTAGAAAAGCCTAACATATTCCTCAGCAGGCAATACGTTTGGCTTGTGCAGAAGTTTGGTAGCTCTGCTAGTCTGTTCAGGCATGTACTCGTCTTCCAGATCTTCGTCTATAAGCTCATACCTCTATGTCATCGCTCTCTTCCCTCGGGCTATCTCAGCTTTCCTTCTGAAGCTTTCATATTCTCTCTGTTCTCTCTCTGGCCTTGAAGATGACGACTCTGTCTCATCCATGTTGTAGTCAGGATAACCAGAAGAACTGCCACTGTAATTCCTCATGATTCTCCGGTAGAAATTTAGAACTCAAAGCTCAAATGTCAATAGGTTAGTCTCAAAGATAGCAATGAAACCAAAATTGTTATCAATAGGCAATGAAATAGATTGAATTGATCGAGTACAATTCTGTACTCGAGTAACCTGAGCTGTTCCTGGAGGTCGAGTGAGTTGTGGATGTCGAGTTCTGCCGGTGAAGTCTTCAGGTCGAGTAACCTCTATTACAGTGCTTCAGGGCTCTGTTGATTTCAAGAAGTCGAGTTGCAGTTGTAGAGGTCGAGTTAAAACTCGAGGTCGAGTGAAATCTTGAACCCTGAGAATTCGACGGAGAACGAGGAGGAGTACTCGGCTGGAAAGGTCGAGTGATTCACGGCGGTGGAGTCAATTGTTGAAATCGGCTGAGGCGGCGTCGGTCGAGTGCGGCTAGGAGACTGGGTAACGAGGTCGAGTAGCTTCTTTTGAAAGAGACGGGTGAATTGGTCGACTATAGCCAAAAGGAATCGATTGATCTAGTCTAGTCGAGTGACGGATAGAACGAAATGATGACGGCGGCGGAGGTCGAGTGATTCCCGGGGGTCAAGTAGATCGATTGGTCGAGTGGTTCCTTGAATTCTGCTGAAGCGGCGGAGGTCGAGAGTGGCTAAGGATTATTAGGTCGAGTAATTTGTTTTGATCGAGTGGTGGATAACAGAAGATAGCAAGGTCGAGTGAAATGTAAAAAGGAATGGCTGAGATTGAGTTTGAGATTCTCTCTCCATCTTATCCTCAGTGCGTGGTCCACACTCTGTTGACTGGGAAAATTTTGCAGAAAACCCACTTTAGACTGCAGGAAATCCCTACAAGTCTCTGTAGCTTTTGTGGGTCAAGTAAAATGATGATTTAAAAGTTTTTTGCGTTTTAAACATCACACATACTCGACCAACGTACTCGAGTGTAAGGTCACTAGGTGCAATAGAAGATTTTCAAAATTTTGTACTCCAACGGGTTATACACTCGATCTCCAGGTCTTCTATATAGTAAAAGTTTTGAATTTTTACTCTATCTCCACATTGTTCCTTCGTTCCTGAGAATCACAAACACAACCAAGACAAATCAAAAATAACAAGAAAATAAAAAAAAATATTTACAGAGATAGTCATGGGACTTCCTCCCAAGTGAGCTTGTTTAAAGTCATAAGCTTGACTCCTTTACTCCTTTAATCATCAAGAAGTTCCTGGAGATGAACCGATGTCACCTCTGGAAGGATTTGATCTGTTAAGTATTTCTTGAGTCTTTGACCATTTACTGTGAAGTCTCTACTTTTACCAGCTAGAGTGACTGCTCCATAAAGACGGACCTTAGTCATACAGAAGGGGCCAGACCATCTGGATTTGAGTTTTCCTGGAAAGAGTTTCAAGCGAGAGTTGAACAGCAGCACCTGATCTCCAGCCTGGAAATCCTTAGTGATGATCTTCTTGTCATGGAAAAGCTTGGTTCTCTCCTTGTAGATTTTAGAGCTCTCATAAGCTTCTAGACGGATCTCATCGAGGTCACTGAGTTGGATTAATCACTTCTCCTCAGCAGTTTTTATGTCAAAGTTCAGAAGTTTTACCGCCCACATTGCCTTGTACTCGAGCTCTACAGGTAGGTGACATGATTTTCCATAGAGAAGATTGAAAGGAGTTGTACCAATGGGGGTCTTGAAGGCTGTTCAGTAAGCCCATAATGCATCATCTAGCTTTGCAGACCAGTCTTTCCTTGTAATCCCAACAGTCTTTTCCAGAATTGTTTTTATCTCCCTATTGGAGATCTCAACCTGCCCGCTTGTCTGTGGATGATAGGGAGTGGCGACCTTGTGCTTTACTCCATGCTTCTTCAAGAGGTTCTCAAAAACCTTGTTGATGAAATACTTCCCGCCATCACTGATTACTACCCTGGGAACTCCAAATCTTGGGAAGATTATGGTCTTGAACAGCTTCAGCACAACTTTTGCATCGTTGGTAGGACTAGCAATAGCTTCGACCCATTTTGATACGTAGTTTACGGCGACCAGTATATATTTATTACCGTATGAAGATGAGAATGGACCCATAAAATCAATCCCATACATCAAAGATCTCATTTCTTCTGCTGATGTTGCCTTTTCTCTGGCATGAATCACACTTTAAAACAAACTCCTGAGCGTCCTTAAACATTGTTGGCCACCAAAAGCCTGCTTGAAGAATCTTGGACACTGTCTTGAACGTCGCGAAGTGACCACCATATGCTGAGCCATGGCAATGCAGCAGGATACCTTCCACTTCATCTTCTAAGACACATCTCCTGTAGATCTTATCTTTACAGAGAGTGTAAAGATAAGGCTCATCCTAGTAGTAATGGTGTATGTCTCTGAAAAACTTCTTCCTTTCATAACTTGTCAGGTTGGGAGGCTCTACTCTGCACGCCAAGTAATTGATATGATCAGCATACCATGGAGATTCTCCTTCAACAGCATTCAGTTGGTGGAACTCTTTCCCACTGTAGCTCCTTCCGAAGAACTCTACAACCATGAGCTGCTCTTGTGGCATTGAATCGTCTATGGGAAGGGGTTTTTCAATTCTCATCCTTGACAGATGGTCAGCTGCACCATTTTCAATGCCTTTCTTATCTACTATCTCCATGTCAAACTCTTGCAATAAAAGTATCCATCTCAACAGTCTTGGTTTAGTATCCTTCTTGGCATACAGATGCCTCAAAGGTCTGTATAGACAGTTACCTTTGATCCAACCAAATAGCTTCTGAACTTCTCAAATGCAAATACAACAGCTAGAAGCTCCTTCTCAGTTGTTGCATATCTTCCCTGAGCGTCATCCAACGTTCGGCTGGCGTAATATATGACATGAAGCTTCTTGTCTATTTTCTGGCCTAAAACAGCTCCTATTGCGTAATCTGATGCATCACACATGATCTCAAATGGATAGTCCCAATTTGGCGCTCGAACAACCGGAGCAGATACCAAAGCATCCTTGATGGTTTGAAAGGATTTGAGGCTGTCCTCATCGAATTCAAATTCTGTTTCCTTGCACAATAGTCTAGTTAACGGCCTGGCTATCTTGGAGAAGTCTTTAATAAATCTTCTGTAGAACCCAGCATGACCAAGGAAACTTCTGATGTCCTTCACCGTTTTTGGTGGCTGCAACTGCATCATCACTTCAACTTTTCCTTTGTCAACCTCTATACCCTTCTCTGATATCTTGTGATCCAGCACTATGCCTTCCTTCACCATGAAATGACACTTTTCCCAATTGAGAACAAGATTCGTCTCTTCGCACCTAGTCAATACCCTGCCAAGATTCAACAAACATGACGAGAAAGAGGGGCCATAGACCGAAAAATCATCCATGAAAACCTCCACCATCTCCTCGATTAAGTCTGAAAATATAGAGGTCATACACCTCTGAAATGTTGCAGGAGCATTGCATAAACCAAATGGCATTCTCTTATAAGCAAAAGTTCCATAAGGACATGTGAAAGTGTTTTTTTCTTGATCATTAGGGTGAATTGGTATTTGAAAGAAACCACTGTATCCATCAAGAAAGCAATAGTATGGATGATTAGCTAAACGTTCAAGCATTTGGTCAATGAATGGTAAAGGAAAATGATCTTTCCTATATGGAGCATTCAACTTCCTATAATCAATGCACATTCTATGACCAGTTATAGTTCTAGTAGGGATCAGTTCATCTTTTTCATTTTTGACAACATCATTCCACCCTTTTTAGGGACGCAATGCACTGGAGAAACCCATGTACTATCAGAGATAGGGTAGATGACACCAGCATCAAGCAGTTTCAAAATTTATTTTTTCACTACTTCTTTCAAATTGGGATTTAACCTCCTTTGTGGTTCAATGCTAGAATAGAATTCGTTTTCAAGATGGATCCTATGGTTGCATAAACTAGGTGAAATTCCCTTAATGTCGGATAATGAATAACCAATCGCTCTCCTATACTTTCTAAGCTAAGATAATAGCAGGTTCACTTCATCACTATTTAACTCAGCATTAATGATCACAGGGTAAGTAGAGTTTGGACCAAGGAATGCGTACCTTAGACCTTTAGGAAGTGGTTTGAGATCAACCTTCAGTGCCTTAAGTTCAGACCAGTCATCTAAAGTTGGAATGATCGGCTCCCCAGATTCGTTGGCAGACAAGGTCGAGTGGCTGGTCGAGTACGTCCTCGAGAGTGCAGGTTGAACTCGAGTTGACCCTTCTTCGCTCATTACCATTACCTCCGTTGCTGGTCCATTCAATTCCTCAAAGCGTTCTGATTTTTCCATCGCTTTATGGGAGTCTAACAGCTTCTAGTATCCCAATGTTTCCAAATGCAGAAAACCATCTTCACCACTTTTGGTTAAAGCACTGTTAAGATGATCTTCTTCTGCCAGCTCTTCCAGTAATTCATCGGCTAACTGATCTATTTCTTTGATCCAAAAGAGTTGCCCTTCTATGGTAGGCTTCTTCATCGCGTCTTTGACATCAAAGGTTATCCTAAAGTCTTTGCCAAGATTTAGATTAATCTTCCCTTTCTTGACATCAATCATAGCTCCTGCAGTGGCTAAGAAAGGTCTCCCTAGAATCAAAGGGTCCTTGGGCTCTTCATCCATCTCCACGACTACAAAGTCAGTTGGTATGTCCACAACACCGATCCTGATTGGGAGGTTTTCAAGCAAACCATGAGGGATCCTTACTGATCTGTCAGCTAGGATGAGGGATATATTGCAGGACTTGTATTGAGTGAACCCCAATCTTTTGGCGACAGAGAGCGGCATGAGACTGACTGATGCTCCTAAATCGCATAGGCATCTATTGAAAGCCAATGGACCTAAAGAGCATGGTAGAGTGAATGAACCAGGATCACTAAGCTTCTTAGGAATGATCTTCTTTTGTATGATAGCACTGCATTCATGACTCAATACCACCATCCCTTGCACTTCTTGAATTCTCTCCACAATCAAGTCTTTCAGAAACTTGTGAGAGTCTGGGATTAGCGCTAGAGCGTCAACAAGAGGTATCCGCAACTCAACCTCCTTAATATTCTTGGCAAACAGAGCTCTATATTTATCTGCCAAAGCTTTCTTGTGACGGCCAGGAAATGGAAGCTGTGGTTTGTAGGGAGGAGGGACAAAGACCTTTTCTTTGTTTTTGACAGCAACTTGTTTTGGAGCAGTTGTTGATGCTGCTGGGAAGATAGGTCGAGTTGTTGGTTGAGTAAAGTTGTCGAGTGGCAGATCGAGTGGTTGCTCGAGTGGTTTGTCAGCTTGATCTTTCTCGAGACTTAAATCCTCCCCATCTTGATCTTCACTGTCCTCAGTGACCGTCTTTGGTTCCTCCCTAGTTGGAAGTGCTTTTCCACTACGCAGTGTGATAGCATGAGCATATTTTTTTGGATTCTGAACTGCTTTGCATGGTAGTTGGCTTGTCTGTTTTGGAGCTGAAGAAGATGCAGAATGTCCCTCTAAGTATCGGACTTTGGTATTCAGTGTTTCCATCTTGACATTGAGATCATTGTAGCTACAGTCCAGCTTGTTATGTAACTCAGATATCTTCTTTGCCATCTCCATGGAGCTAGAGGCTTGCCCGTGAAGCAGCTGTTGTAGCATTTGTTTCATATCAGCCTCAGGAGCAGCAGAACCTTGGTTTTGCTGATGTGTAAACCCAGGTGGTGGTGGCGGCTGGTAGTTCCCCAGAAATTGCTGCTTAGGAACGAAACCTTGATTGTAGGGAACAAAAGGTTTGTTCTGACCTTGTTGTTGCTGTGGAGGATAGACTAGATCCTGAGGATTAGCAACGTTGGTGCTGCGGTAGGAGAGGTTGGGGTTGTTGGTTTTGAAGTTGTTATACCCTTTGTAGCCACTCTGGTTGTTGTTGATGTAGTTGACTTCTTCCAACTGGTTACCCTCCCCATCTTGGACTTGATACTGCTCGTCATCAACAAGGAAGTGCACATGCTTCTGCTGGCTAAGAAGAATCCTGTCCAGCTTGTCATTCAGCGCTTTGATCTCCTTCCTGTGTTTGTCATCAGAGTTAGCTGTTCCTCTGACGGTCCTATCACAGTCCTCGTTGTAATTGCCATCTGATTGAGCGAGGTTCTCAACCAATTCCCAGCCTTCTTCAACATCCTTGTTCTGGAAATTCCCATTGCTGGCGGTATGCAGAAGCATTTTGATGCGTGGTAGGACTCCTCTGTAAAGAGTGCTGAGTAGAAAGGCTTTAGTAAAGCCATGATGAGGGCATTGGTTGGTGTAACCCTTGAAACGCTCCCATGCTTCACATAAGCTTTCACCAGTCTTCTGTGTAAAACCAGAAATCTCATTTCTCAGTCTTGCAGTTCTGGCATTGGAGAAGAACTTTGATAGAAAAGCCTTCTTACAATCATCCCAGGTGGTGATTGAGTCATGGGGCAAATTCTTCTCCCAGATGTGTGCTTTTTCGCCCAAGGAGAATGGAAACAAACGGAGCTTGAATCCGTCTTCACTGACACCATTGATCTTTGTCAGGTTGTAGAGCCTATCGAATTCATCAAGGTGGTCGAGTGGATCCTGCATTGGCAGTCCATGGAATTTGTTCCCCTAAATCATCGAGATGAGACCACTCTTAATCTCGAAGTTGTTGTTCTGGATAGCAGGAGGTGCTATTCCTTTCCTCTGACGGTGATAACGTGGTGCATCTCCAGCACCAATGTTGGTAGGGCCATTTTGTTGATTCTGTTCGTCAGCCATTTCGAGTGGTTGCTAAGGTACAAGGTTGACTGTGTTTTTCCTTTCTCTGAGTTCGCGAGCTATGCGGTCGATGTTGTCGTTGAAAAGGAGGTTCTGATTGCCTGTTGATCGAGTTTGCATACAGTAGAGGTGTACCTGGATCAAGAAGACAACAAGAAAAACACACAGTTAGTAACAGAAAAGAAAATTGAACAAGAACTTGATCTAAGCAAGTCTGAAATCTCAAATGTAACAAACAAACACCCAATTGGCAACAACGCCAAATTGATAATAGGTTTTTAGTCAATTATCCCAAAACACCAATCATGTCGTTATAGTATTTTAGGTTGTCAATCCAAATGGGTGTGATGCTAACAATCAAGATGTGATCAGAAGTCACTAAGTCAAGCTAAGCAATAACAAATTTTGGTGTGTTCTAGCAGTCCTAAGTGATCATGCAGAAAACAGAAAATCAAACAGAAACAGTAAAACACTCGACCAACACAGCTCTATTGCCAGCACTGGGTGAGGTCGAGTGACAGGTCGAGTAACAGACAGAAAGTATAACACAGATACTCGACTGCACAGTCTATTGCCAGACAACTGGGTGGTCGAGTATGAGGTCGAGTAATAAGAAAGAATTGCAGAAATTAAGCGACAGATAACAAGATGCAGTAAACAACAGTAGAGTAAACAAAGAATTCAATCAGATAAAGAATTCCCGAGGATGGGGTAATTGAGTAGTTTCGTTTCCTCAACAACAAGTTCACAGGTGATTGACATGCTCAATAAATTAACCCTAGACAACAAGTTCATTAACCAAATCTAAGTGCTACCGTAACAGAGACCCTCAAGTTAACCTAGTCCCAGACTCAATCACCATTGACGAAAGCTAATCTAACAGGCATTACGAATCAACAAGTTAAAGCCAAAACGCTCCCTGCAACCAATACCTTGGTTCAGACATTTCATCGAACACCTTTTGGGCGCGGAAATGTCTGTGCTCAAATTTCAGTTGATCATAAAGCAATAGGCATTAAGAACAACTAATCCAGAAGGGATCTATCAATCAATACTCAATCACCTAGCATACTGAGAATTCTACACTACTCTAACCCATCCTAAGAAACCTATTCACTACTCAGACATCATAACAGAAAGCATAAACGTTGAACAAGTTGAAAACATGATAACAACAGTGTAACAGCAGGATGATAACAGAATGAACAACAGTAAATGAAATCAAGAACAAAAGCTGAATACTGAATACCGAATAGATATAGAGAAATCTGAATTACAAAAGATCTAGAACACAAGGTCTGCGGAATAAAACTAGATGAAAACTGGTCTGCGAAAATGTGAAGTACATGCTACTTATAGCCAAATATTCCGAAACCCTAATAGCCGGAGGTCGAGTGGGAGGTCGAGTGAATAACTGGAGTCTTCTTTTCTTCCTTGTGCTCGAGTGTCTGATTGAGTGTGGAATGAAGAAGGCTCTGAAGCTTATCATCGAGTATGCAGTCGAGTGGTGGTGATGGTGATATTCGACTTCCAGGTAGAGTGAAAAGGTCGAGTAGTGGTCTGGCAATGAAGGTGAAGACACTCGACCTCGGGGTCGAGTGATGTGATCAAGTGATGGTCAGGTGATGGGATGAAGACACTCGACCTCGGGGTCGAGTGATGTGGTGAAGTAGTGATGTCCTCTACTCGACCGCGGGGTCAAGTGATCTGTTGAGATCTTGAAGCTCCTACTCGACCTTGGGGTCGAGTGGTTTGTCATGATCAGGCCCGCTTCTTCCAGATAGCTCGTCAACAACTCCAAATCACCTGAAATCAACGCAAATATGCAACATGCATGCAAATCTATCCTAAACATGTAAAGTGATGACAAATGATGAGAAATGGTATGAAACATTGATGATATGATGCTAAATTGATGACAAATGGATGCTCAAAACATGTAAAATACACACTTATCAATATACTCGACCACATCACTCGACCAATAGACCATTCAGTGTACTCGACCGAACTACTCGATCACAACCCCTCCTCTGAAGCCAACTTAGTATCCGATGACTGGTCTGAACTCAAGGCACCCAAAGTAGATTTGAAAACGCTACCAAAAGGGCTAAGGTACGTTTTTCTTGGACTAAACTCTACTTATCCTGTCATAGTGAATGACGAGCTAACTACTGATCAAGTAAACCTGCTGATAACTGAGCTCAAGAAGTATAGGAGAGCTATAGGATACTCGTTAGATGATATTAAGGGGATTTCACCCACCTTATGCACCCATATAATCCATCTTGAAAATGAATCCTACTCTAGCATTAAACCTCAAAGGAGATTAAACCCAAACTTGAAAGAGGTTGTGAAAAAGGAGATACTTACCCTATCTCTGATAGCACTTCGGTATCTCCAGTTCACTGCGCTCCTAAAAAAGGAGGTATGCCAGTTATTAAAAATTATAAAGATGAACTGATACCCACTAGGACTATAACTAGACATAGGATGTGTATTGATTATAGGAAGTTAAATGCTGCCTCTAGAAAAGACCATTTCCCATTGCCCTTCATTGATCAGATGCTAGAAAGATTAGCAAACCATCCTTACTATTGCTTCTTGGATGGCTATAGCAGATTTTTTCAAATCCCTATTCACCCAAATGACCAAGAGAAAACTACTTTTACTTGTCCTTATGGGACCTTTGCTTACAAGCGTATGCCTTTCGGTCTCTGTAATGCACCTGCTACTTTTCAGCGGTGTATGACTTCCATTTTCTCAGATTTGATAGAGGAGATGGTGGAGGTATTCATGGATGATTTTTCTGTGTATGGCTCTTTCTTCTCCTCGTGTTTGTCGAACCTATGCAGGGTACTCAAAAGATGTGAAGAGACAAACCTGGTGCTGAACTTGGAGAAATGCCATTTTATGGTTAAAGAAGGCATCGTTTTGGGGCACAAAATTTCTGAGGAGGGAATAGAGGTTGATAAGGCTAAGGTTGACGTGATGATGCAGTTACAGCCACCAAATACTTTCAAGGACATCAGGAGTTTTCTTGGACATCAGGAGTTTTCTTGGACATGCAGGATTTTACAGAAGATTCATCAAGGATTTCTCCAAGTTGGCAAGACCGCTCACCAGACTGCTGTGCAAGGAAACCGAGTTCGCATTTGATGAAGAATGTTTGACAGCCTTTAAGTTAATCAAGGAAGCTTTGGTCACTGCCCCAATAGTCCAAGCTCCAAACTGGGACTTCCCATTCGAGATCATGTGAGATGCTTCAGATTATGCAGTAGGAGCAGTTCTGGGCCAGCGGATTGATAAAAAGCTGCATGTGATCTACTACGCGAGTAGAACGATGGATGATGCACAAGTAAGGTATGCCACCACAGAGAAGGAACTGCTAGCTGTGGTATTTGCATTCAAGAAATTTAGAAGCTACCTGGTGGGCTCTTAGGTGATAGTCTACACTGATCATGCTGCTCTGAGGCATATATATGCGAAGAAGGATACCAAACCTAGGATGTTGAGATGGATCTTATTGCTCCAAGAGTTTGACATGGAGATCGTTGATAAGAAGGGAATTGAAAACGGTGTAGCTGATCATCTGTCTAGAATGAGAATTGAAGACGAGGTCCCTATTGACGACTCCATGCCAGAAGAACAGCTAATGGCAATTCAGCAACTTAAAGAAAGTGGTCAAATTCGGAAATCACTCGATCAAGTATGTGCAATTGAAGAAAAGCTTCTGTGGTATGCTGATCACGTCAATTACCTGGTTAGTGGTGAAGAGCCCCCAAATCTTTCGAGCTATGAGAAGAAGAAGTTCTTCAAGGACATTAACCATTTTTACTGGGACGAACCTTATCTCTACACACTCTGCAAAAATAAGATCTACAAGAGATGTGTCTCAGAAGACGAAATCGAAGGCATCCTACTGCACTGCCATGGGTCTGCCTATGGTGGCCACTTTGCAACGTTCAAGACAGTGTCAAAAATCCTTCAAGCTGGTTTTTGGTGGCCGACAATGTTTAAGGATGCTCAAGAATTTATCTCGAAATGTGACTCATGTCAGAGAAGAGGGAACATAAGCAGAAGGAATGAGATGCCTCAGAATCCGATCCTAGAAGTTGAGATCTTTGACGTTTGGGGAATTGATTTTATGGGTCTATTTCCTTCTTCTTACGGGAACAAGTACATACTGGTCGCAGTAGACTATGTATCAAAATGGGTGGAAGCCATAGCTAGCCCCACCAATGATGCTAGAGTTGTGTTAAAGCTGTTCAAGACAATTATCTTCCCTAGATTTGGAGTCCCGAGAGTTGTAATCAGTGACGGAGGGAAACATTTTATCAACAAGGTTTTTGAGAACCTTTTAAAGAAGCATGGAGTAAAGGACAAGGTAGCCACTCCTTATCATCCACAGACGAGCGGGCAGGTGGAAATCTCAGACAGGGAGATACAAGCAATTCTAGAGAAAACAGTGGGAATTACAAGGAGAGATTGGTCTTCTAAACTCGATGACGCACTATGGGCTTACAGAACAGCCTTCAAAACCCCTATTGGCACGACTCCTTTCAACCTCCTCTATGGAAAATCCTGTCATTTGCCTGTTGAACTCGAGTATAAAGCCATGTGGGCAGTTAAACTCCTGAACTTTGACATTAAAACCGTCGAGGAGAAGCGGTTGATCTAACTGAACGATCTCAACGAGATTCGCTTAGAAGCTTATGAGAGTTCCAAAATCTACAAGGAGCGAACCAAGTCTTTCCATGACAAGAAGATAGTCTCAAGAGATTTTAAGGTTGGTGATCAAGTGTTGCTGTTCAACTCTCGCCTAAGGCTTTTTCCAAGCAAGCTCAAGTCTAGATAGTCTGGTCCTTTCTCTGTTACTGCAGTCTGACCTTATGGTGCTATCACTCTAGCTGGAAAGAATGGAGACTTCACAGTCAATGGCTAGCGGCTCAAGAAATACATGATAGATCAGTTTATTCCAGAAGGAGCTTCTGTTCCTTTGGAGGAGCCTATAAACGCTTAATGAGTATGAGGAGTCAAGTTAGAGACCTAAAACAAGCTCACTTGGGAGGAAGTCTCATGCCTATCTTTGTACATATCTTTAATTTTCCTTGTTGTTTTTGATGCATCTTGTTAGTGTTTTCAGGAGATAAGTATGAAGAGCTAAGGGAAATAGATTCTGGCTTTGAGGGAACAAAGATACACTCGACCACGGAGTTATCAAGGACACTCGACATTGTTCTGGTTTCCCCACCCCAGGAAATCACTCGACCACACCCTACAGGGACCGAATGACGATGTGATCGAGTATAGCGAGTTATGCAATCAAAACTTCTCCATGTCAGTAAATCACTCGACCGCGGTGCTGGCCGCAGCAGAAGAAGAGAGGTCGAGTATCATCAGAGCGGTGCTGGCCGTGACGAAGGAGCAGAGGTTGAATACCCCCAGGCGGAAGCTGAGACACAACAGGGAGATTCTTCGATGGCCTGGGAGCAATCACAGGCAGCTATTGACGACCAAATTTGCTCCTTCTTCCACTGAGGTAAGCACCTCACTCCACCATTGTAATATACCATCTCCTGTTTTTATTTTGTTTCTATGATGTGTTTTGTCCTGAGTACTCTTTTCCAAATTTGATCACACAGTGGACTGTGTGATTTAAGTTTGGGGGAGGACTCAGGAAGTGTGTGTTTCATTGTATATAATCTTGAGTCTGCATTCATCTGAGGCATAGAAAAAACCAAAAAAATTGAAAAATTTCAGAAAATGATTTCACAAAAATAGAGTGTTCATGTAGTTGCATTGCATTTAGGATCGAGTGTAGAGTATTTCGTTTAGGATTGTTGCATATGCATAGGGGATAATGATGAGATAGCCTTGTAAGCATTTTGGTTCACCAGATAAGCTCAGTGCCCTCGTTGTTAGTTGTTTGATGCGTAGTCAATGAAATTGAAGTAAAACTGCACCATGCCTAGATTGCTCTACTCGACCACACTGTTAGGATCTAATACCATTCCCTATCAATTTGAACTTGAATCTGATTTAGAATTATCATGTCTTGGCATTGAATTTGAACACATGGATACCCTAAAATACTTGGATTTTCTTACTCATTTTAACCACTCTTGTTAATCCAAGTAGTTGACTCTCCTTATTAGAGCAGTTAACCCGAACCCAAACCTAAACTCTCTTTCAAGCCCTATATCACTTGTGAGTGTTTGTGAGGTCTTATTTCCATTGAGCTTGGTAGAAAGTGTTAGGTTCGTAACGAGAGAGATAGTGTCTCATGTAGTTCTAGTTCGCGTTTTTCGGACAGGATAGGATTGGTGGGCGCTTATATCATGGGTTGGGATGTGTTTAAAAGAAAAGGGTGAATTCATTGTTGATAAGGAAAGGGAAAGAATTCTAGGGGAAGTAAGCTAAAGAAGTTAGAAAAAAAAAATCTAGTAAAGGTTTTGGGAATGTTAAAGAAAAGAATGAGGTTCTTGTTAGCTAAAGAAGAAGGGTTAAAAGCCTTTTGTTTTAAATATTAAAAACAGGAACCTTAGTTGTTAAAGAAATCCAAATCCGCTTGATGTATCAGAGTGTTGAGAAAGCTTCTCCTAGAGTTAAGAGAAATAGAAACGAATGATATGAAAAAGAGTTTGAAAGATTCATGAGTGCAAAGGGTAGAGTTAAGTTCTTGTATTGGGACTGGAGTTGGGATTACCATTAGAGCTTCATTGTTATACTCTGGGTAGATGAGATTTATCTCTGTATGCATAACTTGGGACTTACCTTTAGCATTCTATTAAAGCTCAATCATTCTTGAGAGATCCCCTGTTACTTAAGCCTATTCTGTAAGGGACCATCTCTGTCTCTTGACCTTCACCTTAGCCAAATGATTTCATTGATGATGCATTGCTTGATTCACGTTCCAGAACTAATGAATGTTAAAGGGATTGGTAGATTTGAAAGCATGTGTAGGTCGAGTATAAGAGACGGATTGATTGATAACAAGGCATGACTAACGTTTTTGAGTAAAATTCTATCATATCGCATCTTAGAACTACCAACTTGGACATTGATTTTATTTGCTCTACCTGATGCTTTGGTTCTGAGTCCCCACCTTCAAACCTCTCCTTCAACTATGTCTTCTTATTTGCTTGAGGGCAAGCAAAAACTAAGTTTGGGGGAATTGATATATCTATAATTTGCATGTTTTCAGTATCCATTCATCATCGTTTTGAGTTTAGTTTCGTATCATTCATCACTGTTTTATATCATTTCTCATCATTATTGCATACTTTGCATGTTTTATACCAGGTGGTGGTTGCTGTTGTTGATATCCTCCTTGAAACTGCATCTTTGGGACGAATCCTTGGCTTTGGTTGTAAGGAATAAAGGGTTTAGGTTGGTTTTGCTGTTGCTGAGGGTAGACTTGGTCATGAGGGTTGGCGATATTGGTGCTTCTATATGACAGATTTGGGTTGGGTCTGTAATTGTTGTACCCCTTGTCGTAGCCTCCTTGATTCTGAACATAGCTGTAAGCACACTGATCATTCTCCCCCTCTTGTACTTGGAATGGTTCATCTTCAGAGATGAGGTGAACATGTTTCTGCTGCACTTGGAGGATTTTGTCTAGTTTATCATTGAGAGCTTTCATGTCTCTACGGTGCTTGTCATCAGAGTCAGAACTGGTGCGGATGCTTCTGTCATAATCTTCATTATAATTGCCATCCGACTGAGCAAATTTTTCAACTAGCTCCCACCCTTCTTCAACATCCTTCTTTAAGAAATTCCCATTTGAAGCGGTGTCAAGTAGCATCCTTATCTTAGGCAAGACGCCTCTGTAGAGTGTGCTGAGAAGAGAAGCTTGCTTAAATCCGTGATGAGGGCATTTTGTTTGATAACCCTTAAAGCGTTCCCAAGCTTCACAGAAACTTTCACTTTGTTTCTGAGTGAATCCGGATATCTCATTCCGGAGTCTTGCAGTTCTGGAGTAGGAGAAGAATTTTGCCAAGAAAGCTTTTTTGCAGTCATCCCAGGTCGTGATTGATCCTTGGGGTAGCGTCTTTTCCCACAGATGGGCTTTGTCTCCAAGTGAGAATGGAAACAAGCGAAGCTTGAAACCATCTTCACTAACTCCATTGATTTTAGTAAGGCTACAGAGCCTTTCAAACTCGTCTAGATGATCGAGTGGATCCTCCATTGGCAAGCCATGAAACTTGTTCCCCTGCACCATTGCAATGAGACTGCTTTTGATCTCAAAGTTGTTGTTTTGTACTGGAGGTGGAACAATGCCATGACGCTGGTTGTGGTTGTGAGGGAAGTCACTAGCACCAATGTTGTTAGGTTGCTCTTGCGCATCTACAATGTCAGCCATTGTGTCTGTTGCTGTCCGTTCTTTCAGTTGGCGAGCAATACGGTTGATGTTATCGTTGAATAGGAAGTTCTAATTCCCTTGTGACCGTGTATGACATGTATCAACCTGACTATAACAGACGAATAAAGTGTGTTGCTAAGTACCTGAAATACAAATTCTGAAAAGACACAATGTTAGTATCTCTTATAACAAAAACGAACTTGATCTTAACAATTTTGAAATCTCAAATATAGCAAACAAACACCCAATTGGCAACGGCGCCATATTGATAATAAATTTTTAATCAATTATCCTAAAACACAATTCATGTCATTGTAGTATTTTAGGTGTCAATCCAAATGGGTGTGATGCAAACAGATGAGATGTGATCAGAAGTCACTAAGTCAAGCCAAGCAATAACAGTTTTGGGGTTTCTAACAGTCCTAAGCGAACATGCAGAAAACAGAAGCAATAACAGAATTACTAAAATCACTCGACCACAACAGGCTGATGCCAGAAGTAGGATGTGGTCGAGTAACAGGTCGAGTAACAGACAGGATATGAAACAGCTATACTCGACTGCACAGTCTGTTGCCAGACACTGGGTGTGGTCGAGTATACTGGACGAGTAACAGACAGGAAACAAGACAATCTTACTCGACTGCACAGTCTGTTGCCAGACACTGGGTGTGGTCGAGTAAGTTGGTCGAGTGATTGTAAAAACTAAGAAACAGGCAATGAGAACGATTAAGCGATAACGATAAAACAGAGAAATAAGATAGACGAGAAATTCCTAAGGATGGGGTAATCGAGTAGAGTGGTATCCTAGCCTATTCGAATGGTTAACAAGCGCAATCAAGCTATCACTAGACAACAGGTTCAACAACAGATCAATTCACTCCCGTGATAGAAATCCTCAAGCAAAGCTAACCCAGACTAATTCCCATTAACGGAATCTAACTATGCAGGCAATAAGAACATACTGATAAAGTCAATAAACGCTCTAAACAGCCAATCCCTTGGGATAGAGACGCATATCTCAGGAACTAGTGGATCAAGCATTCCATCGAACACCTTCTGGGTGCGGGAATGCTTGGGATCGAATTCCAGTTGATCAGAAAGAATTAACCAGTAAACGCAACTAGTCCTAAAGGGATTCAATTAATTCTAAAACTTAACCATTCTACAGACTACGAATTCCACAACTACTTTATCCCATCCCTAAGAATTCTAAGTCACTACTCAGACAACATGCTCAAAGATATAAACGCAGATAAACGATAATATTGCATAAGTAAAGAGATAAAGAGTAGAGAAACAAGATGACAGATGAAATCAAATGCGGAATCTGAATAACTTGGAAAAATCTCGAATTACAGGTTGCAGAAGCAAAAACGGCGCAACAGAGTAAAACAGAAAATAAAACTGAAGGAAAAATTCAATGTCGACTGGATGTCCCAGGACAGAACCCTAAGACATCTATTTATACAAAACGAAATAAAATGATAGTAGACGGGCCAATAACCTAATCGCTCGGCCCATAGAGAGATAATGGGCCGAGATGGACTTCGTGATCCGATGGAGGTCCAGGCGCTTCCAAACACTTTGTCTTCTCCTCTTCTCCTCCTTGTGCTCAGCTTGTCTGGTTGAGTGCGGATTTGAGTAGACTGTGAAGACGTGATCGAGTGTCCGGTCGAGTGATGCTGATGGTGGTGAGTGATGATACTCGACCAGGGGGTCGAGTAACTTGGTAGAGTGATTGGTCGAGTGTTGTCAGGTGGTGTGGCGAAGTGATACTCGACCAGGGGGTCGAGTAGTGTCATCGAGTCGCCTGAGCTGAGGTTACTCGACCCGGTGGTCGAGTGGATGGGAAGAATGGCTACAAAGTCACTCGACCTGGGGGTCGAGTATGTGGGAAGAATGGCTCCAAAGTCACTCGACCTGGGGGTCGAGTATGTCTTCTGGTTCTGGCTCGTTTCTTCCAATTTGCTTGCAAACAGCTCCAAATCACCTGAAAACAACTCAGAAATGCAATATGTATGCAAAGCTATCCTAATCATGCAAAGTATGCAAGAATGATGAGAAATGATATAAAACAGTGATGAATGATACGAAACTGGACTCAAAACGATGATGAATGGACACTGAAAACATGCAAATTATAGACATATCAACTCTCCCAAACTTAGTCTTTGCTTGCCCTCAAGCAAATAAGAAGACATAGTTGAAGGAGAGGAGTGAAGGCGGGGACTCAGAACCAAAGCATATGATAGAGCAAATAAAATTAATGTCCAAGTTGGTAGTTCTAAGATGCGATATGATTGAATTCTACTCAAAAACGTTAGCCCTGCCTTGTTATCAATCAATCCGTCTCTTATACTCGACCTACACATGCTTTCAAATCTACCAATCCCTTTAACATTCATTAGTTCTGGAACGTGAATCAAGCAGTGCATCATCAATGAACTCATTTGGCTAAGGTGAAGGTCAAGAGACAAAGATGGTCCCTTACACAATAGGCTTAAGTAACAGGGGATACCTCAAGAATGATTGAGCTTTAGTAGAATGCTAAAGGTAAGTCCCAAGTTATGCATATAGAGATAAGATCCCATCTACCCAGAGTATAACAATGAAGTTCTAATGGTAATCCCAACTCCTGTCCCAACTTAACTCTACCCTTTGCACTCATGAATCTTTCAAACTCTTTTTCATATCATTCTTTTCTTTTCTCTTAACTCTAGGAGAAGCTTTCTCAACGCTCTCATACATCTAGCGGGTTTGGATTTCTTTAACAACTAAGGTTCCTGTTTTTTTTTATCTTTAAAACCAAAGGCTTTTAACCCTTCTTCTTTAGCTAACAAGAACCTCATTCTTTTCTTTAACATTCCCAAAACCTTTACTAGATTTTTTTTTTCTAACTTCTTTAGCTTACTTCCCCTAGAATTCTTTCCCTTTCCTCATCAACAATGAATTCCCTCTTTTCTTTTAAACACATCCCAACCCATGATATAAGCGCCCACCTAGTCCTATCCAGTCCGAAGAACGCGAACTAGAACTACATGAGACACTATCTCTGTCGTTACGAACCTAACACTTTCTACCAAGCTCAATCGAAATAAGACCTCACAAACACTCACAAGTGATATAGGGCTTGAAAGAAAGTTCAGGTTTGGGTATGGGTTAACTGCTGTAATAAGGAGAGTCAGCTACTTGGATCAACAAGAGTGGTTAAAATGAGTAAGAAAATCCAAGTATTTTAGGGTATCCATGAGTTCAAATTCGATGCCAAGACATGATAATTCTAAATCAGATTCAAGTTCAAATTGATAGGGAATGATATCAGATCCTAACAGTGTGGTCGAGTAGAGCAATCTAGGCATGGTGCAGTTTTACTTCAATTTCAATGACAACGCATCAAACAACTAACAACGAGGGCACTGAGCTTATCTGGTGAACTAAAATGCTTACAAGGCTATCTCTTCATTATCCCCTATGCATATGCAACAATCCTAAACGAAACACTCTAGACTCGATCCTAAATGCAATGCAACTACATGAACACTCTATTTTTGTGAAATCATTTTCTAAAAATTTTCATTTTTTTTGGTTTTTCTATGCCTTAGATGAATGCAGACTCAAGATTATATACAATGCAACACACACTTCCTGAGCCCTCCCCCAAACTTAAATCACACAGTCCACTGTGTGACCAAATTTGGAAGAGAGTACTCAGGACAAAACACATCACAAAAACAAAATAAAAACAAGAGATGGTATATTACAATGGTGGAGTGAGGTGCATACCTCAGTGGAAGAAGGAGCGGAGTTGGTCGCCAATAGCTTCCTGTGATTGCTCCCAGGCCATCGACGAATCTCCCTGTTGTGTCTCAGCTTCCCCTTGGGGGTACTCGACCTCTCTTCTTCTGCTGCAGCCAGCACCGCGGTCGAGTGAATTACTGACATGGGGAAGTCGTGATTGCATCATTCGCTATACTCGATCACATCTTCATTCGCTCCCTGTAGGGTGTGGTCGAGTGATTTCCTAGCGTGGAGAAGCCAGAACAATGTCGAGTGTCTTTGATTGCTCTGTGGTCGAGTGTATTGTTGTTCCCTCAAAGCCAGAATCCATTTCCCTCAGCTCTTCATTCTTATCTCCTGAAAACTCTAACAGAATGTATTAAAAATAACAAGGAAAAATAAAAGATATTTACGAAAATAGACATGGGACTTCCTCCCAAGTGAGCTTGTTTTAAGTCTCTAGCTTGACTCCTCACACTCATAAGACTTAAGGAGGGTGATAGAGAAGAATTGAAATCTTCTCTTCTTCCTTTGCAGATACAACATCGGACTTAGCTTGCTCTCTTGACATGTCTGTAATTGAGCACTCAATGGCCCTTTCTTTGTAAGCTTCTTAAATTTCTTGTGGGTAGTCTTCTTCTTCACACCATTCTGAAACGAACTTCTTCTTTGGTATAACTTCAATGCCGAGTTGAGGTTGAATAGCTTCCCTTTGCATCTGACTCACTGTATCCCTAACTTCTTCAACAGTGCAAGCTAGCTTCTGGATGGTTTCTTCTTTGAGATCAGAATTCCTTTTAAGTTCTAGCCAATCAACTATAGAGAGCGTACTAGACTGAGTGGTTGAGCTTGAAGGTCGTGTTGGAGCTAAACTCGGTTCCTTTACTCTTTCAGTTTCAAATCTTTCTTCTGTAACCACTCCTTGGACCCCAAAGGTCTGTCCCTCTATGGTTGATCTTCTTGGAGTTTTGTTGATGTCAAACTGTAACCTGATATCCTTCCCAAGATTGATTTCAATCTTTCCATCTTTGACGTCTATCACTGCTCCAACTAAGGCCAAGAAACGTCTTCCTAGGATGAGAGGATCCTTAGGTTCTTCATCCATCTCAAGCACAACAAAATCTGTAGGCACTTGTACTCCATTAATCTTGATAGGCATATCTTCTAGTAGGCCATAAGGTTTTCTTAAGGTCCTATCAGCAAGGATCAAGGATAGGTCGTATGGCTTATATTTGAAAAATCCCAGCTTCCTTGCCACAGAAAGTGGCATTACGCTGACTGAAGCTCCTAGATCACATAGACAGTTGCTGAAAGTCAGTTGCCTAATAGAGCATGGTAGAGTACAAGATCCCGGATCTTCCAACTTTTCTTGAATAATGTTCTTCTAGATGATTGCACTAAACTCGTGAGGTAACGCCACTGTTCCTTGAACTTCTTTGATCCTCTCTGTAATCATGTCCTTCACACGTTTGTGTGAGTTCGGTATTAGCGCAAGACAGTCTACTAGAGGCATTGTGATTTCAAGGTCCTTCAATTTTTTTTCCAAGAGAGCTTCATACTTCTTTATCAGTTGCTTCTTAAATCTCCCTGGAAATGGTAATGGAGGCTTGTAGGGTGGAGGAACAAAGACTTTATCTTTGGTTTTAGCAGATGCAGGCTTTTTAACTGAAGAAAGTACTACTTGAGCTTGGGATCGAGTACTGTGATCGAGTATGGGCTCCTCTAATGCTATTTTAGCTTGAATTTCATTCTGAACAAAATCCTCCCCTTCTTGAACTTCACTGTCCCTAGTGATGGAGGTAGAGGCATGTCGAGTTGGCAGCTCTCGATCATGGCAGATATTGATGGCGTGAGCAGTGGCGTACTCCTTAGGATTCTGGATTGCTCTCCCTGGAAGCTGGCCTGGGTTGTTGTTAACAGATGGTGTAGCGAGGATGCCTTCCACATATCTCATCCTAGTGCTCAGTGCTTCGAACTTGCTGTTAAGTTCGACGCTTTGTCGGTCGACTTTGTTATTTAATTTACCCAACTTCTTAGCGATTTCCATTGCTCCTGTGGCTTGTCCTTGAATGAGCAGCTGGAGCATAGTCATTATGTCTGAATTCTGAGGCGCAACTGGCTGTTGTTGATGTGGTGTGAAACCAGGTGGTGGTTGCTGTTGTTGATATCCTCCTTGAAACTGCATCTTTGGGACGAATCCTTGGCTTTGGTTGTAAGGAATAAAGGGTTTGGGTTGGTTTTGCTGTTGCTGAGGGTAGACTTGGTCATGAGGGTTGGCGATATTGGTGCTTCTGTATGACAGATTTGGGTTGGGTCTGTAATTGTTGTACCCCTTGTTGTAGCCACCTTGATTCTGAACATAGCTGTAAGCACACTGATCATTCTCCCCCTCTTGTACTTGGAATGGTTCATCTTGAGAGATGAGGTGAACATGTTTCTGCTGCACTTGGAGGATTTTGTCTAGTTTGTCATTGAGAACTTTCATGTCTCTACGGTGCTTGTCATCAGAGTCAGAACTGGTGCGGATGCTTCTGTCATAATCTTCATTATAATTGCCATCCGACTGAGCAAAGTTTTCAACTAGCTCCCACCCTTCTTCAACATCCTTCTTTAAGAAATTCCCCTTTGAAGCGGTGTCAAGTAGCATCCTTATCTTAGGCAAGACGCCTCTATAGAGTGTGCTGAGAAGAGAAGCTTGCTTAAATCCGTGATGAGGGCATTTTGTTTGATAACCCTTAAAGCGTTCCCAAGCTTCATAGAAACTTTCACTTTGTTTCTGAGTGAATCCGGATATCTCATTCCGGAGTCTTGCAGTTCTGGAGTAGGAGAAGAATTTTGCCAAGAAAGCTTTTTTGCAGTCATCCCAGGTCGTGATTGATCCTTGGGGTAGCGTCTTTTCCCACAGATGGGCTTTGTCTCCAAGTGAGAATGGAAACAAGCGAAGCTTGAAACCATCTTCACTAACTCCATTGATTTTAGTAAGGCTACAGAGCCTTTCAAACTCGTCTAGATGATCGAGTGGATCCTCCATTGGCAAGCCATGAAACTTGTTCCCCTGCACCATTGCAATGAGACTGCTTTTGATCTCAAAATTGTTGTTTTGTACTGGAGGTGGAACAATGCCATGACGCTGGTTGTGGTTGTGAGGGAAGTCACTAGCACCAATGTTGTTAGGTTGCTCTTGCGCATCTACAATGTCAGCCATTGTGTCTGTTGCTGTCCGTTCTTTCAGTTGGCGAGCAATACGGTCGATGTTATCGTTGAATAGGAAGTTCTAATTCCCTTGTGACCGTGTATGACATGTATCAACCTGACTATAACAGACGAATAAAGTGTGTTGCTAAGTACCTGAAATACAAATTCTGAAAAGACACAATGTTAGTATCTCTTATAACAAAAACGAACTTGATCTTAACAATTCTGAAATCTCAAATATAGCAAACAAACACCCAATTGGCAACGGCGCCAAATTGATAATAAATTTTTAATCAATTATCCTAAAACACAATTCATGTCATTGTAGTATTTTAGGTGTCAATCCAAATGGGTGTGATGCAAACAGATGAGATGTGATCAGAAGTCATTAAGTCAAGCCAAGCAATAACAGTTTTGGGGTTTCTAACAGTCCTAAGCGAACATGCAGAAAACAGAAGCAATAACAGAATTACTAAATTCACTCGACCACAACAGGCTGATGCCAGAAGTAGGATGTGGTCGAGTAACAGGTCGAGTAACAGACAGGATATGAAACAGCTATACTCGACTGCACAGTCTGTTGCCAGACACTGGGTGTGGTCGAGTATACTGGACGAGTAACAGACAGGAAACAAGACAATCTTACTCGACTGCACAGTCTGTTGCCAGACACTGGGTGTGGTCGAGTAAGTTGGTCGAGTGATTGTAAATACTAAGAAGCAGGCAATGAGAACGATTAAGCGATAACGATAAAACAGAGAAATAAGATAGACGAGAAATTCCTAAGGATGGGGTAATCGAGTAGAGTGGTATCCTAGCCTATTCGAATGGTTAACAAGCGCAATCAAGCTATCCCTAGACAACAGGTTCAACAACAGATCAATTCACTCCCGTGATAGAAATCCTCAAGCAAAGCTAGCCCAGACTAATTCCCATTAACGGAATCTAACTATGTAGGCAATAAGAACAGACTGATAAAGTCAATAAACGCTCTAAACAGCCAATCCCTTGGGATAGAGACGCATATCTCAGGAACTAGTGGATCAAGCATTCCATCGAACACCTTCTGGGTGCGGGAATGCTTGGGATCGAATTCCAGTTGATCAGAAAGAAATAAGCAGTAAACGCAACTAGTCCTAAAGGGATTCAATCAATTCTAAAACTTAACCATTCTACAGACTACGAATTCCACAACTACTTTATCCCATCCCTAAGAATTCTAAGTCTACTACTCAGACAACATGCTCAAAGATATAAACGCAGATAAACGATAATATTGCATAAGTAAAGAGATAAAGAGTAGAGAAACAAGATGACAGATGAAATCAAATGCGGAATCTGAATAACTTGGAAAAATCTCGAATTACAGGTTGCAGAAGCAAAAACGGCGCAGTAGAGTAAAATAGAAAATAAAACTGAAGCAAAAATTCAATGTCGACTGGATGTCCCAGGACAGAACCCTAAGACATCTATTTGTACAAAACGAAATAAAATGATAGTAGACGGGCCAATAACCTAATCGCTCGGCCCATAGAGAGATAATGGGCCGAGATGGGCTTCGTGATCCGATGGAGGTCCAGGCCGCTTCCAAACACTTTGTCTTCTCCTCTTCCCTCCCTTGTGCTCAGCTTTTCTGGTTGAGTGCGGATTTGAGTAGACTGTGAAGATGTGATCGAGTGTCCGGTCGAGTGATGCTGATGGTGGTGAGTGATGATACTCGACCAGGGGGTCGAGTAACTTGGTAGAGTGATTGGTCGAGTGTTATCAGGTGGTGTGGCGAAGTGATACTCGACCAGGGGGTCGAGTAGTGTCATCGAGTGGCCTGAGCTGAGGTTACTCGACCTGGGGGTCGAGTATGTGGGAAGAATGGCTCCAAAGTCACTCGACCTGGGGGTCGAGTATGTCTTCTGGTTCTGGCTCGTTTCTTCCAATTTGCTTGCAAACAGCTCCAAATCACCTGAAAACAACTCAGAAATGCAATATGTATGCAAAGCTATCCTAATCATGCAAAGTATGCAAGCATGATGAGAAATGATATAAAACAGTGATGAATGATACGAAACTGGACTCAAAACGATGATGAATGGACACTGAAAATATGCAAATTATAGACATATCAACTCCCCCAAACTTAGTCTTTGTTTGCCCTCAAGCAAATAAGAAGACATAGTTGAAGGAGAGGAGTGAAGGCGGGGACTCAGAACCAAAGCATATGATAGAGCAAATAAAATCAATGTCCAAGTTGGTAGTTCTAAGATGCGATATGATTGAATTCTACTGAAAAACGTTAGCTATGCCTTGTTATCAATCAATCTGTCTCTTATACTCGACCTACACATGCTTTCAAATCTACCAATCTCTTTAACATTCATTAGTTCTGGAACGTGAATCAAGCAGTGCATCATCAATGAACTCATTTGGCTAAGGTGAAGGTCAAGAGACAAAGATGGTCCCTTACAAAATAGGCTTAAGTAACAGGGGATCCCTCAAGAATGATTGAGCTTTAGTAGAATGCTAAAGGTAAGTCCCAAGTTATGCATACATAGATAAGATCCCATCTACCCAGAGTATAACAATGAAGTTCTAATGGTAATCCCAACTCCTGTCCCAACTTAACTCTACCCTTTGCACTCATGAATCTTTCAAACTCTTTTTCATATCATTCTTTTCTTTTCTCTTAACTCTAGGAGAAGCTTTCTCAACGCTCTGATACATCTAGCGGGGTTGGATTTCTTTAACAACTAAGGTTCCTGTTTTTTTTTATCTTTAAAACCAAAGGCTTTTAACCCTTCTTCTTTAGCTAACAAGAACCTCATTCTTTTCTTTAACATTCCCAAAACCTTTACTAGATTTTTTTTTTCTAACTTCTTTAGCTTACTTCCCCTAGAATTCTTTCCCTTTCCTCATCAACAATGAATTCCCTCTTTTCTTTTAAACACATCCCAACCCATGATATAAGCGCCCACCTAGTCCTATCCAGTCCGAAGAACGCGAACTAGAACTACATGAGACACTATCTCTGTCGTTACGAACCTAACACTTTCTACCAAACTCAATCGAAATAAGACCTCACAAACTCTCACAAGTGATATAGGGCTTGAAAGAAAGTTCAGGTTTGGGTATGGGTTAACTGCTCTAATAAGGAGAGTCAGCTACTTGGATCAACAAGAGTGGTTAAAATGAGTAAGAAAATCCAAGTATTTTAGGGTATCCATGAGTTCAAATTCGATGCCAAGACATGATAATTCTAAATCAGATTCAAGTTCAAATTGATAGGGAATGATATCAGATCCTAACAGTGTGGTCGAGTAGAGCAATCTAGGCATGGTGCAGTTTTACTTCAATTTCAATGACAACGCATCAAACAACTAACAACGAGGGCACTGAGCTTATCTGGTGAACTAAAATGCTTACAAGGCTATCTCTTCATTATCCCCTATGCATATGCAACAATCCTAAACGAAACACTCTAGACTCGATCCTAAATGCAATGCAACTACATGAGCACTCTATTTTTGTGAAATCATTTTCTAAAATTTTTCATTTTTTTTTTTGTTTTTCTATGCCTTAGATGAATGCAGACTCAAGATTATATACAATGCAACACACACTTCCTGAGCCCTCCCCCAAACTTAAATCACACAGTCCACTGTGCGACCAAATTTGGAAGAGAGTACTCAGGACAAAACACATCACAAAAACAAAATAAAAACAAGAGATGGTATATTACAATGGTGGAGTGAGGTGCATACCTCAGTGGAAGAAGGAGCGGAGTTGGTCGCCAATAGCTTCCTGTGATTGCTCCCAGGCCATCGACGAATCTCCCTGTTGTGTCTCAGCTTCCCCTTGGGGGTACTCGACCTCTCTTCTTCTGCTGCAGCCAGCACCGCGGTCGAGTGAATTACTGACATGGGGAAGTCGTGATTGCATCATTCGCTATACTCGATCACATCTTCATTCGCTCCCTGTAGGGTGTGGTCGAGTGATTTCCTAGCGTGGAGAAGCCAGAACAATGTCGAGTGTCTTTGATTGCTCTGTGGTCGAGTGTATTGTTGTTCCCTCAAAGCCAGAATCCATTTCCCTCAGCTCTTCATTCTTATCTCCTGAAAACTCTAACAGAATGTATTAAAAATAACAAGGAAAAATAAAAGATATTTACGAAAATGGACATGGGACTTCCTCCCAAGTGAGCTTGTTTTAAGTCTCTAGCTTGACTCCTCACACTCATAAGACTTAAGGAGGGTGATAGAGAAGAATTGAAATCTTCTCTTCTTCCTTTGCAGATACAACATCGGACTTAGCTTGCTCTCTTGACATGTCTGTAATTGAGCACTCAATGGCCCTTTCTTTGTAAGCTTCTTAAATTTCTTGTGGGTAGTCTTCTTCTTCACACCATTCTGAAACGAACTTCTTCTTTGGTATAACTTCAATGCCGAGTTGAGGTTGAATAGCTTCCCTTTGCATCTGACTCACTGTATCCCTAACTTCTTCAACAGTGCAAGCTAGCTTCTGGATGGTTTCTTCTTTGAGATCAGAATTCCTTTTAAGTTCTAGCCAATCAACTATAGAGAGCGTACTAGACTGAGTGGTTGAGCTTGAAGGTCGTGTTGGAGCTAAACTCGGTTCCTTTACTCTTTCAGTTTCAAATCTTTCTTCTGTAACCACTCCTTGGACCCCAAAGGTCTGTCCCTCTATGGTTGATCTTCTTGGAGTTTTGTTGATGTCAAACTGTAACCTGATATCCTTCCCAAGATTGATTTCAATCTTTCCATCTTTGACGTCTATCACTGCTCCAACTAAGGCCAAGAAACGTCTTCCTAGGATGAGAGGATCCTTAGGTTCTTCATCCATCTCAAGCACAACAAAATCTGTAGGCACTTGTACTCCATTAATCTTGATAGGCATATCTTCTAGTAGGCCATAAGGTTTTCTTAAGGTCCTATCAGCAAGGATCAAGGATAGGTCGTATGGCTTATATTTGAAAAATCCCAGCTTCCTTGCCACAGAAAGTGGCATTACGCTGACTGAAGCTCCTAGATCACATAGACAGTTGCTGAAAGTCAGTTGCCTAATAGAGCATGGTAGAGTACAAGATCCCGGATCTTCCAACTTTTCTTGAATAATGTTCTTCTAGATGATTGCACTAAACTCGTGAGGTAACGCCACTGTTCCTTGAACTTCTTTGATCCTCTCTGTAATCATGTCCTTCACACGTTTGTGTGAGTTCAGTATTAGCGCAAGACAGTCTACTAGAGGCATTGTGATTTCAAGGTCCTTCAATTTTTTTTCCAAGAGAGCTTCATACTTCTTTATCAGTTGCTTCTTAAATCTCCCTGGAAATGGTAATGGAGGCTTGTAGGGTGGAGGAACAAAGACTTTATCTTTGGTTTTAGCAGATGCAGGCTTTTTAACTGAAGAAAGTACTACTTGAGCTTGGGATCGAGTACTGTGATCGAGTATGGGCTCCTCTAATGCTATTTTAGCTTGAATTTCATTCTGAACAAAATCCTCCCCTTCTTGAACTTCACTGTCCCTAGTGATGGAGGTAGAGGCATGTCGAGTTGGCAGCTCTCGATCATGGCAGATATTGATGGCGTGAGCAGTGGCGTACTCCTTAGGATTCTGGATTGCTCTCCCTGGAAGCTGGCCTGGGTTGTTGTTAACAGATGGTGTAGCGAGGATGCCTTCCACATATCTCATCCTAGTGCTCAGTGCTTCGAACTTGCTGTTAAGTTCGACGCTTTGTCGGTCGACTTTGTTATTTAATTTACCCAACTTCTTAGCGATTTCCATTGCTCCTGTGGCTTGTCCTTGAATGAGCAGCTGGAGCATAGTCATTATGTCTGAATTCTGAGGCGCAACTGGCTGTTGTTGATGTGGTGTGAAACCAGGTGGTGGTTGCTGTTGTTGATATCCTCCTTGAAACTGCATCTTTGGGACGAATCCTTGGCTTTGGTTGTAAGGAATAAAGGGTTTGGGTTGGTTTTGCTGTTGCTGAGGGTAGACTTGGTCATGAGGGTTGGCGATATTGGTGCTTCTGTATGACAGATTTGGGTTGGGTCTGTAATTGTTGTACCCCTTGTTGTAGCCACCTTGATTCTGAACATAGCTGTAAGCACACTGATCATTCTCCCCCTCTTGTACTTGGAATGGTTCATCTTGAGAGATGAGGTGAACATGTTTCTGCTGCACTTGGAGGATTTTGTCTAGTTTGTCATTGAGAACTTTCATGTCTCTACGGTGCTTGTCATCAGAGTCAGAACTGGTGCGGATGCTTCTGTCATAATCTTCATTATAATTGCCATCCGACTGAGCAAAGTTTTCAACTAGCTCCCACCCTTCTTCAACATCCTTCTTTAAGAAATTCCCCTTTGAAGCGGTGTCAAGTAGCATCCTTATCTTAGGCAAGACGCCTCTATAGAGTGTGCTGAGAAGAGAAGCTTGCTTAAATCCGTGATGAGGGCATTTTGTTTGATAACCCTTAAAGCGTTCCCAAGCTTCATAGAAACTTTCACTTTGTTTCTGAGTGAATCCGGATATCTCATTCCGGAGTCTTGCAGTTCTGGAGTAGGAGAAGAATTTTGCCAAGAAAGCTTTTTTGCAGTCATCCCAGGTCGTGATTGATCCCTGGGGTAGCGTCTTTTCCCACAGATGGGCTTTGTCTCCAAGTGAGAATGGAAACAAGCGAAGCTTGAAACCATCTTCACTAACTCCATTGATTTTAGTAAGGCTACAGAGCCTTTCAAACTCGTCTAGATGATCGAGTGGATCCTCCATTGGCAAGCCATGAAACTTGTTCCCCTGCACCATTGCAATGAGACTGCTTTTGATCTCAAAGTTGTTGTTTTGTACTGGAGGTGGAACAATGCCATGACGCTGGTTGTGGTTGTGAGGGAAGTCACTAGCACCAATGTTGTTAGGTTGCTCTTGCGCATCTACAATGTCAGCCATTGTGTCTGTTGCTGTCCGTTCTTTCAGTTGGCGAGCAATACGGTCGATGTTATCGTTGAATAGGAAGTTCTAATTCCCTTGTGACCGTGTACGACATGTATCAACCTGACTATAACAGACGAATAAAGTGTGTTGCTAAGTACCTGAAATACAAATTCTGAAAAGACACAATGTTAGTATCTCTTATAACAAAAACGAACTTGATCTTAACAATTCTGAAATCTCAAATATAGCAAACAAACACCCAATTGGCAACGGCGCCAAATTGATAATAAATTTTTAATCAATTATCCTAAAACACAATTCATGTCATTGTAATATTTTAGGTGTCAATCCAAATGGGTGTGATGCAAACAGATGAGATGTGATCAGAAGTCATTAAGTCAAGCCAAGCAATACCAGTTTTGGGGTTTCTAAGAGTCCTAAGCGAACATGCAGAAAACAGAAGCAATAACAGAATTACTAAATTCACTCGACCACAACAGGCTGATGCCAGAAGTAGGATGTGGTCGAGTAACAGGTCGAGTAACAGACAGGATATGAAACAGCTATACTCGACTGCACAGTCTGTTGCCAGACACTGGGTGTGGTCGAGTATACTGGACGAGTAACAGACAGGAAACAAGACAATCTTACTCGACTGCACAGTCTGTTGCCAGACACTGGGTGTGGTCGAGTAAGTTGGTCGAGTGATTGTAAATACTAAGAAGCAGGCAATGAGAACGATTAAGCGATAACGATAAAACAGAGAAATAAGATAGACGAGAAATTCCTAAGGATGGGGTAATCGAGTAGAGTGGTATCCTAGCCTATTCGAATGGTTAACAAGCGCAATCAAGCTATCCCTAGACAACAGGTTCAACAACAGATCAATTCACTCCCGTGATAGAAATCCTCAAGCAAAGCTAGCCCAGACTAATTCCCATTAACGGAATCTAACTATGTAGGCAATAAGAACATACTGATAAAGTCAATAAACGCTCTAAACAGCCAATCCCTTGGGATAGAGACGCATATCTCAGGAACTAGTGGATCAAGCATTCCATCGAACACCTTCTGGGTGCGGGAATGCTTGGGATCGAATTCCAGTTGATCAGAAAGAAATAAGCAGTAAACGCAACTAGTCCTAAAGGGATTCAATCAATTCTAAAACTTAACCATTCTACAGACTACGAATTCCACAACTACTTTATCCCATCCCTAAGAATTCTAAGTCACTACTCAGACAACATGCTCAAAGATATAAACGCAGATAAACGATAATATTGCATAAGTAAAGAGATAAAGAGTAGAGAAACAAGATGACAGATGAAATCAAATGCGGAATCTGAATAACTTGGAAAAATCTCGAATTACAGGTTGCAGAAGCAAAAACGGCGCAGTAGAGTAAAATAGAAAATAAAACTGAAGCAAAAATTCAATGTCGACTGGATGTCCCAGGACAGAACCCTAAGACATCTATTTGTACAAAACGAAATAAAATGATAGTAGACGGGCCAATAACCTAATCGCTCGGCCCATAGAGAGATAATGGGCCGAGATGGGCTTCGTGATCCGATGGAGGTCCAGGCCGCTTCCAAACACTTTGTCTTCTCCTCTTCCCTCCCTTGTGCTCAGCTTTTCTGGTTGAGTGCGGATTTGAGTAGACTGTGAAGATGTGATCGAGTGTCCGGTCGAGTGATGCTGATGGTGGTGAGTGATGATACTCGACCAGGGGGTCGAGTAACTTGGTAGAGTGATTGGTCGAGTGTTATCAGGTGGTGTGGCGAAGTGATACTCGACCAGGGGGTCGAGTAGTGTCATCGAGTGGCCTGAGCTGAGGTTACTCGACCTGGGGGTCGAGTATGTGGGAAGAATGGCTCCAAAGTCACTCGACCTGGGGGTCGAGTATGTCTTCTGGTTCTGGCTCGTTTCTTCCAATTTGCTTGCAAACAGCTCCAAATCACCTGAAAACAACTCAGAAATGCAATATGTATGCAAAGCTATCCTAATCATGCAAAGTATGCAAGCATGATGAGAAATGATATAAAACAGTGATGAATGATACGAAACTGGACTCAAAACGATGATGAATGGACACTGAAAATATGCAAATTATAGACATATCAACTCCCCCAAACTTAGTCTTTGTTTGCCCTCAAGCAAATAAGAAGACATAGTTGAAGGAGAGGAGTGAAGGCGGGGACTCAGAACCAAAGCATATGATAGAGCAAATAAAATCAATGTCCAAGTTGGTAGTTCTAAGATGCGATATGATTGAATTCTACTGAAAAACGTTAGCTATGCCTTGTTATCAATCAATCTGTCTCTTATACTCGACCTACACATGCTTTCAAATCTACCAATCTCTTTAACATTCATTAGTTCTGGAACGTGAATCAAGCAGTGCATCATCAATGAACTCATTTGGCTAAGGTGAAGGTCAAGAGACAAAGATGGTCCCTTACAAAATAGGCTTAAGTAACAGGGGATCCCTCAAGAATGATTGAGCTTTAGTAGAATGCTAAAGGTAAGTCCCAAGTTATGCATACATAGATAAGATCCCATCTACCCAGAGTATAACAATGAAGTTCTAATGGTAATCCCAACTCCTGTCCCAACTAAACTCTACCCTTTGCACTCATGAATCTTTCAAACTCTTTTTCATATCATTCTTTTCTTTTCTCTTAACTCTAAGAGAAGCTTTCTCAACGCTCTGATACATCTAGCGGGTTTGGATTTCTTTAACAACTAAGGTTCCTGTTTTTTTTTATCTTTAAAACCAAAGGCTTTTAACCCTTCTTCTTTAGCTAACAAGAACCTCATTCTTTTCTTTAACATTCCCAAAACCTTTACTAGATTTTTTTTTTCTAACTTCTTTAGCTTACTTCCCCTAGAATTCTTTCCCTTTCCTCATCAACAATGAATTCCCTCTTTTCTTTTAAACACATCCCAACCCATGATATAAGCGCCCACCTAGTCCTATCCAGTCCGAAGAACGCGAACTAGAACTACATGAGACACTATCTCTGTCGTTACGAACCTAACACTTTCTACCAAACTCAATCGAAATAAGACCTCACAAACTCTCACAAGTGATATAGGGCTTGAAAGAAAGTTCAGATTTGGGTATGGGTTAACTGCTCTAATAAGGAGAGTCAGCTACTTGGATCAACAAGAGTGGTTAAAATGAGTAAGAAAATCCAAGTATTTTAGGGTATCCATGAGTTCAAATTCGATGCCAAGACATGATAATTCTAAATCAGATTCAAGTTCAAATTGATAGGGAATGATATCAGATCCTAACAGTGTGGTCGAGTAGAGCAATCTAGGCATGGTGCAGTTTTACTTCAATTTCAATGACAACGCATCAAACAACTAACAACGAGGGCACTGAGCTTATCTGGTGAACTAAAATGCTTACAAGGCTATCTCTTCATTATCCCCTATGCATATGCAACAATCCTAAACGAAACACTCTAGACTCGATCCTAAATGCAATGCAACTACATGAGCACTCTATTTTTGTGAAATCATTTTCTAAAATTTTTCATTTTTTTTTTGTTTTTCTATGCCTTAGATGAATGCAGACTCAAGATTATATACAATGCAACACACACTTCCTGAGCCCTCCCCCAAACTTAAATCACACAGTCCACTGTGTGACCAAATTTGGAAGAGAGTACTCAGGACAAAACACATCACAAAAACAAAATAAAAACAAGAGATGGTATATTACAATGGTGGAGTGAGGTGCATACCTCAGTGGAAGAAGGAGCGGAGTTGGTCGTCAATAGCTGCCTGTGATTACTCCCAGGCCATCGACGAATCTCCCTGTTGTGTCTCAGCTTCCCCTTGGGGGTACTCGACCTCTCTTCTTCTGCTGCAGCCAGCACCGCGGTCGAGTGAATTACTGACATGGGGAAGTCGTGATTGCATCATTCGCTATACTCGATCACATCTTCATTCGCTCCCTGTAGGGTGTGGTCGAGTGATTTCCTAGCGTGGAGAAGCCAGAACAATGTCGAGTGTCTTTGATTGCTCTGTGGTCGAGTGTATTGTTGTTCCCTCAAAGCCAGAATCCATTTCCCTCAGCTCTTCATTCTTATCTCCTGAAAACTCTAACAGAATGTATTAAAAATAACAAGGAAAAATAAAAGATATTTACGAAGATAGACATGGGACTTCCTCCCAAGTGAGCTTGTTTTAAGTCTCTAGCTTGACTCCTCACACTCATAAGACTTAAGGAGGGTGATAGAGAAGAATTGAAATCTTCTCTTCTTCCTTAGCAGATACAACATCGGACTTAGCTTGCTCTCTTGACATGTCTGTAATTGAGCACTCAATGGCCCTTTCCTTATAAGCTTCTTAAATTTCTTGTGGGTAGTCTTCTTCTTCACACCATTCTGAAACGAACTTCTTCTTTGGTATAACTTCAATGCCGAGTTGAGGTTGAATAGCTTCCCTTTGCATCTGACTCACTGTATCCCTAACTTCTTCAACAGTGCAAGCTAGCTTCTGGATGGTTTCTTCTTTGAGATCAGAATTCCTTTTAAGTTCTAGCCAATCAACTATAGAGAGCGTACTAGACTATGTGGTTGAGCTTGAAGGTCGTGTTGGAGCTAAACTCGGTTCCTTTACTCTTTCAGTTTCAAATCTTTCTTCTGTAACCACTCCTTGGACCCCAAAGGTCTGTCCCTCTATGGTTGATCTTCTTGGAGTTTTGTTGATGTCAAACTGTAACCTGATATCCTTCCCAAGATTGATTTCAATCTTTCCATCTTTGACGTCTATCACTGCTCCAACTAAGGCCAAGAAACGTCTTCCTAGGATGAGAGGATCCTTAGGTTCTTCATCCATCTCAAGCACAACAAAATCTGTAGGCACTTGTACTCCATTAATCTTGATAGGCATATCTTCTAGTAGGCCATAAGGTTTTCTTAAGGTCCTATCAGCAAGGATCAAGGATAGGTCGTATGGCTTATATTTGAAAAATCCCAGCTTCCTTGCCACAGAAAGTGGCATTACGCTGACTGAAGCTCCTAGATCACATAGACAGTTGCTGAAAGTCAGTTGCCTAATAGAGCATGGTAGAGTACAAGATCCCGGATCTTCCAACTTTTCTTGAATAATGTTCTTCTAGATGATTGCACTAAACTCGTGAGGTAACGCCACTGTTCCTTGAACTTCTTTGATCCTCTCTGTAATCATGTCCTTCACACGTTTGTGTGAGTTCGGTATTAGCGCAAGACAGTCTACTAGAGGCATTGTGATTTCAAGGTCCTTCAATTTTTTTTCCAAGAGAGCTTCATACTTCTTTATCAGTTGCTTCTTAAATCTCCCTGGAAATGGTAATGGAGGCTTGTAGGGTGGAGGAACAAAGACTTTATCTTTGGTTTTAGCAGATGCAGGCTTTTTAACTGAAGAAAGTACTACTTGAGCTTGGGATCGAGTACTGTGATCGAGTATGGGCTCCTCTAATGCTATTTTAGCTTGAATTTCATTCTGAACAAAATCCTCCCCTTCTTGAACTTCACTGTCCCTAGTGATGGAGGTAGAGGCATGTCGAGTTGGCAGCTCTCGATCATGGCAGATATTGATGGCGTGAGCAGTGGCGTACTCCTTAGGATTCTGGATTGCTCTCCCTGGAAGCTGGCCTGGGTTGTTGTTAACAGATGGTGTAGCGAGGATGCCTTCCACATATCTCATCCTAGTGCTCAGTGCTTCGAACTTGCTGTTAAGTTCGACGCTTTGTCGGTCGACTTTGTTATTTAATTTATCCAACTTCTTAGCGATTTCCATTGCTCCTGTGGCTTGTCCTTGAATGAGCAGCTGGAGCATAGTCATTATGTCTGAATTCTGAGGCGCAACTGGCTGTTGTTGATGTGGTGTGAAACCAGGTGGTGGTTGCTGTTGTTGATATCCTCCTTGAAACTGCATCTTTGGGACGAATCCTTGGCTTTGGTTGTAAGGAATAAAGGGTTTGGGTTGGTTTTGCTGTTGCTGAGGGTAGACTTGGTCATGAGGGTTGGCGATATTGGTGCTTCTGTATGACAGATTTGGGTTGGGTCTGTAATTGTTGTACCCCTTGTTGTAGCCACCTTGATTCTGAACATAGCTGTAAGCACACTGATCATTCTCCCCCTCTTGTACTTGGAATGGTTCATCTTGAGAGATGAGGTGAACATGTTTCTGCTGCACTTGGAGGATTTTGTCTAGTTTGTCATTGAGAACTTTCATGTCTCTACGGTGCTTGTCATCAGAGTCAGAACTGGTGCGGATGCTTCTGTCATAATCTTCATTATAATTGCCATCCGACTGAGCAAAGTTTTCAACTAGCTCCCACCCTTCTTCAACATCCTTCTTTAAGAAATTCCCCTTTGAAGCGGTGTCAAGTAGCATCCTTATCTTAGGCAAGACGCCTCTATAGAGTGTGCTGAGAAGAGAAGCTTGCTTAAATCCGTGATGAGGGCATTTTGTTTGATAACCCTTAAAGCGTTCCCAAGCTTCACAGAAACTTTCACTTTGTTTCTGAGTGAATCCGGATATCTCATTCCGGAGTCTTGCAGTTCTGGAGTAGGAGAAGAATTTTGCCAAGAAAGCTTTTTTGCAGTCATCCCAGGTCGTGATTGATCCCTGGGGTAGCGTTTTTTCCCACAGATGGGCTTTGTCTCCAAGTGAGAATGGAAACAAGCGAAGCTTGAAACCATCTTCACTAACTCCATTGATTTTAGTAAGGCTACAGAGCCTTTCAAACTCGTCTAGATGATCGAGTGGATCCTCCATTGGCAAGCCATGAAACTTGTTCCCCTGCACCATTGCAATGAGACTGCTTTTGATCTCAAAGTTGTTGTTTTGTACTGGAGGTGGAACAATGCCATGACGCTGGTTGTGGTTGTGAGGGAAGTCACTAGCACCAATGTTGTTAGGTTGCTCTTGCGCATCTACAATGTCAGCCATTGTGTCTGTTGCTGTCCGTTCTTTCAGTTGGCGAGCAATACGGTCGATGTTATCGTTGAATAGGAAGTTCTAATTCCCTTGTGACCGTGTATGACATGTATCAACCTGACTATAACAGACGAATAAAGTGTGTTGCTAAGTACCTGAAATACAAATTCTGAAAAGACACAATGTTAGTATCTCTTATAACAAAAACGAACTTGATCTTAACAATTCTGAAATCTCAAATATAGCAAACAAACACCCAATTGGCAACGGCGCCAAATTGATAATAAATTTTTAATCAATTATCCTAAAACACAATTCATGTCATTGTAGTATTTTAGGTGTCAATCCAAATGGGTGTGATGCAAACAGATGAGATGTGATCAGAAGTCATTAAGTCAAGCCAAGCAATAACAGTTTTGGGGTTTCTAACAGTCCTAAGCGAACATGCAGAAAACAGAAGCAATAACAGAATTACTAAATTCACTCGACCACAACAGGCTGATGCCAGAAGTAGGATGTGGTCGAGTAACAGGTCGAGTAACAGACAGGATATGAAACAGCTATACTCGACTACACAGTCTGTTGCCAGACACTGGGTGTGGTCGAGTATACTGGACGAGTAACAGACAGGAAACAAGACAATCTTACTCGACTGCACAGTCTGTTGCCAGACACTGGGTGTGGTCGAGTAAGTTGGTCGAGTGATTGTAAATACTAAGAAGCAGGCAATGAGAACGATTAAGCGATAACGATAAAACAGAGAAATAAGATAGACGAGAAATTCCTAAGGATGGGGTAATCGAGTAGAGTGGTATCCTAGCCTATTCGAATGGTTAACAAGCGCAATCAAGCTATCCCTAGACAACAGGTTCAACAACAGATCAATTCACTCCCGTGATAGAAATCCTCAAGCAAAGCTAGCCCAGACTAATTCCCATTAACGGAATCTAACTATGTAGGCAATAAGAACAGACTGATAAAGTCAATAAACGCTCTAAACAGCCAATCCCTTGGGATAGAGACGCATATCTCAGGAACTAGTGGATCAAGCATTCCATCGAACACCTTCTGGGTGCGGGAATGCTTGGGATCGAATTCCAGTTGATCAGAAAGAAATAAGCAGTAAACGCAACTAGTCCTAAAGGGATTCAATCAATTCTAAAACTTAACCATTCTACAGACTACGAATTCCACAACTACTTTATCCCATCCCTAAGAATTCTAAGTCACTACTCAGACAACATGCTCAAAGATATAAACGCAGATAAACGATAATATTGCATAAGTAAAGAGATAAAGAGTAGAGAAACAAGATGACAGATGAAATCAAATGCGGAATCTGAATAACTTGGAAAAATCTCGAATTACAGGTTGCAGAAGCAAAAACGGCGCAGTAGAGTAAAATAGAAAATAAAACTGAAGCAAAAATTCAATGTCGACTGGATGTCCCAGGACAGAACCCTAAGACATCTATTTGTACATATCGAAATAAAATGATAGTAGACGGGCCAATAACCTAATCGCTCGGCCCATAGAGAGATAATGGGCCGAGATGGGCTTCGTGATCCGATGGAGGTCCAGGCCGCTTCCAAACACTTTGTCTTCTCCTCTTCCCTCCCTTGTGCTCAGCTTTTCTGGTTGAGTGCGGATTTGAGTAGACTGTGAAGATGTGATCGAGTGTCCGGTCGAGTGATGCTGATGGTGGTGAGTGATGATACTCGACCAGGGGGTCGAGTAACTTGGTAGAGTGATTGGTCGAGTGTTATCAGGTGGTGTGGCGAAGTGATACTCGACCAGGGGGTCGAGTAGTGTCATCGAGTGGCCTGAGCTGAGGTTACTCGACCTGGGGGTCGAGTATGTGGGAAGAATGGCTCCAAAGTCACTCGACCTGGGGGTCGAGTATGTCTTCTGGTTCTGGCTCGTTTCTTCCAATTTGCTTGCAAACAGCTCCAAATCACCTGAAAACAACTCAGAAATGCAATATGTATGCAAAGCTATCCTAATCATGCAAAGTATGCAAGCATGATGAGAAATGATATAAAACAGTGATGAATGATACGAAACTGGACTCAAAACGATGATGAATGGACACTGAAAATATGCAAATTATAGACATATCAACTCCCCCAAACTTAGTCTTTGTTTGCCCTCAAGCAAATAAGAAGACATAGTTGAAGGAGAGGAGTGAAGGCGGGGACTCAGAACCAAAGCATATGATAGAGCAAATAAAATCAATGTCCAAGTTGGTAGTTCTAAGATGCGATATGATTGAATTCTACTGAAAAACGTTAGCTATGCCTTGTTATCAATCAATCTGTCTCTTATACTCGACCTACACATGCTTTCAAATCTACCAATCTTTTTAACATTCATTAGTTCTGGAACGTGAATCAAGCAGTGCATCATCAATGAACTCATTTGGCTAAGGTGAAGGTCAAGAGACAAAGATGGTCCCTTACAAAATAGGCTTAAGTAACAGGGGATCCCTCAAGAATGATTGAGCTTTAGTAGAATGCTAAAGGTAAGTCCCAAGTTATGCATACATAGATAAGATCCCATCTACCCAGAGTATAACAATGAAGTTCTAATGGTAATCCCAACTCCTGTCCCAACTTAACTCTACCCTTTGCACTCATGAATCTTTCAAACTCTTTTTCATATCATTCTTTTCTTTTCTCTTAACTCTAGGAGAAGCTTTCTCAACGCTCTGATACATCTAGCGGGTTTGGATTTCTTTAACAACTAAGGTTCCTGTATTTTTTTATCTTTAAAACCAAAGGCTTTTAACCCTTCTTCTTTAGCTAACAAGAACCTCATTCTTTTCTTTAACATTCCCAAAACCTTTACTAGATTTTTTTTTTCTAACTTCTTTAGCTTACTTCCCCTAGAATTCTTTCCCTTTCCTCATCAACAATGAATTCCCTCTTTTCTTTTAAACACATCCCAACCCATGATATAAGCGCCCACCTAGTCCTATCCAGTCCGAAGAACGCGAACTAGAACTACATGAGACACTATCTCTGTCGTTACGAACCTAACACTTTCTACCAAACTCAATCGAAATAAGACCTCACAAACTCTCACAAGTGATATAGGGCTTGAAAGAAAGTTCAGGTTTGGGTATGGGTTAACTGCTCTAATAAGGAGAGTCAGCTACTTGGATCAACAAGAGTGGTTAAAATGAGTAAGAAAATCCAAGTATTTTAGGGTATCCATGAGTTCAAATTCGATGCCAAGACATGATAATTCTAAATCAGATTCAAGTTCAAATTGATAGGGAATGATATCAGATCCTAACAGTGTGGTCGAGTAGAGCAATCTAGGCATGGTGCAGTTTTACTTCAATTTCAATGACAACGCATCAAACAACTAACAACGAGGGCACTGAGCTTATCTGGTGAACTAAAATGCTTACAAGGCTATCTCTTCATTATCCCCTATGCATATGCAACAATCCTAAACGAAACACTCTAGACTCGATCCTAAATGCAATGCAACTACATGAGCACTCTATTTTTGTGAAATCATTTTCTAAAATTTTTCATTTTTTTTTTTGTTTTTCTATGCCTTAGATGAATGCAGACTCAAGATTATATACAATGCAACACACACTTCCTGAGCCCTCCCCCAAACTTAAATCACACAGTCCACTGTGCGACCAAATTTGGAAGAGAGTACTCAGGACAAAACACATCACAAAAACAAAATAAAAACAAGAGATGGTATATTACAATGGTGGAGTGAGGTGCATACCTCAGTGGAAGAAGGAGCGGAGTTGGTCGTCAATAGCTGCCTGTGATTACTCCCAGGCCATCGACGAATCTCCCTGTTGTGTCTCAGCTTCCCCTTGGGGGTACTCGACCTCTCTTCTTCTGCTGCAGCCAGCACCGCGGTCGAGTGAATTACTGACATGGGGAAGTCGTGATTGCATCATTCGCTATACTCGATCACATCTTCATTCGCTCCCTGTAGGGTGTGGTCGAGTGATTTCCTAGCGTGGAGAAGCCAGAACAATGTCGAGTGTCTTTGATTGCTCTGTGGTCGAGTGTATTGTTGTTCCCTCAAAGCCAGAATCCATTTCCCTCAGCTCTTCATTCTTATCTCCTGAAAACTCTAATAGAATGTATTAAAAATAACAAGGAAAAATAAAAGATATTTACGAAGATAGACATGGGACTTCCTCCCAAGTGAGCTTGTTTTAAGTCTCTAGCTTGACTCCTCACACTCATAAGACTTAAGGAGGGTGATAGAGAAGAATTGAAATCTTCTCTTCTTCCTTAGCAGATACAACATCGGACTTAGCTTGCTCTCTTGACATGTCTGTAATTGAGCACTCAATGGCCCTTTCCTTGTAAGCTTCTTTAATTTCTTGTGGGTAGTCTTCTTCTTCACACCATTCTGAAACGAACTTCTTCTTTGGTATAACTTCAATGCCGAGTTGAGGTTGAATAGCTTCCCTTTGCATCTGACTCACTGTATCCCTAACTTCTTCAACAGTGCAAGCTAGCTTCTGGATGGTTTCTTCTTGGAGATCAGAATTCCTTTTAAGTTCTAGCCAATCAACTACAGAGAGCGTACTAGACTGAGTGGTTGAGCTTGAAGGTCGTGTTGGAGCTAAACTCGGTTCCTTTACTCTTTCAGTTTCAAATCTTTCTTCTGTAACCACTCCTTGGACCCCAAAGGTCTGTCCCTCTATGGTTGATCTTCTTGGAGTTTTGTTGATGTCAAACTGTAACCTGATATCCTTCCCAAGATTGATTTCAATCTTTCCATCTTTGACGTCTATCACTGCTCCAACTAAGGCCAAGAAACGTCTTCCTAGGATGAGAGGATCCTTAGGTTCTTCATCCATCTCAAGCACAACAAAATCTGTAGGCACTTGTACTCCATTAATCTTGATAGGCATATCTTCTAGTAGGCCATAAGGTTTTCTTAAGGTCCTATCAGCAAGGATCAAGGATAGGTCGTATGGCTTATATTTGAAAAATCCCAGCTTCCTTGCCACAGAAAGTGGCATTACGCTGACTGAAGCTCCTAGATCACATAGACAGTTGCTGAAAGTCAGTTGCCTAATAGAGCATGGTAGAGTACAAGATCCCGGATCTTCCAACTTTTCTTGAATAATGTTCTTCTGGATGATTGCACTAAACTCGTGAGGTAACGCCACTGTTCCTTGAACTTCTGTGATCCTCTCTGTAATCATGTCCTTCACACGTTTGTGTGAGTCCGGTATTAGCGCAAGACAGTCTACTAGAGGCATTGTGATTTCAAGGTCCTTCAATTTTTTTTCCAAGAGAGCTTCATACTTCTTCATCAGTTGCTTCTTAAATCTCCCTGGAAATGGTAATGGAGGCTTGTAGGGTGGAGGAACAAAGACTTTATCCTTGGTTTTAGCAGATGCAGTCTTTTTAACTGAAGAAAGTACTACTTGAGCTTGGGATCGAGTACTCTGATCGAGTATGGGCTCCTCTAATGCTATTTTAGCTTGAATTTCATTCTGAACAAAATCCTCCCCTTCTTGAACTTCACTGTCCCTAGTGATGGAGGTAGAGGCATGTCGAGTTGGCAGCTCTCGATCATGGCAGATATTGATGGCGTGAGCAGTGGCGTACTCCTTAGGATTCTGGATTGCTTTCCCTGGAAGCTGGCCTGGGTTGTTGTTAACAGATGGTGTAGCGAGGATGCCTTCCACATATCTCATCCTAGTGCTCAGTGATTCGAACTTGCTGTTAAGTTCGACGCTTTGTCGGTCGACTTTGTTATTTAATTTACCCAACTTCTTAGCGATTTCCATTGCTCCTGTGGCTTGTCCTTGAATGAGCAGCTGGAGCATAGTCATTATGTCTGAATTCTGAGGCGCAACTGGCTGTTGTTGATGTGGTGTGAAACCAGGTGGTGGTTGCTGTTGTTGATATCCTCCTTGAAACTGCATCTTTGGGACGAATCCTTGGCTTTGGTTGTAAGGAATAAAGGGTTTGGGTTGGTTTTGCTGTTGCTGAGGGTAGACTTGGTCATGAGGGTTGGCGATATTGGTGCTTCTGTATGACAGATTTGGGTTGGGTCTGTAATTGTTGTACCCCTTGTTGTAGCCACCTTGATTCTGAACATAGCTGTAAGCACACTGATCATTCTCCCCCTCTTATACTTGGAATGGTTCATCTTCAGAGATGAGGTGAACATGTTTCTGCTGCACTTGGAGGATTTTGTCTAGTTTGTCATTGAGAGCTTTCATGTCTCTACGGTGCTTGTCATCAGAGTCAGAACTGGTGCGGATGCTTCTGTCATAATCTTCATTATAATTGCCATCCGACTGAGCAAAGTTTTCAACTAGCTCCCACCCTTCTTCAACATCCTTCTTTAAGAAATTCCCATTTGAAGCGGTGTCAAGTAGCATCCTTATCTTAGGCAAGACGCCTCTGTAGAGTGTGCTGAGAAGAGAAGCTTGCTTAAATCCGTGATGAGGGCATTTTGTTTGATAACCCTTAAAGCGTTCCCAAGCTTCACAGAAACTTTCACTTTGTTTCTGAGTGAATCCGGATATCTCATTCTGGAGTCTTGCAGTTCTGGAGTTGGAGAAGAATTTTGCCAAGAAAGCTTTTTTGCAGTCATCACAGGTCGTGATTGATCCCTGGGGTAGCGTCTTTTCCCACAGATGGGCTTTGTCTCCAAGTGAGAATGGAAACAAGCGAAGCTTGAAACCATCTTCACTAACTCCATTGATTTTAGTAAGGCTACAGAGCCTTTCAAACTCGTCTAGATGATCGAGTGGATCCTCCATTGGCAAGCCATGAAACTTGTTCCCCTGCACCATTGCAATGAGACTGCTTTTGATCTCAAAGTTGTTGTTTTGTACTGGAGGTGGAACAATGCCATGACGCTGGTTGTGGTTGTGAGGGAAGTCACTAGCACCAATGTTGTTAGGTTGCTCTTGCGCATCTACAATGTCAGCCATTGTGTCTGTTGCTGTCCGTTCTTTCAGTTGGCGAGCAATACGGTCGATGTTATCGTTGAATAGGAAGTTCTAATTCCCTTGTGACCGTGTATGACATGTATCAACCTAACTATAACAGACGAATAAAGTTGGTTGCTAAGTACCTGAAATACAAATTCTGAAAAGACACAATGTTAGTATCTCTTATAACAAAAACGAACTTGATCTTAACAATTCTGAAATCTCAAATATAGCAAACAAACACCCAATTGGCAACGGCGCCAAATTGATAATAAATTTTTAATCAATTATCCTAAAACACAATTCATGTCATTGTAGTATTTTAGGTTTCAATCCAAATGGGTGTGATGCAAACAGATGAGATGTGATCAGAAGTCACTAAGTCAAGCCAAGCAATAACAGTTTTGGGGTTTCTAACAGTCCTAAGCGAACATGCAGAAAACAGAAGCAATAACAGAATTACTAAAATCACTCGACCACAACAGGCTGATGCCAGAAGTAGGATGTGGTCGAGTAACAGGTCGAGTAACAGACAGGATATGAAACAGCTATACTCGACTGCACAGTCTGTTGCCAGACACTGGGTGTGGTCGAGTATACTGGACGAGTAACAGACAGGAAACAAGACAATCTTACTCGACTGAACAGTCTGTTGCCAGACACTGGGTGTGGTCGAGTAAGTTGGTCGAGTGATTGTAAAAACTACGAAACAGGCAATAAGAACGATTAAGCGATAACGATAAAACAGAGAAATAAGATAGACGAGAAATTCCTAAGGATGGGGTAATCGAGTAGAGTGGTATCTCAGCCTATTCGAATGGTTAACAAGCGCAATCAAGCTATCCCTAGACAACAGGTTCAACAACAGATCAATTCACTCCGGTGATAGAAATCCTCAAGCAAAGCTAGCCCAGACTAATTCCCATTAACGGAATCTAACTATGCAGGCAATAAGAACAGACTGATAAAGTCAATAAACGCTCTAAACGGCCAATCCCTTGGGATAGAGACGCATATCTCAGGAACTAGTGGATCAAGCATTCCATCGAACACCTTCTGGGTGCGGGAATGCTTGGGATCGAATTCCAGTTGATCAGAAAGAAATAAGCAGTAAACGCAACTAGTCCTAAAGGGATTCAATCAATTCTAAAACTTAACCATTCTACAGACTACGAATTCCATAACTACTCATTCCCATCCCTAAGAATTCTAAGTCACTACTCAGACAACATGCTGAAAGACATAAACGCAGATAAACGATAATATTGCATAAGTAAAGAGATAAAGAGTAGAGAAACAAGATGACAGATGAAATCAAATGCGGAATCTGAATAACTTGGAAAAATCTCGAATTACAGGTTGCAGAAGCAAAAACGGCACAGCAGAGTAAAACAAAAAATAAAACTGAAGCAAAAACTCAATGTCGACTAGATGTCCCAAGACAGAACCCTAAGACATCTATTTATACAAAACGAAATAAAATGATAGTACACGGGCCAATAACCTAATCGCTCGGCCCATAGAGAGATAATGGGCCGAGATGGGCTTCGTGATCCGATGGAGGTCCAGGCCGCTTCCAAACACTTTGTCTTCTCCTCTTCTCTTCCTTGTGCTCAGCTTGTCTGGTTGAGTGCAGATTTGAGTAGACTGTGAAGACGTGATCGAGTGTCCGGTCGAGTGATGCTGATGGTGGTGAGTGATGATACTCGACCAGGGGGTCGAGTAACTTGGTAGAGTGATTGGTCGAGTGTTGTCAGGTGGTGTGGCGAAGTGATACTCGACCAGGGGGTCGAGTAGTGTCATCAAGTGGCCTGAGCTGATGTTACTCGACCCGGTGGTCGAGTGGATGGGAAGAATGGCTCCAAAGTCACTCGACTTGGGGGTCGAGTATGTGGGAAGAATGGCTCCAAAGTCACTCGACCGGGGGGTCGAGTATGTCTTCTGGTTCTGGCTCGTTTGTTCCAATTTGCTTGCAAACAGCTCCAAATCACCTGAAAACAACTCAGAAATGCAATATGTATGCAAAGCTATCCTAATCATGCAAAGTATGCAAGAATGATGAGAAATGATATAAAACAGTGATGAATGATACGAAACTGGACTCAAAACGATGATGAATGGACACTGAAAACATGCAAATTATAGACATATCACCAACCCTAGTGATAGTCTAGTGTTGGGCGACCCGGAGTAGGTCTTATATCATTAAACACTCGGCTGCTTTTAAGAAAACAATGTATACGTAGTATATAGCTTATACTTTGCAAAGAGTTACCCAAAAATATATCTTTATGTCGGATCCTTGTTAAAAATACATAATAACAAGTAATTTTACAGAAGCAACGCAAACATCCTATTTTTGGCAATTCCTAGTGTTCGTCTTCCCGCTATGCTCATCCCACTATGATTACCTATAAGACAAGTAGAATCATGAGTAATCTAGCATCCCTTAGTGAGCTGGGTCTATGCACAAATAAATTGCTAGGGTTTAATCAACTTAATAAGTAAACTTAGCCATCAGAGATCACAAAACACCTAATAAACGTATTATCATATAGTTATAATAATACAAGAATATGCAGTCAAACTAGACACATGAATGAATCTTGGGCTCAGCATACTGCCAACCTTACCAAAAAGGTGCACCACAACATCAGCAAAACCTCCCGCATACGTGTATACATGTTCTCCACACGTATGCTACCACACACACGTACATGCACACCCACACCACACGTACGTACACAACTATGAACACCCGAGCTATAGCCACAAAGGCTTATAACCGGAACATCACTTTATTGCATCGTCATGCATTACCCAACATACACTCTGAGTCTTGTGCCATCATGTAAGTGACCACGCAAGATCAAGACTTACTGACACAATCACAAAAAAAAAATGAAGGCAGCAGCTTACTCTAAGCATGATGGTATCGGGTAAACCTTGAATACCACTTAGACACAATAACCTCATGCAGTACTAAATATAAATAGTTTACCACACCCCAAACAAGTATAACACAATCAAGTACCAAATCACGTATTTATATATATATATATATACATAATATAGCAAGGACTTATTCACAACCTCATCGCATATCTCATATAAGTATAACAATCTAACAAGGCAAGTAAGCCCTCGAATCAAATTTCAATTCATCAAGTAAACTTAGTTAAGTCCAAATTCACTTAGCCTAGTCATGCACCAGTCTATTCCATTCCTTAATGATATTAACTATCAAGTTCTTCAAATACCCATCATTTTAAGATTCAAGTTCTAACTTAGACTGAATTCTGATTAGTTAAGTCTAAGTGAGTAAGCATGCATATGATTGATAAGTGTGTATTTTGCATGTTTTGAGCATCCATTTGTCATCATTTTAGCATCATATCATCACTGTTTTATACCATTTCACATCATCTGTCATCACTTTGCATGTTTAGGATAGTTTTGCATGCATGTTGCATATTTGTGTTGTTTTCAGGTGATTTTGAGCTGTCGATGAGCTAACTGAAAGAAGCGGACCTGATCATGACAAACCACTCGACCTAGAGGTCAAGTAGGAGCTTCAAGATCTCAAGAGACCACTCGACCCCCAGGTCGAGTAGAAGACACCACCACTCTATCACATCACTCGACCCCCAAGTCGAGTTTCTTCATCTCCATCTCTTGACCACCACTCGATCACCTCACTCGACCCCCAGGTCGAGTGACTTCATCTCCATCTTCTGACCATCACTCGATCACATCACTTGACCCCCAGGTCGAGTGACTTCATCCCATTGCCAGACATCTACACGACCTCGTCACTCTACCTGGAACTCGAGTATCACCATCACACCACTCGACTGCATACTCGATGAAAAGCTTCAGAGCCTTCTTCATTCTGCACTCAACCAGACACTCGAGCACAAGGAAGAAAAAAAGACTCCAGCTATTCACTCGACCTCCCACTCGACCACATGGGTCGAGTACAGTTCTTAATCCGTCCCAATACTTCGTCGTTTTGAGTATTAGGGTTTCAGAATATTTGGCTATAAGTAGCATGTACTTCACATTTTCGCAGACAAGAAGTTTTTTATCGAGTTTTATTTCCGCAGACCTTGTGTTCTAGACTTTTGTAATCCAGATTTCTCTTTATCTATTCAGTATTCAGTATTCAGCTTTTGTTCTTGATTTCGTTACACTGTTGTTATCATGTCTTCAACCTGTTCAACGTTTATGCTTTCTGTTATGATGTCTGAGTAGTGAATAGGTTTCTGAGGATGGGTTAGAGTAGTGTAGGATTCTCAGTATGCTAGGTGATTGAGTATTGATTGATAGATCCCTTATAGATTAGTTGTTTTTAATGCCTATTGCTTTCTGATCAACTTGAATTTGAGCCCAGACATTTCCGCGCCCAAAAGGTGTTCGATGAAATGTCTGAACCACTAATTCCAGAGATTCGTGACCCTGTACCAAGGTATTGGTTGCAGGGAGCGTTTTGGCTTTAACTTGTTGATTCGTAATGCCTGTTAGGTTAGCTCTCGTCAATGGTGATTGAGTCTGGGACTAGGTTAACTTGAGGGTTTCTGTTGCGGTGGCACTTAGATTTGGTTAATGAACTTGTTGTCTAGGGTTAATTTATTGAGCATGTCAATCTCTTGTAAACTGAGAAAACGAATCTACTCAATTACCCCATCCTCGGGAATTCTTTATCTGATTGAATTCTTTGTTTACTCTACTGTTGTTTACTGCATCTTGTTATCTGTCGCTTAATTTCTGAAGTTCTTTCTTGTTACTCGACCTTATACTCGACCACCTAGTTGTCTGGCAACAGACTGTGAAGTCGAGTATCTGTGTTTCATTTTCTGTCTGTTACTCGACCTGTCATTCGACCTCACCCAGTGCTCTGCAAAGAGCACGTTCACTTAGGACTGCTAGAACACACCAAAACCTGTTATTGCTTGGCTTGACTTAGTGACTTCTGATCACATCTGGATTGTTAGCATCACACCCATTTGGATTGACAACCTAAAATACTACAACGATATGATTGGTGTTTTAGGATAAATGATCTGAAAAACCTATTATCAATTTGGCGTCGTTGCCAATTGGGTGTTTGTTTGTTACATTTGAGATTTCAGACTTGCTTCGATCAAGTTCTTTTTCAATTTTCATTTTAGTTACTGACTGTGTGTTTTTCTTGTTGTCTTCTCGACCGAGGTACATCTCTACTATATTCAAACTCGATCAACAGGCAACCAGAACCTCCTTTTCAATGATAACATCGACCGCCTAGTTCGTGAACTTAGAGAAAGGAGAAACATAGTCAACCTTATACCGCAGCAACGACTCGAAATGGCTGACGAACAAATTCAACAGAATGGCCCTACAAACATTGGTGCTGGAGATGCACCACGGGACCACCGTCAAAGGAAAGGAATTGCACCTCCTGCTATCCAGAACAACAACTTCGAGATTAAGAGTGGTCACATCTCGATGATTCAGGGGAATAAATTCTATGGTCTGCCAATGGAGGATCCACTCGACCACCTTGATGAATTCGATAGGCTCTACAACCTAACAAAGATCAATGGTGTCAGTGAAGACGGATTCAAGCTCCGTTTGTTTCCAGTCTCCTTGGGCGACAAAGCACACATCTGGGAGAAGAATCTGCCCCATGACTCAATCACCACCTGGGATGATTGCAAGAAAGCTTTTTTATCAAAGTTTTTCTCCAATGCCAGAACTGCAAGACTCAGAAATGAGATTTCTTGTTTCTCACAGAAGACTGGTGAAAGCTTCTGTGAAGCATGGTAGCGTTTCAAGGGTTACACCAACCAATGCCCTCATCACGGCTTTACTAAAGCCTCTCTGCTCAGCACTATTTACAAAGGAGTCTACCACGCATCAGAATGCTTCTGGATACCGCCAGCAATGGGAATTTCCAGAACAAGGATGTTGAAGAAGGCTGGGAATTGGTTGAGAACCTCGCTCAATCAGATGGCAATTACAACGAGGACTGTGATAGGACCGTCAGAGGAACAGCTGACTCTGATGACAAACACAGGAAGGAGATCAAAGCGTTGAATGACAAGCTGGACAGGATTCTTCTTAGCCAGCAGAAGCATGTGCACTTCCTTGTTGATGACGAGCAGGTTCAAGTCCAAGATGGGGAGGGTAACCAGTTGGAAGAAGTCAGCTACATCAACAACAATCAGGGTGGTTACAAACGATACAACAACTTCAAAACCAACAACCCCAACCTCTCCTACCGCAGCACCAACGTTGCTAATCCTGAAGATCAAGTGTATCCTCCACAACAACAACAAGGTCAGAACAAACCTTTTGTTCCCTACAATCAAGGTTTCGTTCCCAAGCAACAATTTCAGGGGAACTACCAGCAACAACCACCTGGGTTTGCACCTCAGCAAAACCAAGGTCGTACTGCTCCTGATGCTGAAATGAAACAGATGGTACAACAACTGCTACATGGACAAGCATCTAGCTCCATGGAAATTGCTAAGAAGTTATCTGAATTGCACCACAAGCTGGCCTGCAACTACAATGACCTTAATGCAAAAGTGGAGGCGTTGAATTCCAAAGTCAGATACTTAGAAGGACAATCCGCATCTTCCTCTGCTCCCAAAGTTACGAGACTTCCAAGGAAGTCAATTCAGAATCCCAAGGAGTATGCTAATGTTCATGCTATCAACATAAGGAGTGGAAGTGAGTTATCCACTCGAGAGAGACCCAAGTCAGTCACTGAGGACAGTGCATACCAAGATGGGGAGGATTTCAGTCTCAATAAAGATCAAGCTGACAAACAACTCGAGCAGCCACTCGACCAGTCACTCGAGCAGCCACTCGACCAGTTACTCGAGCAGCCACTCGACCAGTCACTCGAGCAGCCACTCGACCAGTCACTCGAGCAGCCACTCGACCAGTCACTCGAGCAGCCACTTGACCAGTTACTCGAGCAGCCACTCGACTAGTCACTCGAGCAGCCACTCGACCTGTCACTCGAGCTGCCACTCGACCACTTCACTCGACCGACCTTCCCAGCAATATCACCAACTGCTCCGAAACATGTTGCTGTCAAAAACAAAGAAAAAGTCTTCATTCCTCATCCTTACAAGCCCCCACTTTCATTTCCTAGTCGACATAAGAAAGAGTTAGAAGAAAAGTACAGAGCTATGTTTGCCGAGAACATCAAGGAAGTCGAATTAAGGATACCTGTTGCTGATGCTCTAACGCGTATCCCGGATTCCCAAAAGTTCCTCAAAGACTTGATCATGGAGAGAATTCAAGAGGTTCAAAAAACAACAGTTCTAAGCCATGAGTGCAATGCCATCATACAGGAGAACGATGTCCCAGAAAAGCCAGGAGACCCTGGTTCATTCACTCTACCATGCTCCCTAGGTTCATTGACTTTCAATACATGCCTTTGTGACCTAGGAGCATCAGTAAATCTCATGCCACTCGCAGTAGCTAAGAGGTTGGTTTTCAACAAGTATAAATACTGCAATATCTCCTTGATCTTGGCTGATAGGTCTGTTAGACATACCTCATGTGTTATTAGAAGATTTGCCTAACAAGATTGGAAATGTGGAGGTGCGTACAGACTTCGTAGTGCTAAACATGGATGAAGAACCAAAAGATCCCTTGATATTAGGAAGGCCTTTTTTGGCTACAGCTGGAGCAATCATAGATGTTAAGCAAGGAAAGATTGATCTTAATCTGGGGAAGAATTTGGAAATGAAGTTTGATATCAATGATGCTATGAAGAAGCCGACAATAGAAGAACAAACCTTCTTAGTTAAGGAAGTGGAACAGTTAGCTGGTGAACTGCTAGTGGAACTTGAAGAAGCAAATAATTCAAAAACTGTTTTGACCAAGAGTGGTAAAGGTGGGTATCTCCCTAGTGAAACTTTGAGTTCTAAGAAGTCATTAGACTCACACAAGGCAGCAGTTGGCTCAGAGGCTTACAAGGGCTTGATGGGGTCTGGCACAAAGGTTATGAAAGCTAATGAAGTAAGTTCAACACATGCTCGACCAACTAATTCCACTAACAACTCGAAGAAGCCTCCAACTTGTCCTGAGAGATCATGCTCGACCAAACAACTCAAGGCAAGCACTTAGATGTCAAATGATTGGTTAGAACTCAAGGAGAGATCTAAATGGCAAGAAAAAGCCGTACAAGAGCTAACACATATTGTGAAAGAGCTAAAGGATCAAATCAAGGAGCTCAATGGAAAAGCAAACCAAGTACTACTCAACATCAAGGACGCCCCTGACGATGGCGCCACTATACTTGTTAGCAAAGAAGGATGTGAATTCACGTCGGAATGGTCTAGAGGAGAAGACTATCTTGATAAAAAAGAAGCTTACTGTGAGGACATGACCACTGAGTACCCAATTGCAGACATGTCAAGAAACCCTAATGAGTATGATGATCACGCTACCAAAGAAGGAGAGGAGACCTCATTTCCTCTCTACAACCCACCCTAAGCCTAATGAGTATGAGAAGTCAAGCTTAGAGACTTAAAACAAGCTCACTTGGGAGCAAAACCCTTGTCTATCTTTGTACATATCTTTATTTTTCCTTGTTGTTTTTGATGCATTTGGTTAGTGTTTTCAGGAGATAAGTATAAAGAGCTGAGTGAAGTGGATTCTGGCTCTGAGAGTACAACACTATACTCGACCACAGAGCAATGAAGGATACTCGACCATGTTTTAGCTTATCTACGGCAGGAGATCACTCGACTGTGGTGCTGGCCGCAGCAGAACAATGGAGGTCGAGTATACTCATGGCGGTGCTGGCCGCCAGAGAGCTGATGAGGTCGAGTACCCACCTGCTGGAGCTGATACAGAACAAGGTGGTTCGTCTATGGCCTTGGAGCAATCACAGGCAGCCATTGACGAGCAACTACGTTCATTCTTCGATTGAGGTACGCGCCTCACTTCACCATTGTATTATACCATCTGTTGTGATTTGTTTCTTCATTTTTTGTTTCTGTGATTTGATTTGTCCTGAGTACTCTCTTCCAAGTTTATTCACACAGTGGACTGTGTGATTTAAGTTTAGGGGAGGGCTCAGGAAGTGTGTGTTGCATTGTGTATATTTTTGAGTCTGCATTCATCTAAGGCATAGAAAAACAAAAAAAAATTGAAAAATTTCAGAAAATGATTTCACAAAAAAAAGAGTGTTCATGTAGTTGCATCACATTTAGGATCGAGTCTAGAGTGTTTCATTTAGACTTGTTGCATATGCATAGGGGATGATGATGAGATAGCCTTGTAAGCATTTTGATTCACCGGATAAACTCAGTGCCCTCGTTGCTAGTTGTTTGTTGCGTAGTCAATGAATTTGAAATAAAACTGAACCACGCCTAGATTGCTCTACTCGACCACACTGTCATGATCTGATACCATTCCCTATCAATTTGAACCTGAATCTAATCTTTAATTATCATGTCTGCATCAAATTTGAACTCATGGATACCCTAAAATACTTGGATTTTCTTATTCATTTTGATCACTCTTGTTAATCCAAGTAGCTGACTCTCCTTATTAGAGCAGTTAACCCAAACCTAGACTTTCTTTCAAGCCCTATATCACTTGTGAGTGTTTGTGAGGTCTTATTCCGATTAAGCTTGGTAGAAAGTGTTAGGTTCGTAACGACAGAGATAGTGTCTCATGTAGTTCTAGTTCGCATTTTTCGGACTAGATAGGACTAGGTGGGCGCTTATACTTTGGGCTGGGATGTGTTTAAAAGAAAAAAAGGGGTTGATTCATTGATGAGAAAAGGTAAAGGACTCTAGGTGAAGTAAGCTAAAGAAGCAGAAAAAGTCTAGTAAAGGTTTTGGGATTTGTAAAGAAAAGAAAGAGTTCTTGTTAGCTATTGGAGATGGGCAAAAGCCCTTGGTTTTAAAATGTTAAAAACAGGAACCTTAGTTGTTAAAGAAATCCAAATCCGCTAGATGTAACAAAGTGTTGAGAAAGCTTCTCCTAGAGTTAAGAGAAAAGAAAAGAATGATTAGAAAAAGGGCTTAAAAGATTCATGAATACAAAGGGTAGAGTTAAGTTCTTATATTGGGATTGGAGATGGGATTACCATTAGAGCTTCATTTAACATACTCTGGGTAGATGGGATCTTATCTCTGTATGCATAGCTTGGGACTTACCTTTAGCATTCTACTCAAGCTTAATTATTTTTTGAGAGATCCCCTGTTACTGAAGCCTATTCTATAAGGGACCATCTTTGTCTCTTGACCTTTTACCTTAGCCAAATGAGTTTTTTTGATGATGCATTGCTTGATTCACGTTCCATAACTAATGAATGTTAAAGGGAGTGGTAGATTTGAAAACTTGTGTAGGTCGAGCATATGAGTCGGATTGATTGATTGATGAGGCATGGCTAACGTTTTTAAGTAGAATTCGATCTTGCAGCTTAGAACTTTTAACTTGGACATTTATTTCATCTGGTCTATCTGGTGTTTTGGCTCTAAGTCCCCGGTTTCAAACCTCACCTCCAGCTTGTTCTTGATTGTTTGCTTGAGGGCAAGCAACGACTAAGTTTGGGGGAGTTGATAAGTGTGTATTTTGCATGTTTTGAGCATCCATTTGTCATCATTTTAGCATCATATCATCACTGTTTTATACCATTTCACATCATCTGTCATCACTTTGCATGTTTAGGATAGTTTTGCATGCATGTTGCATATTTGTGTTGTTTTCAGGTGATTTGGAGCTGTCGACGAGCTAACTGGAAGAAGCGGACCTGATCATGACAAACCACTCGACCCAGAGGTCGAGTAGGAGCTTCAAGATATCAAGAGACCACTCGACCCCCAGGTCGAGTAGAAGACACCACCACTCTATCACATCACTCGACCCCCAAGTCGAGTTTCTTCATCTCCATCTCTTGACCACCACTCGATCACCTCACTCGACCCCCAGGTCGAGTGACTTCATCTCCATCTTCTGACCATCACTCGATCACATCACTCGACCCCCAGGTCGAGTGACTTCATCCCATTGTCAGATATCTACTCGACCTCGTCACTCTACCTTGAACTCGAGTATCACCATCACACCACTCGACTGCATACTCGATGACAAGCTTCAGAGCCTTCTTCATTCCGCACTCAACCAGACACTCGAGCACAAGGAAGAAAAGAAGACTCCAGCTATTCACTTGACCTCCCACTTGACCATATAGGTCGAGTACAAATCTTAATCTGTTCCAATACTTTGTCGTTTTGAGTATTAGGGTTTCAAAATATTTGGCTATAAGTAGCATGTACTTCACATTTTCGCAGACAAGAAGTTGTTTTATCTAGTTTTATTTCCGCAGACCTTGTGTTCTAGACTTTTGTAATCCGGATTTCTCTTTATCTATTCAGTATTCAGTATTCAGCTTTTATTCTTGATTTCGTTTACTATTGTTCATTCTGTTATCATCCTGCTGTTACACTGTTGTTATCATGTCTTCAACCTGTTCAACGTTTATGCTTTCTGTTATGATGTCTGAGTAGTGAATAGGTTTCTGAGGATGGGTTAGAGTAGTGTAGGATTCTCAGTATGCTAGGTGATTGAGTATTGATTGATAGATCCCTTCTGGATTAGTTGTTCTTAATGCCTATTGCTTTTTGATCAACTGGAATTTGAGCCCAGATATTTCCGCGCCCAAATGGTGTTCGATGAAATGTCTGAACCACTAATTCCAGAGATTCGTGACCCTGTACCAAGGTATTGGTTGCAGGGAGCGTTTTGGCTTTAACTTGTTGATTCGTAATGCTTGTTAGGTTAGCTCTCGTCAATGGTGATTGAGTCTGGGACTAGGTTAACTTGAGGGTCTCTGTTGCGGTGGCACTTAGATTTGGTTAATGAACTTGTTGTCTAGGGTTAATTTATTGAGCATGTCAATCACTTGTAAACTGAGAAAATGAAACTACTCAATTACCCCATCCTCGGGAATTCTTTATCTGATTGAATTCTTTGTTTACTCTACTGTTGTTTACTGCATCTTGTTATCTGTCGCTTAATTTCTGCACTTCTTTCTTGTTACTCGACCTCATACTCGACCACCTAGTTGTATGGCAACAGACTGTGCAGTCGAGTATCTGTGTTTCATTTTCTGTCTGTTACTCGACCTGTCATTCGAGCTCACCCAGTGCTCTGCATAGAGCTGTGTTGGTCGAGTGTTTTACTGTTTCTGTTTGATTTTTTGTTTTCTGCATGTTCACTTAGGACTGCTAGAACACACCAAAACCTGTTATTGCTTGGCTTGACTTAGTGACTTCTGATCACATCTTGATTGTTAGCATCACACCCATTTGGATTGACAACCTAAAATACTACAACGATATGATTGGTGTTTTAGGATAATTGACTAAAAACCTATTATCAATGATCTAAAGACTAGCTCTAGAAAAAATGCAAACAAACACACAATTCGACCACAACACATAGATTCGGTAATTCGGAAGGTTTCTGTGTCTTGGGCAAAATTCCTCGATCACGGTCGACGATCCCTTACTCATGGTCAAGTTGTCTCGCCCACAAGCGATGATTCTCCAGTATTGGACAGAGTTTCCTCGACCACGGGCAAGATTTATTGAATTTGGGCAAGTTTTCTCGGTTGTGGACGAGTTATTTGTTGGGCAGCCTTACACTCTCTCTCTTGCCTTCAAAAAAGAAAATTGGTGGAGAAGAGCATCATTTATAGTCCACCCAAGGTCAGCTATGCAGCATTGTCCCCTGCCACATTTCCGGACAACTGCTGCGCCCCCATGCGACAGGTGTCTCGAACAATGGCGTGGCGACAGTTGGCGACGGGTGTCACTCCACCGCCCTATCAGCTTCGGCTACAAGACTCAGCCAACTTTGGCTCTAAGGTTGGTGACTTGAGCTGTAAGGCACTGCGAGTGAGGTGTCCACTCATGTCGGTTCCGCGGGCGACGGGGCAAACTTCACTACAACATGCCCAACTTTTCCCATCTTCGCCCATTCGTGCCCATTCCTGCCTCCATTCCTGCCCATCTTTGCCCTTTGATGGTTTGGCACCTTTTGGGCACATACGGTCAACTAGCCATGCATTCGGGCAACATTTTCTCATTCGGTCCTTTGGCCGTGTCCGATGCCCTTATGCGGGTCACTAGAGGTAATCTCTTGTTTAGTCAGGTGGTTAAGATTAGGTAGATCCCTTTTTAATTCGTTCGCCCTAATGCTTATTTCACTCAGTTAAGTTTGGAATTCGACCCAAGGTATTCCAGTGTCCAAAAGACGTTCAAATGGATGCCTGATCTACGAATTCTAGAGATTAGTAGACTCTAGCCTATAGTTTGAGGTAGATGACAAAAACAAAGCATCGACTTCGAATGCTGAACCGACGATGAAGGAGCATGTTCTGGAGCCTCACCAATAAATGTTCCTGAACTCGTTTCACTTTGCTTTTATTTTAATTTGAACTTATTATATGCTCCGGCCCATTTATAATTTATGGAAACTTTTGCTATTTTCCCAATCTCGAAATATTCATTTTGGAGATACTCTTTAAATGCAGGGCTGATTGGAAGGCATGAATTTTTCCGCGAATCACTCCGCTCCAGGATGGAAATCGCCAACCTCAAGGGATAAGGTTTCTTTATAAATTGGCACTGTAATTTTCTTTATTCCTCACCATTCTATTTTTTTCCTTGGCAGATATGGAATTCAACCTTCGGTGCTCGGAATCCATGCCAGATTTCTCGAGGGTCGAAATGATGGACGGTGAAATTCTGATTGTGCCGAGTAGGCGGCCTTCTCCATCTTGCGGCTTCTTCAGGTCCCAAATTCGAGCTCCGTGTGCTCTGATCAAGGATCTTTCGGATAGAGACCAAGAAATCTTGATGGCGTTCATATAGGTGCTTGCGATTCAACATCAGAAGCGTACGCTGGAGAGGAGGAAACTCGAGAAACTGATTCAATGAATGCAACATAGGGTGACCGTGATTCAAGGGAACTTTATACCCTCAACTCCCAGTTTAGTTACCCGCATAACGGCATCGGACACGGCCAAAGGACCGGATGAAAATTTTTTGCCCGAATACAAAGGCAATCGACCGCGTGTATCCAAAAGGTGCCAAAACATTAAAGGGCAAGAACGGGCAAGAATGGGCTCGAATGGGCAAAGATGGAAAAAGTTGGGCGTGCCGCGGCGAAGTTTATACCCCGTCGGCTGCGGAACCGACATGAGTAGGACACATCACACGCAGTGCCTTGCGGCTCAAGTCACCAACCTTGGAGCCAAAGTCAACTGAGTCTTGGAGCCGAAGTTGATGGGGCGGTGGAGTGACACCCGTCGCCACCTGTCACCACGCCGTCGTCCGAGACACCTGTCGCCTGTGGGCGCAGCAGCTGTCTGGACATTTGGCAGCGGGCGGTGCTGCATGGGCGACCTTGGGCGGATTATAAACAGAGCTCTCTCCGCCCAGTTTCATTTTTGAAGGCAAGAGAGAGAGACTGAAAGGCTATACGATTATAAACTCGAACGAAACTAAGAAAAACTCGCCTGAATCGATTAAATCTTGCCCGTGGTCGAGGAAACATTGTCTGAGACTAGAAAAAATTGCATGTGGTTAAGAAAACCTCACCGTGAGTAAGGGATCGTCGACCGTGCTTGAGAAGTTGCACGAGACCCAAAAAACTTTCCTAACTACTGAATCCGTGAGTTGTGCTCGAATTTTGTGTTTGTTTGCATGTTTTCTAGAGCTAGTCTTTAGATTATATGCATGCTTACTCACTTAGACTTAACTAATTGAAATTCGGCTTGAGTTAGATATTGAATCTCAAAGTTAATATTGGCATTTGACGAACTTGATAATACTATCACTAAGGAATGGAATGGACTGGTGAATGACTAGGCTAAATGAATATGGACTTAACTAAGTTTACTTGATTAATTGAGATATGATTCGAGGGCTTACTTGCGTTGTTAGATTGTTATACTTATATGAGATATGCTATGAGCTTGTGAATAAATCCTTGCTATATTATGTATATATATTGATTTGGTGCTTGATTGTCTATACTTGTTTGGGGCATGGTAAAGTACTTATATATAGTACTACATGAGGTTATTGTGTCTAAGTGGTATTTAGGGTTTACTCGATACCATCATGCTTAGAGTAAGCTGATGCCTTCCTTTATGTGTCTGTAAGTCTTGATCCTGAGTGGTCTCTTACATGATGGCACAAGACTCGGAGCGTATGTCGGGTAAAGCATGACGATGCATTAAAGTGATGTTCCGGTTATAAGCCTTTGTGGCTATAGCTCGGGTGTTCACAGTTGTGTACGTACGTGTGGTGTGGGTGTGCACGTACGTGTGTTTGGTAGCATACGTGTGGAGAACACGTATACACGTATGCGGGAGTTTGTGTTGATGTTGTGGTCCACCTTTTTTGTAAGGTTGGCAGTATGTTGGGCCCAAGGTTCATTCATGTGTCTAGTTTGGCTGCATATTCTGGTATTATTATAAGTATATGATAATACGTTTATTACGTGCTTTGTGATCTTTGATGGATAAGTTTACCTATTAAGTTGATTAAACCCTAGAGATTTATTTGTGCATAGACCCAGCTCACTGAGTAATCTTAGATTACTCATGATTCTACTTGTCTTACAGGTAACCATAGTGGGATGACCATAGCGGGAAGACGAACACTAGGAAATGCCGGAAATAGGATGTTTTACGTTGCTTCTGCAAAATTACTTGTTATTATGTAAATTTTAACAAGGATCTGATATAAAGATATATTTTTGGGTAACTCTTTGCTAAGTATAAGCTATATACTATGCATAAAGTGTTTTCTTAAAGGCAGCCGAATGTTTAATGATATAAGACCTAGTCTGTGTCGCTCACCACTAGAATATCACGAGGGTTGGCAAGCCTAAGTGGTGTTCCTAGTAGGAGGAGGGTCGATTATAATTTGGTTAAGGAACCAAATTCATTTGGAACCTCTACTAAGTTGTGGTCGATCATCTTCACTGTAGCGTAATTGGGTCGTTCATGGCTTGTCCGGCCATAGGGCGATTCGGGGGCGTTACACCCACCCCGATGATTGGGCCGAGCTTGGAATTTCTGAATTTGCACGCAAATCGGACCTCGCTGGTCAAGGAGTCCAAGTGTTCTGCACGTTAAGAAGAGTTTCCTGATTCGAAGTGCACACATGATAAAACTTCGTCTCCTTTGCTTATTACTTGAATAAATGTCGCTTTGTTTCCTGTCTTTACATGTTCACATAGCCGAACTTTACTTTCCTTGTTCGTTCAAACAGTCAAACTCTTTTTCTTTTAATGACAAAATAAAAAAAAAAATATTAGTAGCTGAACTCGTTTCCGAGCAGCCTACGTATCCATTTCGGGATCAAGCCACACCGTAGTTCATGTACATAACAAAAAATGCGTGTTACTTAAACATAAAATATGTTTAGATTTCACCACATTCCAAGGACGCTGGACTGGCCTGTCTTCTAAATGCTTCTCGCTACTGTTTTCTTTAGGCGCGCTGGGCTTAGCTATGGTTGAACCTTTTGACTTCCTTTGCTTGAACGGTGGCAATTCTATCTCAAGCTCACCACGATTACGTGCCGCAGCTCGAGACCTTGTAATGACTTAAATTTCTTTCTCCTCTTTATTGCTTTGCTCCGAAATGCCTTCTACCGGAATGACTCTTTTCTCCTTAGGATGCTGACTCGGCTTTTGTACTCTATATCATACTCGCTTAGCTCCACTGCCCATTTTGCCAATCTTCCGTACTAAATTGGACCATGAAGAATTGTTCGAAGTGGCTGGTTGGTTAACACTTCGATCGGATCAGATTGGAAATATGGATGCAGCTTTCGGGCAGAGGTTACCACCGCAAGTGCGAGTTTTTCCATCATTGCATACTTGGTTTTGGAATCTGTCATGGACTTACTTATGTAGTAAATTGGTTTTTGTTCTCCACAATCTTGCAGGATCAAGACTCCGCTAACTGCATGGTTCGACACCGAAACGTACAAATATAGCTTTTCATCCACTTCCGGTTTGAACAATACAGGTGGCGTGGTCAAGTTCGCTTTAAGCTGTCCAAATGCCTCTTCACATTTCTTGTCCCAAAGGAATCCTTTGTTTCCTTTCAGAATCTGATATAAAGGTAAAGACTTGTCTGTTGATCTTGAAATAAAATGGTTCAAAGCTGCAATCTGACCGGTTAACCGTTGTACTTATTTGAAGAACTTTGGAGATGACATGTTTAAGAAAGCGTTAAATTTGGTTCAGATTGGCTTCGATTCCTCTTTTTGTCACAATGTAACCAAGAAATTCTCCGGATGGGACTCTGAATGTACATTTCGCCAGGTTCAGTTTCATTTGATATTGATTAAGAATTTCAAAACATTCCTTCAAATGCCTGATGTGGTCTTCTTTCTTCAATGACTTGACCAACATATTGTCTATGTAGACTTCCATTGTTTTTCCAAGATGCTCGTAGACATTTTATTGACCAACCGTTGGTAAGTTGCTCCTGCATTCTTTAAACCAAAAGGCATTACCTTATAACAATAAATACCTCTATACTTGACAAATGACGTTTTTTCCTGGTCATCAAGATTTATCATTATTTAAATATAACAAGAGAAGGCATCCATGAAAGTTAACAACTCGTTCCCTGTAGTAGATTCCACGAGGCGATCTATATGTGGGAGTGAGAAATATCCTTTGGGCAAGCTTTATTGAGGTCTGTGAAGTCGATGCAAACCCTGTCTTTTCCATTCTTCTTTTTCACCACGACGGTATTTGCCACTAACTCTGGATAAAGGACCTCCCTTATAGACCTTATCTTCAAAAGTTTGTCTACCTCGTCGTTTACCGCCTTCGCTCATTCTACTCCGAGAGTTTTCTTCTTTTTTGTTTTACAGGCTTGAAGCTCGGATCCACGTTCAACTCGTGGCAAATTATGCTTGGATCTATACCAGGCATGTCTGCTTCCGACCACGCGAACGATGTTTTCTTTTTCCTCAAAAGTTCAATCAAGGCTTCTTTTATTTTTTCAGTTAAAGTAGCTCCAATTCGAACTGTCTGATCTGGTTTATCTTCTTCTAGTACTACTTTGATTACGACGTCATCCACTTTTTGATCTCGGGATTATTCCTTTTTTCGCGGGTTTCGTTAATTGCTATTGGATCTTCAAACGATGGCTGGCTAGATAACATGTTCGTGAAGCTTCTTGATCCCCGCGTATTGTTTCCACTCCACTTGGGGTTGGAAATTGGACACACTGATGGTAAGTGGATGGGACGCCTTCATTTGATAAATCCAAGGAGTCCCGAGGATGATGTTGTATGTTGCCGCTTTATCGAGAACAACGAAGTCTACGACTTTTTACATTTTTCTGGCGAGAACCGGCAATTTGATTGTTCCGAGAGACATGGCTGACTCGCTTGTGAACGCCACCAAAGGAGATGGAGGTCCTATTATGTTTGCCCGACTAATTCCCATTCATTCCAAAGTACCAAGAAAGATTAAATCCTCTGAACTACCCGTATCGACAAGAATTCTTGATACTTTGAATTTAGCAACATCCAACGTAATGACTAAGGCGTCATCATGAGGTCTTTCGAGGTGCCGCATTTCATCTTTGTCAAATGATATTGTAGCACCTTGGTAGTCAACCTCTTCGCTTAAGCTTGATTTAAGTAAAACATTTCGTATATGCTTCTTGATGGCACTAATCGAATCTCGGCAAAGTTTAGAGCCTCCAAGGATTATCTTTCCAATCGAACTCCTTGGTTCTTCTTCGTTTGATAGCCTCGGTCTTTTCAAATTTTGAACTTCAGAGTTATCCCTTGCTACGTGATATTTCTTCACGAAATCTTCTATGTTAAATTTGGAAAGATCTCTACTGGCCCACAACTCCACGAGATGCCTTTTCAAGACAATACATTCTTTGGTTAAATGCTTAGTTACTCTATGTATGTCACAGTACAGACTCTCGTCTTGGACCCAAGTGTTCGATTTTTCTTTTCCTTGGAATCGCCTCCCGACGTTATTGTTGAAGGGTTGTCATCTGAACTTCTTTGGTCCCTGGTTTTTCCTAGGCTCGAACTTCTTGGCAGGGAAAGTAACCGCCAGTTTTGCTTGTTTATTCCTTTTTGCAAAGCTTTCCTTTTCGTCTTCTACTTCCATCCAGTTGTTTGCACGGAAAAAGCGCATCCTGGATTGTGTCCGGCTTGTGAAGTATTAGATCCTCTTTAAATCTTGAATCGTGCCACAACCCTTTTTGTAGGGCAGACAAAGCTGATTGTTGCAAAATTCTTGGGAGCTTTGAAAGCACACCCTTAAACTTGGTGATAAAGATCTGAAGTGACCAATTCAGCCCTATTGACAGATTCCAAAGATCAGTGTCTGAAATGCTTTTATCCATAAGAATGGAGTATTGTTTCAAAAACACTGCCGAAGTCCGTATGAGTCTTTGGCTATGTATCTTGTACCAATGAAACTGTACTTTAACTTTTGGGAACCGGTTGCGGTTCTACTTCTTATACTTAATCATACAAATGACTCATAGTCATATTTGACTCCAAAACACTAACAAGGCCTTTTATTGCTTCTCAAAGCTTTTATGTTGTAGCTTAAGTCCGTATGAGTCTTTGGATTTGTATCTTCTAACAAGGAAACACTACTATAGCTTTTAGAAACCGTTGCGGTTCTAGTTTTTATACTCATTCATACACATGACATCTAACCAAGCTTCTTATTGCTTCTTAAAGCTTTGATGGTGTAGTCGCAATCCATTTGAGTCTTTGGCTTTGTATCTTTAACCAGGAAACTCTACTTTAGCTTTTGGCAACCAGATGTGGTTCTAGTTCTTATACTTAATCATACACATGACATTTAGTCATATTTGACTCCGAAAAACTAACCAAGCTTCTTAAGGCTTCTCAAAGCTTTGATGGTGTAGGCGAAGTCTGTATGAGTCTTTCGCTTTGTATCTTCTAACAAGGAAATACTCCTTTAGCTTTCGGGAACCGGTTGCAGTTCTAGTTCTTATACACAATCATACACATGACATCTAGTCATATTTGACTCCAAAACACTAACCAAGCCTTTTATTGCTTCTCAAAGCTTTCATGGGGTAGCTGAAGTCCGTTTGAGTCTTTGGCTTTGTATCTTCTAACAAGGAAATACTCTTTTAGCTTTTGGGAACCGAATGCGGTTCTAGTTCTTGTACTCAATCATACACATGACATCTTTTCATATTTGACTCCAAAACACTAAACCAAGGTTCTTATTGCTTCTCAAAGCTTTGATGGTGTACTGGAAGTAGTCTTTGGCTATGTATCTTGTACCAATGAAACTCTACTTTAACTTTTGGGAACCGATTGCGGTACTAGTTCTTATACTTAATCATACAAATGACTCATAGTCATATTTGACTCCAAAACACTAAGCCAAGCTTCTTATTGCTTCTCAAAGCTTTTATGGTGTAGCCAAAGTCCGTATGAGTCTTTGGCTTTGTATCTTCTAATAAGGAAACACTACTTTAGCTATTAGGAACCGTTGCAGTTCTTGTTTTTATACTCATTCATACACATGACATCGAACCAAGCTTCTTATTGCTTCTCAAAGTTTTGATTGTGTAGTAACAGTCCCTATGAGTCTTTGGCTTTGTATCTTTTAACCAGGAAACTCTAATTTAGCTTTCGGCAACCGGATGTGGTTCTAGATCTTATACTCAATCATACACATGCCATCTAGTCATATTTGACTCCAAAAAACTAACCAAGGTTCTTAAGGCTTCTCAAAGCTTTAATGGTGTAGCAGAAGTCTGAATGAGTCTTTGGCTTTGTATCTTCTAACAAGGAAATACTGCTTTAGCTTTTGGGAACCGGTTGCGGTTCTAGTTCTTATACTCAATCATACACATGACATCTAGTCATATTTGACTCAGAAACGTAAACCAATATTCTTCTTGCTTCTTAAAGTATTATAGTAAATTTGTACCTGACACTAAACCTAAACTCTACACCATAATCCCCAAAACCTAAAATCTAACTCCTAACCCTAAACCCTAAACCCTAAATCCTTAACCCTAAACCCTAAACCATAAACCCTAAACTCTTAACCCTAAACCATTAACCCTAAACACTAAACCCTAAGCCATAGACCACAAACATTAAAACCTAAATCCTACTTTAGCATTCGGAATCCGGTTGCGGTTTTAGATCTTATACTCAATGATACACAAAGCATCTAGTCATATTTGACTACAAATCCGCTAACCAAGCTTCTTGATTGTCAAAGATTTGATGGTGAAGCCGAAGTTCTTATGAATGTTTGGTTTTGATTCATAAAATAGGGGAAACAAAACTTTACCATTCGGGTCTGTTCTGTGTGATAGAATCATTCAACTTACAGAGCACAGTGAAGTAAGCACTGCTTCTTTGTGCCTGTGAAAGCAGAAAACCTAAAAGTTCGTGTTAGTGTTCAAAATTTAAGACCAACAAGAACCTGCTAAGGGATTTACGGCCAATATAGACTGATTATCTGTGTTCTTTAGGCTATGGAATGGATCTCTACCGGGTCCGGCAGCCCAAAAACGAGTTTAGTTTTAAAGTCTTGAAACTAGGGTTAAGATATAGGGCTTGGTTTAGCCGTAAGAGTAAAGGTTTTAGGTTCGAGGGTTTTGAGATAAGGTTGTAGGTTTCAGGTTTGGGGATTAGGGTTAGTTTTTTGGTGTTTGGAGTATGGGGGTAGAGTTTAGCTTTCGTGTTTGAGAAAAAAATATTATGTTACTTTAAGAGCTATGAAGAACCTTAGTAGCGTTTGTGGATTGAGTTATGCGTAGATGTCTTTTGTATGATGAGATGTAAAATTGGACGACGTGATACCAAAAAGTAATGTGTTGTATCACACTCAAAAACTTGTGAGAACATCAGCCACCCAGTCAAAGATTTGGGAATCATGAAGAATTCTGGCTTGTGTTGATGTAATCAAATGTGATTTGGTATTATGTCTGTCATTCAGTATAAGAACTAGAAACGCAAAAAGAACCCAGAAGTTAAAGTAGGATTCAGGGTTTAAGGTTTAAGGTTAAGTTTTTGCGTTTAGGGTTTAGGTTTGAAGGTTTAGGGTGTACTATTTAGGGTTTAGAGTTAGTGTTTAGGGTTTAAGGTTTAGCATTAGGGTTTAGAGGTTGGGGATTAGGGTTTAGGATTAGATTTTAGGGTTTGGGATTTAGGGTGTAGGGTTTAGGTTTAGTGTTTAGGAGCAAATATACTATAATACTTTAAGAAGCAAGAAAAATTTTGGTTATCGTTTCGGAGTGAAATATGACTACATGTCATGTGTATGATTGAATATAAAACTAGAACCTCAACCAAATCCCGAAAGGTAAAGTATAGGTTCCTTATTGTACGATTCAAAACAAAAAACTCATAAGAAATTCGGCTTCACCATAAAAGGTTTGACAATCAAGAAGCTTGGTTAGCGGATTTGTAGTCAAATATGACTAAATGCTTTGTATATCATTTAGTATAAAAAATAGAAACCCAACCGAATTTCGGAAGCTATAGTAGGATTTAGGTTTTAAAGTTTGGGGTCTATGGTTTAGGGTTTAGTGTTTAGTTTTAAGGGTTTAGGGTTAAGAGTTTAAGGTTTTGGATTTAGGGTTTAGGGTTTAGGTTTAGGGTTTAGGGGTTAAATTTTAGTTTTTGGGATTTATGGAGTAGAGTTTAGGTTCAGTGTTTTAGAGCAAATATACTATAATACTTTAAGAAGCAAAAAGAATTTTGGTTAGCGTTTCAGAGTGAAATATGACTAGATGTTATATGTATGATTCAATATAAATATCAAGTTCAAAAGAAGGAGGTCCCGTTCAAAAAAGAGATCAAACAGCTTGCCTCCTGGTCCTATCAAGTCATCAGATGGATCCAAGGAGCTGTTATCCGGGATGTTATCAGCGGTGCCTAAACAGAAATGGATTCCCAAATCAGACGTGAAGGCACCCATAACAGTAACTTCTTCTTCTCTTACTGTTGTTCAAGCTGGTCTTAGCCCTCTTTCTGAGATCCCTAAGGTGGCGCCTTCTATTTCAAAGGTCTCCGATGGAGGTCCAACTAGTCTGTGTGTCGAAGACATTCGGTCCACAAGGGATCAGCTAGTTGATCCTCCTTTTCCTCCTCCTCCTGGTTGGGGTGCGATGTCCAATAAGGAGAAGAAGAAGCAATTAAAAATGTGGCACAACCGGCAGCGCTCATTACAAGAGAGAGTTCTTTTGTCTAAGTTGAGATGTGATGACTCTAGGATCCCCCGCCAGTCCTCTCTTTCCATTGATAGTTGTTCCCATTATCATCTTTTGGGTTACTTATGGCGATCTGTTTTTGAAATGTTAGAGGCCTTAATAGCCGCTCTCGCCAACGGATAGTAAGAAGCTGGATTGCTTCGAATAATCTCCTGGTAGGTTATTTTTTGGAAACTCACGTCGCTTAGGACAATGCTAGTTCTGTTTTGGCTGCTACTCTACCAGGTTGGAGGATGGATTCTAATTATTGCTGTTCAGAGCTGGGACGGATCTGGATAGTTTGGGATCCGTCAGTTTCTGTTTTGGTTTTCAGCAGGACTGATCAGTTAATGGTCTGCTCGATTAAAATTCCTGATATTGCTTAGTCGTTTGCTGTTACTTTTTGTTTATGGAAGGAATACTGAGGCTGAGAGAAGGTCTCTTTGGGATGATATTACAAGGTTGTCTGCTTCCTCTCCTCTTTGTAATTCTCCATGGCTTGTTGTTGGAGACTTTAACCAAATTGCTTCTGTCACAGAGCATTACTCTCTCATGCCGTCTAATATTTCCTTACAAGGCTTGGAGGACCTGCAAGCTTGTATGAGAGACAGTGACCTTGTGGATCTACCGTGTAGGGGTGTGCTGTACACTTGGTCTAATCACCAGCAAGATAATCCAATTCTAAGGAAGCTTGATAGAGCCATTGTTAATGGTTGTTGGCTTGCTACCTTCCCAACGGCGTCTGCTATCTTTGACCCTCCTAGCGACTCTGACCACGCAGCGTGTATGGTCATTCTCAATAACTCTCCGCCTCTTTCAAAAAAGAAAAGTTTCAAGTACTTTTCTTTCTTATCGACGCATCCGGATTTTATCTCTTCTATTTTGGCTGCGTGGCAGAAGGAGATAGCTGTGGGTTCTTTCATGTTTTCCTTAGGAGAACTCTTAAAAGAGGCTAAGAAGGCCTGTAGAGGTCTGAATAGACGTGGCTTCAGTAATATTCAAGCTCAATTGATGTCCAATCCGTCTGACTTCTTATTCAGGGCTGAACATGTTGCCCGCAAAAATTGGAATTTCTTCGCTGCTGCTCTGGAATCCTTTTACAAACAGAAGTCCAGAATCAAATGGTTAAAGGAAGGTGATGCTAACACAAGATTATTCCACAGAGTGGTGCTTGCTCATTAGGCTCAGAATCTTATTAAGTTTCTCAGAAGGGATAATGGGGATCGTGTGGTTAATGTTGATCAGATCAAAGGCATGATTGTTGAGTACTATTCTAATCTTTTGGGATCCGAAGATAGTACCACCAGACCTTACTCGCTTGATAGAATTTAGGAGTTACTGATAAGTGTGTATTTTGCATGTTTTGAGCATCCATTTGTCATCACTTTAGCATCATATCATCACTGTTTTATACCATTTCTCATCATTTGTCATCACTTTACATTTTTAGGATAGATTTACATGCATGTTGCATATTTGTGTTGATTTCAGGTGATTTGGAGCTGTTGACGAGCTATCTGGAAGAAGCGGACCTGATCATGTCAAAGCACTCGACCCCGAGGTCGACTAGGAGCTTCAAGATCTCAAGAGACCACTCGACCCCCAGGTCGAGTAGAAGAAATCACCACTTCACCTCACCACTCGACCACGAGGTCGAGTGTCCTCATCTCCATCACCTGACCATCACTCGATCAAACCACTCGACCCCGTGGTCGAGTGTCTTCACCTTCATTGCCAGACCACTACTCGATCTCACCACTCTACCTTGAAGTCGAGTATCACCATCACCACAACTCGACTACATACCCGATGGCAAGCTTCAGAGTCTTCTTCATTCCGCACTCAACCAGACACTCGAGCACAATGAAGAAAAGAAGACTCCAGCTATTCACTCGACCTCCCACTCGACCACTTGGGTCGAGTACAGTTCTTAATCCGTCCCAATACTTCGTCGTTTTGAGTATTAGGGTTTCGGGATATTTGGCTATAAGTAGCATGTACTTCACATTTTCGCAAACAAGTTTTTTTTCTAGTTTTATTCCGCAGACCTTGTGTTCGAGACCTTTTGTAATCCGGATTTCTCTTTATCTATTCAATATTCAGTATTCAGTTTTTGTTCTTAATTTCGTTTACTGTTGTTCATTCTGTTATCATCCTGCTGTTACACTGTTGTTATCATGTTTTCAACTTGTTCAACGTTTATGCTTTCTGTTATGATGTCTGAGTAGTGAATAGGTTTGAGGATGGGTTAGAGTAGTGTAGAATTCTTAGTATGCTAGGTGATTGAGTATTGATTGATAGATCCCTTATGGATTAGTTGTTCTTAATGCCTATTGCTTTTTGATCAACTGGAATTTGAGCCCAGACATTTCTGCGCCCAAAAGGTGTTCGATGAAATGTCTGAACCACTAATTCCAGAGATTCGTGGCCCTGTACCAAGGTATTGGTTGCAGGGAGCGTTTTGGCTTTAACTTGTTGATTCGTAATGCCTGTTAGGTTAGCTCTCGTCAATGGTGATTGAGTTAGGGTTTAGGTTTAAGGGTTTAGGGTTTGCGGTTTTGGGTTTAGGTTTTAGGGTTCCAGGGTTAGGGTTTAGGGGTTGGATTTTAGGTTTTGGGATTTAGGGTGTAGAGTTTAGGTTGAGTGTTTAGGATCAAATACAATATGATACTTTAAGAAGCAAGAAAGATCTTGATTAGCATTTCAGAGTGAAATATGAGTAGATGTCATGTGTATGATAGAATATAAAACTAGAACCTCAACGAGATCGCGAAGAGTAAAGAAGTGCTTCCTTGTTATACGATTCAAAACCAAAAACTGTTAAGAACTTCGGCTTCACCATCAAAGCTTTGAGAATCATGAAGAAGCTTCGTTTGTGTTTTTGTAGTCAAATATGACTTGATATTTTGATTATCATTCAGTATAAAAACTAGAAACACAAAAATAACCCGGAAGTTAAAATAGGATTCAAGGTTTAAGGTTTAAGGTTAACATTTTGCGTTTCGGGTTTAGGTTTTAAGGTTTAGGGTGTACGGTTTAGGGTTTAGAGTTAGGGTTTAGGGTTTAAGATTTAGCGTTAGGATTTAGGGATTAGATTTTAGGGTTCAGGATTTAGAGTGGAGGTTTTAGGTTTAGTGTTTAGGAGCAAATATATTATAATACTTTAAGAAGCAAGAAAATCTTTGTTAGCGTTTCGGTGTGAAATATGACCACGTGTTGTCATGTGTATGATTAAATATAAAACTAGAACCTCAACCACATCCCGAAAAGTAAAGTAGTGCTTCCTTGTTAAACGATTCAAAACAAAAAAACTCATAAGAATTCGGCTTCATTATCAAAGCTTTGAGAATCAAGAATAGGCTTGGTTAGCTGATTTGTAGTGAAATATGACTAGATGCTTTGTGTATCATTGAGCATAAGAAGTAGAACCGCAACCAGATTCCGGAAGCCTAAAGTAGGATTTAGGTTTTAAAGTTTAGGATCTATGGTTTAGGGTTTAGGTTTAAGGTTTAAGGGTTTGCGGTTTTGGGTTTAGCTTTTAGGGTTCCGGGGTTAGGGTTTAGGGTTCCGGGGTTAGGGTTTAGGGGTTGGATTTTAGGTTTTGGGATTTATGGTGTAGAGTTTAGGTTTAGTTTTTAGGAGCAAATATACTATGATACTTTAAGAAGCAAGAAGAATCTTGGTTAGCGTTTCAGAGTGAAATATGACTAGATGTCTTGTGTACGATTGAATATAAAACTAGATCCTCAACGAGATCCCAAAAAGTAAAGTAGTGCTTCGTTGTTATACGATTCAAAACCAAAAACTCATAAGAACATTGACTTCACCATCAAAGCACTTTTGATCTTCCTTCTAGGCGAATTCATCAAACCTTGCTTATCCTTCTAATGAGCATTCCAGCTTTGAGAATCAAGAAGAAGCTTGGTTAGCGGGTTTATAGTCAAATATGACTAGATGCTTCGTGTATCGTTGAGCATAAGAATTAGAACCGCAACCGGATTCCAGAAGCTAAAGTAGGATTTTGGTAATAAAGTTTGGGGATTTTGGTAAAGGGTTTAGGGTTTAAGGATTTATGGTTAAGAGTTTAGGGTTTAGTGTTTAAGGTTTAGGTTTTAGGGTTTTGGATTTTTAGTTTAGGGTGTAGGATTTATGTTTAGGGTTTAAGGTTTTATGTTTAGTGTTGAGGAGCAAATATACTTTAAGAAGTAAGCACAATCTTTGTAAGCGTTTTTGAATCAAATATCACAAGATGAAAGGTGGATGATTGAGTTTTAGGACTAAAACCACAACCAGGGCTAGGAACCTAAAGTTATCTTTCCCTGTTAGAAGATCCAAAACCAAAAATCATATGGACTTAGGCTACACCATCAAAGCTTTGAGAAGTAAGAAGAAGATTGGTTTGCGTTTTGGAGTTAAATATGACTAGATGTCTTGTGTATCATTGAGTATAACAACTTGTAATGCACCGAATCCCGGAAGTTATAGTAGGATAAGGGTATAGGTTTAGGGTTTAGGGTTTAGGATTTAAGGTTTAGGGTTTAGTATTAGGGTTTAGGGTTTAAGGTTTAGGGGTAAGGGTTTCAGAATAAGTTTTTAGGGTAAGGTTTAGGGTATAGGGGTTAGGGTTTGGGGATTAGGGATTACGGTTTAGGTTGTAGGGTTTAAGTTTTGGGTTTAGTGTTTAAGGTTACATGTTAGGAGCATAAGAACTAGAATCGCAACCGGATTCCGGAAGCCTAAAGTAGTATTTAGGTTTCAAAGTTTGGGATCTATGGTTTAGGGTTTAGGGTTAAGTGATACACCTCGATTTTCACTGCTTTTAGCTATGATTTAGGTATAGTTTTTAGAGTCATTTTGTTATTTGTAGAGTATTTTCTAGTCTTTTTTAGGTCTTTACATGTTTAGAATGTATTTGGAGATTATGGAGCATTCTGGAGCAACACAGACAACTTAAGCTGCAGAAGCAATTTGGAGACGGAAATTGGCGTAGGTGTCGAACGACGCAACTTATTGATGTTTTGAAGATTTCCAAATTCAGCCCAGAACTTTCTCCTATTTCTAATGAAGGCCCAACATGTTTTTAGGACTTATATTGATTTTTATGGTCATTGTTTAGACCTAATTCTTATTATCTCTTTTATTCTTGGGAGCAAAACCCTGTGGAGATTCCCTTTAGAGAAGATCTTTCTAAACTCTATTGTTTCATTGTTTCTTACATTGATTTCTTCTTTGCTAATCATGTCTGAGTTATTCTCTTGTTGGGTTTAGGGATTCTCATTAGGGATTTGGATGAATTAGTAGATCGAAAACCCTGTTAAGATAATATATTTAGAATTCTTCATCTTAGATTGTTCTTAATGCTAGTTTTAGAGTAACTAACTAGAACCTGATTTTAGGTTAATAGGTATGCCCACCTTAGGTATCTATTACTGGAACTATCTTAGATGTGTGCTAGCGTCGATTACTTAGGTGAACTTATCAAACCTGATTATAATGCTTGCTTAGTTCTAGGGATTTACAAGAGAGTTGGGATCAATACTATTAAGCATAGTTGAGTTTTGCGGAACACTCATCGGTTACTTTATATTAGTGATTTGTGTTCTAGAATGGTTCAATAATAATCCTAATTTACTGCTAGATCTACTATTCTGATATTTCCTGAGAATTTCCCTAAACCCGACATCTTAATCATCTGAATCAAAAACCAACTTTAATTGCTTTCTTGTCTTTTACTTTTATAATATTTTTTGTTTAGCTTTATTTGAAACTATTAATCTATGGTGTGATTTGAGAGCTTTGTGGAATTTGACCCTAAAGTACTACAATCGATCTCTTATTTGAGAGAGTGGTCTTAGGATTAATTTGACCTATATCATTAAGGTTTAAGGGTTTAGGGTTAAGAGTATAGGGTTTAGGGTTTACGGTTTCAGATTTAGGATTTAGGATTCAGGGGTTAGGGTTTAGGGGTTGGATTTTAGGTTTTGGGATTTAGGGTGTAGAGTTTAGGTTAAGTGTTTAGGATCAAATATACTATGATACTTTAAGAGGCAAGAAGAATCTTGGTTAGCGTTTCGGTGTGAAATATGACTACATGTCATGTGTAGGATTGAATATAAAACTAGAACCTCAACGAGATCCCAAAAAGTAAAGTAGTGCTTCGTTGTTATACGATTCAAAACCAAAAAACTCATAAGAACATCAGCTTCACCATCAAAGCTTTGAGAATCAAGAACAAGCTTGGTTAGCAGATTTATAGTCAAATATGACTAGATGATTTGTGTATCGTTGAGCATAAAAACTAGAACCGCAACCAGATTCGAGAAGTTAAAGTAGGATTAGGGTTTAGGATCTATGGTTTCGGGTTTAGGGTTTAGGATCTATGGTTTAGGGTTTAGGGTTTATGGTTTCGGGTTTAGAATTTAGGGTTTAGGTGTTAGGGTTTAGGGGTAGGATTTTAGGTTTTGGGATTTAGGGTGTAGAGTTTAGGTTTAATGTTTAGGATCAAATATACTATGATACTTGATATAAGTCAAATTAATCCTACGACCACTCTCTCTGATAACACTAGATTTTAACCATTTTAAGCCCTTGTTTTTCATGCATTTAGCTTAGTTTCAAGTATCTTTTCATGCATTCCTAGTCTCTTTTCCTATCTTTTCACATTTTGCATTGCATTGCATACCATACTTGCATTTAGATTATTTTACAGGTGAATCAAGTACTTTTTGGACTCAACTTGGACGTTTCTAGCCCAAGGAGTGGACTAGCTCGAGTTTCTGTGATCAAAGGAAGGACATGAAGTATACTCGGGGTATTTACTCGGCTGAAGATCAAGTGGAGCACGCGTGAGGAACAAGGAGTATACTCGACCATAGCACTCGGCTAGAAGTCGAGTGAGGGAAATAAAGGAGAAGAGAAGCTACTCGACCAAGCTGCTAGGCCTGAAGTCGAGTGATGTGACAAAGAGGAGCTGCTCGACTTTTCTACTCGGCCTAGACCCGAGTGGTGTTGCGCCGACTTTCTTATTTTATCTTTTTCCCAATTAGGGTATCCTAGTATTGCATATAAATAGACCTCTTATGTTTTTTGCCCAAAATATCTTTGCTTTGTCTACTGGATATTAGGGTTCTTAGATTTCTATTGCATTTTCTGGTTGTTGTGTTGAGAATTTGAATTTGATTTCTTCTGCAAACTTGTTTATCTTATTAAGATCTATCATTTGCTAAGTTTATAATGATTTCTGGGTTTTATGATTTTTCTGAGTTTTGTTCTATGATGTTCTTCATTGTTCTTGAGTAGTCTTCTTCAAAGTTCTTGAGGATGGGTTAGGTTTAGGTGGATTCCTCTGTTCTTTAGCTAGCTAAGTTTATAAATGCATGGTTCCCTTCTGTTTTAGGAGTTCTTAATGCTATTTTCTTTCTAATCAATTGAAAATTGATTTTAGACTTTCTCCCCCTAATAAGTGTTTGATGAAATGTTTGAACCAACTAATTTCAGAGATTTGTAGATTCTAGCCCAAGACCTTGGATGTTTAGACTGCTTGTTGAATTTAATAGATTGGTGTTTCATCAATGAAAATTGAGATTAGGAAGTGGTAAAGTTATGAGAATCATTATCACGAAAGTGGATTGATTTGGTTCTGAATCTATTGTCTAGGGATAACTTGATTGAGTTTGTTAGTTAGCTAATGGATTGAGGAGTCCACTAGAACCAATTACCCCATTTTTAAGAGCTCTGTTTCGTTTCATTGTGCAAATCTCGTGTCTTTAGTACTCTGTTCGTTTTGTTTAGTTCTTGTGCAAAATTGGTGTTTTTAGTATTCTACTCGACCTATTTAAGTAATATGCTCGGCCGAGTACCTTACTTAGTGCTTGGTTTACTTTCCTGTTCTTGCACTTGACAGTTCCTTGATTTTAGTTTCATTTATGTTTTTATCACTTGTGCTCTTTACCTTCTGCTTAGTATAGTTTCATTTCCGAATTTGATTTGCATATTAACCTATTGTTTAGGATTAGTAGAAACACACCAAACCTATTCACACTTGGCTTGACTTAGTATTCTCTGACCACATCCTGATTGTTAGCAATTCCACCCAATTAGATTGACACCTTAAATGCTACAATGACATAAGATGCATTTAGGGAATTGACACACAAAACCTTGTATCACTCTCAAATAAAGAGGTCAGTTGCAGCACTTAGGGATCGAATTCACAAAGTTCTCGGATCACGCAATAGACTAATGGCTATTGAATTTAGCTAAGTAAAATAGTAATGAAAATAAAAGAAACAAAAAGTAAGCAATATCAATCAATTGTGAGTTGTGAAAACAAGATAATAAAAGCGTCAGGCTTAGGGTATTCTCAGGAAATAGATGATAGCAGATCTAGAAATAGCTAGGTTGTTATCGAACCGTTCTCGAACTCAAACTCTAATTATGGAATAACCGTTGGTGTTTCGCGAAACTCCCTATGCTTAGAGCTAAGATAACCGGAGAAGCCGAGAAATCCTAGACTAAAGCATGCATTATTATCAAGTTTGATTAGTTCACCTAGTATCTAAACTAGAGCCCTTCTATGAGCCTACCTGTTCTTTCTTAAATGCCTAGGCTCATCTATGATAGTTCAAATAACAAGTACCTATGGTAGGCATAGACCTATTATCTAATATCAAGTTCTAATTAGCTACTCTAGAACTAGCATTAAGAACAATCAAGATGAAGAATCCTACAAATAACCTAGCAAGGGGGCAATCTACTAAATCATCTATAACCCTAATGAGAAACCGTAAACCTAACAAGAAGATTACTCAAACATGATCATAGAAGAACAAAACATGATTGAATAAGAAATCAATGCATAAAACAAGAGGAGAGTAGAGTTAAGAAGAATATTCTCTAAAGGGAGTCTCCACAGGCTTTTGCTCCCAAGAACAGAATAGATAAAGGGAATAGCCTCCCAAAGCTTAGGGTCTTAACAATGACCTAAAAACTATATATATGTCTTAAAAACGTGTTGGGCCTTCATTAAACATAGGAGAAAGTTCTGGGCCATATTTGGAAATCTTCAAAACATCAATAAGTTGCGTCTCAAAATTACCGTCAGTATTGGTGTCGCTCAACACCAGGGGTGGTGTCGTTCGACACCTACGTGCTTTTTCGTCTCCGGATTGCTTCTGCAGCTTAAGTTGTCTGTTTTGCTCCAGAATGCTCCATTATATCCAAATGAATCCCAAACATGTAAAAACTTGAAAAATACTAGAAAATACTCTATAAAAAAAACAATTCGACTCTAAAACCTACACCTAAAACATAATCAAAAACAGTAAAAATAAGGTTATATCAATAGTTTAAGAAGCAAGAATCTTGGTTAGCGTTTTGGACTGAAATAAGTTTAGATATCATGTGTATGATTGAATATAAAACTAGAACCTCAACCAGATCCCGAAAAGTAAAGTAGTGCTTCCTTGTTATACGATTCAAAACCAAAAACTTCGGCTTCACCATCAAAGCTTTGAGAATCAAGAAGAAGCTTGGTTTGTGTTTTGTAGTCAAATATGACTTGATGTTTTGTTTATCATTCAATATAAAAACTAGAAACATAAAGAAAAACCGGAAGTTAAAGTAGGATTGAGGGCTTAAGGTTTAATGTTAAGGTTTTGCGTTTAGGGTTTAGGTTTTAAGGTTTAGGGTGTACGGTTTACGGTTTAGAGTTATGGTTTAAGGTTTAGCGTTAAGGTTTACGGTTTAGGGTTAAAGGTTTAGGGATTAGATTTTATGGTTTGGGATTTAGGGTGTAGGGTTTAGGTTTAGTGTTTAGGGTTAAGAGTTTAAAGTTTAGGGTTTAGGGTTTACGGTTTCGGGTTAAGGATTTAGGGTTCATAGGTTAGGGTTTAGGGGTTGGATTTTAGGTTTTGGGATTTAGAGTGTAGAGTTTAGGTTTAGTGTTAGGATCAAATATACTATGATACTTTAAGAAGCAAGAAGAATTTTGGTTAGCGCTTTAGAGTGAAATATGACTAGATGTCATGTGTATGATTGAATATAAAACTAAAACCTCAACGAGATCGCGAACAGTAAAGTAGTGCTTCCTTGTTATACCATTCAAAACCAAAAACTGTTAAGAACTTCGGCTTCACCATCAAAGCTTTGAGAATCAAGAAGAAGCTTGGTTTGTGTTTTTGTAGTCAAATATGACTTGATGTTTTGTTTATCATTCAGTATAAAAACTAGAAACGCAAAAATAACTTGGAAGTTAAAGTAGGATTCAGGGTGTAAGGTTTAAGGTTAAGGTTTTGCGTTTAGGGTTTAGTTTTTAAGGTTTAGGGTGTACGGTTTAGGGATTAGAGTAAGGGTTTAGAGTTTAAGGTTTAACGTTAGGGTTTAGGGTTTAGGGTTTAGGTTTAGGGATTAGATTTTAGGGTTTGGGATTTAGGGTGTAGGGTTTAGGTTTAGTGTTTAGGAGCAAATATACTATAATAGTTTAAGAAGATTGGTTAGCGGATTTGTAGTCAAATATGACTAGATGTTTTGTGTATCATTGAGTATAAGAACTAGAACCGCAACCGAATTCCGGAAGCTAAAGTAGGATTTAGGTTTTAAAGTTTGGGGTCTATGGTTTGACGTTTAGTGTTTAGTGATAATAGGTTTTTAAATCAATTAAACCTAAAGCACTATCATGTCGTTGTAGTACTGAAGGTTGTCAATCCAAATGGTTGTGATGCTAACAATCAAGATGTGATCAGCAGTCACTAAGTCAAGCCAAGCAATAACAGGTTGTGGTGTGTTCTAGCAGTTCTAAGTGAACATGCAGAAAACCGAAATTCAAGCAGAAACAGTAAAACACTCGACCAACACAGCTCTTTGCAGAGCACTAGGTGAGGTCGAGTGACAGGTCGAGTAATAGACAGAAAATAAAACACAGATACTCGATTGCACAGTCTGTTGCCAGACAACTGGGTGGTCGAGTAACAAGAAAGAACTGTAGAAATTAAGCGACAGATAACAAGATGCAGTAAACAACAGTAGAATAAACAAAGAATTCAATCAGATAAAGAATTCCCGAGAGGTGATTGACATGCTCAATAAATTAACCCTAGACAACAAGTTCATTAACCAAATCTAAGTGCCACCGCAACAGAGACTCTCCAGTTAACCTAGTCCCAAACTCAATCACCATTGACGAGAGCTAACCTAACAGGCATTACGAATCAACAAGTTAAAGCCAAAACGCTCCCTGCAACCAATACCTTGGTACATGGTCACGAATCTCTAGAATTAGTGGTTCAGACATTTCATCGAACACCTTTTGGGCGCAGAAATGTCTGGGCTCAAATTCCAGTTGATCAGAAAGCAATAGGCATTAAGAACAACTAATCTAGAAGGGATCTATCAATCAATACTCAATCACCTAGCATACTGAGAATTCTACACTACTCTAACCCATCCTCAGAAACCTATTCACTACTCAGACATCATAACAGAAAGCATAAACGTTGAACAAGTTGAAAACATGATAACAACAGTGTAACAGCAGGATGATAACAGAATGAACAATAGTAAACGAAATCAAGAACAAAAGCTGAATACTGAATACTGAATAGATAAAGAGAAATCCAGATTACAAAAGGTCTAGAACACAAGGTCTGCGGAATAAAACTAGATAAAAACTTGTTTTCGAAAATGTGAAGTACATGCTACTTATAAAACGACGAAGTATTGGGACGGATTAAGAACTGTAGTCGACCCAAGTGGTCGAGTGAGTAGCTGGAGTCTTCTTTTCTTCCTCGTGCTCGAGTGTCTGGTTGAGTGCGGAATGAAGAAGGCTCTGAAGCTTTTCATCGAGTACGCAGTCGAGTGGTGGTGATGGTGATACTCGACTTCAAGGCAGAGTGGTGAGATCGAGTGGTGGTTTGATAATGGAGGTGAAGACACTCGACCTCGGGGTCGAGTGATGTGATCGAGTGATGGTCAGGTGATGGAGATGAGGACACTCGACCTCGTGGACGAGTGGTGAGGTGAAGTGGTGATGTCTTCTACTCGACCTCGGGGTCGAGTGGTTTGACATGATCAGGTTGCTCTTCCAGATAGCTCGTCAACAGCTCCAAATCACTTGAAATCAACACAAATATGCAACATGCATGCAGATCTATCCTAAACATGTAAAGTGATGACAAATGATGAGAAATGGTATAAAACAGTGATGATATGATGCTAAAGTGATGACAAATGGATGCTCAAAACATGCAAAATACACACTTATCATTTAGGTTTAAGGGTTTAGGGTTAAGAGTTTAGGGTTTAGGGTTTATGGTTTAGGGTTTAGGGTTTAGGATTTGGTATTTAAGGTTTAGGGTTTAGGGTTGAGGGTTTAGGGGTTAGATTTTAGGTTTTGGGATTTATGGTGTAGAGTTTAAGTTTTAGAGTTTAGGAGCAAATATACTATAAAACTTTAAGAAGCAAGAAGAATGTTGGTTATCGTTTTAGAGTGAAAGTAGTGCTTCCTTGTTAAACGATTCAAAACACTGAAAACTCATAAGAATTTTGGCTTCACCATCAAACCTTTGAGAATAAAGAAGAAACTTCGTTAGCGGATTTGTTGTCAAATATGACTAGATGCTTTGTGTATCATTGAGCATAAGAACTAGAACCGCAACTCGATTCCGGAAGCCTAAAGTAGGATTTAGATTTTAAAGTTTGGGATCTAAGGTTTAGGGTTTAGGTTTGAGGGTTTAGGGTTAAGAGTTTAGGGTTTACGGTTTCGGGTTTAAGATTTAGGGTTCATGAGTTACGGTTTAGGGGTTCGATTTTAGGTTCTGGGATATAGGGTGTAGAGTTTAGGTTTAGTGTTTAGGATCAAATATAGTATGATACTTTAAAAAGCAAGAAGAATCTTGGTTAGCGTTTCGGAGTGAAATATGACTAGATGTCATGTGTATAATTGAATATAAAACTAGAACCTCAACGAGATACTGAAAAGTAAAGTAGTGCTTCCTTGTTATATGATTCAAAACCAAAAAACTCATAAGAACTTCGGCTTCACCATCAAAGCTTTGAGAATCAAGAAGAAGCTTGGTTTGTGTTTTTGTAGTCAAATATGACTTGATGTTTTGTTTATCATTCAGTCTAAGAACTAGAAACGCAAAAAGAACCAGGAAGTTAAAGTAGGATTTAGGGTTTAAGGTTTAAGGTTAAGATTTTGCGTTTAGTGTTTATGTTTTAAGGTTTTGGGTGTACGGTTTATGGTTTAGAGTTAGGGTTTAAGGTTTAGCGTTAGGGTTTAGGGTTTAGGGTTTAGGGTTTAGGTTTTAGGGTTAAGGAATTAGATTTAGGGTTTGGGATTTAAGGTGTAGGGTTTAGGTTTAGTGTTTAGGAGCAAATATACTATAATACTTAAAGAAGCAAGAAAAATTTTGGTTAGCGTTTCAGAGTGAAATATGACAACATGTTATTCGTATGATTGAATATAAAACTAAAACCTCAACAAGATCCCGAAAAGTAAAGTAGTGCTTCCATGTTAAATGATAATAGGTTTTTAGTCAATTATCCTAAAACACCAATCATGTCGTTGTAGTATTTTAGGTGTCAATCCAAATAGGTGTGATGCAAACAGATGAGATGTGATCAGAAGTCAATAAGTCAAGCCAAGCAATAACAGTTTTGGGGTTTCTAACAATCCTAAGCAAACATGCAGAAAACAGAAATAATAACAGAATTACTAAAGTCACTCGACCACAACAGGCTGATGCCAGAAGTAGGATGTGGTCGAGTAACAGGTCGAGTAACATACATGATATGAAACAGATATACTCGACTGCACAGTCTGTTGCCAGACACTGGGTGTGGTCGAGTATACTGGTCATGTAACAAACAGTCTATGAGACAACCGTACTCGACTACACAGTCTGTTGCAAGACACTGGGTGTGGTCGAGTAAGTTGATCGAGTAATTGGAAAAACGAAGAAACAAGCAATGAGAACGATTTAGCGGTAACGATAAAACAAAGAAATCCGATTGACGAGAGATTCCTAAGGATGGGGTAATCGAATAGAGATTTGAGTAGACTATGAAGATGTGATCGAGTGTCTTGTCGAGTGATGGTGTTGGTGGTGAGTGACGATACTCGACCAGGGGGTCGAGTAAGGTGGTAGAGTGAACGACCGAGTGTGGTCAGGTGGTGTGGCGAAGTGATACTCGACCAGGGGGGCCGAGTGGCGTCATCGAGTGGCCTGAGATGAGGTTACTCGACCTGGGGGTCGAGTAGATGGGAAGAATGGCTCCAAAGTCACTAGACCAGGGGGTCAAGTATGGTGCTGGATGCACGCGACCTGGTGGTCGAGTATGTCTTCTGGTTCAGGCTCGTTTCTTCGAAATTGCTCGCAAACAGCTACAAATTACCTGAAAACAACTCAGAAATGCAATATGTATGCAAAACTATCCTAATCATGCAAAGTATGCAATAACAATGAGAAATGATATAAAATAGTGATGAATGATACGAAACTAGATTCAAAACGATGATGAATGGACACTGAAAACATGCACACTATAGACATATCAATTCTCCCAAACTTAGTCTTTGCTTGCCCTCAAGCAAATAAGAATACATAGTTGAAGGAGAGGTTTGAAGGTGGGGACTCAGCCAAAGAATCAAGTAGAGCAAATAAAATCAATGTCCAAGTTGGTAGTTCTAAGATGCGATATGATTGAATTTTACTCAAAAACGTTAGCCATGCCTTGTTATCAATCAATCCGTCTCTTATACTCGACCTACACATGCTTTCAAATCTACCAATCCCTTTAACATTCATTAGTTCTGGAACGTGAATCAAGCAATGCATCATCAATGAACTCATTTGGCTAAGGTGAAGGTCAAGAGACAAAGATGGTCCCTCACAGAATAAGCTTAAGTAACAGGGGATCTCACAAGAATGATTGAGCTTTAGTAGTTAAAGGTAAGTCCCAAGTTATGCATACAGAGATAAGATCCCATCTACCCAGAGTATAACAATGAAGCTCTAATGGTAATCCCAACTCCAGTCCCAATACAAGAACTTAACTCTACCCTTTGCACTCATGAATCTTTCAAACTCTTTTTCATATCATTCTTTTCTTTTCTCTTAACTCTAGGAGAAGCTTTCTCAACACTCTGATACAACGATTAACATTTTCTTGCTAATAGTCATTTCTATGATTTTGACTTAATTTTGTTTTTGATGTTTATGCTTTGTTACAAATGGTTGTATTATATATATATTTTGAAGTCAAAAACGAAAAAGCAAGAAAATCTTTTAGTTTATCTCCTCAGATTATAATCAAAAGAAACTATATTAGGATGACTTTCTTACATAAAAATATTTGAACATTAGTGTGATCAATTAAATCTATTTGTACTTATGAATACTATCTTTTTGTAGAAATAAATGTCCTTGTATATATGTTTGATAATAAATTATATAAAAATTAATATATATGTATTTATAGTAATATCTTATTGTATATATTTTGTTTTCTAAGAGTTAGTCTTTAACAAGAACCTCATTCTTTTCTTTAACATTCCAAAACCCTTTACTAGATTTGTTTTTTCTAACTTCTTTAGCTTAATTCCCCTAGAATTCTTTCCCTTTCCTTATCAACAATGAATTCACCTTTTTCTTTTAAACACATCCCAACCCATGATATAAGCGCCCAGCTAGTCCTATCCAGTCCGAAAAACGCAAACTAGAACTACATGAGACACTATCTCTGTCGTTACGAACCTAACACTTTCTACCAAGCTCAATGGAAATAAGACCTCACAAACACTCACAAGTGATATAGGGCTTGAAAGAAAGTTTAGGTTTGGGTTCGGGTTAACTGCTCTAATAAGGAGAGTTAGCTACTTGGATTAACAAGAGTGGTTAAAATGAGTAAGAAAATCCAAGTATTTTAGGGTATCCATGAGTTCAAATTCAATGCCAGGACATGATAATTCTAAATCAGATTCAAGTTCAAATTGATAGGGAATGGTATCAGATCCTAACCGTGTGGTCGAGTAGAGCAATGTAGGCATGGTGCAGTTTTACTTCAATTTTATTGACTACGTATCAAACAACTAACAACGAGGGCACTGAGCTTATCTGGTGAACCAAAATGCTTACAAGACTATCTCATCATTATCCCCTATGCATATGCAACAATCCTAAACGAAACACTCTAGACTCGATCCTAAATGCAATGCAACTACATGAACACTCTATTTTTGTGAAATCATGTTCTGAAATTTTTCAATTTTTTTGGGTTTTTCTATGCTTCAGATGAATGCAGACTCAAGATTATATACAATGCAACACACACTTCCTGAGCCCTCCCCCAAACTTAAATCACACAGTCCACTGTGTGACCAAATTTGGAAGAGAGTACTCAGGACAAAACACATCACAAAAACAAAATAAAAACAGGAGATGGTATATTACAATGGTGGAGATAGGTGCTTACCTCAGTGGAAGAAGGAGCGGAGTTGGTCGTCAATAGCTGCTTGTGATTGCTCCCAGGCCATCGAAGAATCTCCCTGTTGTGTCTTAGCTTCCCCCTGGGGGTACTCGACCTCTGCTCCTTCGTCGCGGCCAGCAGCGCTCTGATGATACTCGACCTCTGTTCTTATGCTGCGGCCATCACCGTGGTTGCGTAAGCTACGGGACTGGAGAAGTCGTGTACTCCTACTGCCAGACCGAGCGAGTGCCGCCTTCTTCTTTCTCCCGAGCTCCCGAGGCTTGAATGATGAATGCCACACAGGGACTGGTGGGACTACTCGGTCACTAGGCTCAGGCCTGTGGTGACTTAGCTCAGGCCAGTGGCGAGTTGGCTCTGGCGCGTCATATCTCTTCGAGGGCATGTCCTGAGGAGGCTCTCCCTGCGGAATAGCTGTGGTAGAAGAGGAGCAGCTTAGCTTGTCTGTCAGAAACTTGATGGCCTTGAAGCACTTGATGAGTAGCCTATCTTGTTTCTTGCACCACCTCTGCAACTTACTGTTGTTTCTGTGAGCTTCGCTCAAGCTCTTGCTCTCCCGCGCTGGAGGTACATTCTCACTGAAATGATACATGCTCGTATCGTACTCCTCCTTTCTATCCTCATCTGTCTCAGCAATCTCATCCTCTGTAGCTTCTTTTGTAGGGCCGTTGTCATCAGTCGGTGGAGCGCTCTCAAAGTAGAGGTAATCACGCGCAGGATTGAAGTCAATGTTTTCGCCCTGAAGTATGGTTATGGCCTCGGTGCAGGGAAGCAGAATGTTGGCTGTTCGGGTCAAGGAGTGCTCGAATTTGTAGCGATAGAAATCGCCAACCATGTCGTGCTCCAGAAACTCACAACGACGCAAATGATCTAAATCCATCATCCTCGGATCAAACCCTGGAGACATGAGCGGTACACCACATGCAATCAGAATCGGTGTCACAACACCACCTACACAAAGGGCTCCTCGCACCCTCTTCTTCTCGTTGGTGTGCGCCCACTTCCTGTATCCACACAGGTGGATCAACAGAAGCATAACCGCTGGTGCATCATTGAGGTCGCCCTTCAGGACCTTCTTCCCCTTTGTTCTGCGGAGAATGCCCTTGAGTGCAGAATCAATCATCTCCATGTCTGTGTTAGACACGATGCCTGTAGATTCCCTAGAGTACAGAACATTCGCTACAGGGCTTCGAATCTGGTTGCTCTTAGACCTCGCAGAGTTGAGCGCTATATCGTTCCCAATGGTTAACCACAAATTTTTCAACTCTTCCCTCTCGAACTTGGGTTTAGTTCCCTTTCCATTGGGGAAACCAAACAATCCTTTCAAGCTCTTGATAGATAGCTGGTAACGCTGCTCGTTCACTGAAAAAGTCAAGAACCCCAACCCTTCACTCTCCAGCTCATCTGCTGTAAGTCCTTGATACATCTCCACTTGCAGAGTAGAGAGAAACTCTATTGTTTCCTTCTTGTAAGCAACGTATGGGTAAGACATCAGCGTCTCCAGATGACACTTCTCGAATAAGTGTTGTACGTCCTCCAGTAGCCCCAGCTGGGCCAAAGTCTGATAACAGGGGTACCTCGTTCCCCAGAAGTCATTGAGCTCAAAAAGTCTGATGTACTCCTCCACTGTAACTTCATCAGGCCTGTTCAACAGCTTCGTCTCTCTGTGCCATGACTCAGGCTCATACTCGACGTCAATATCTTCGTCGATCATCTCATATCTGCTGGTCATTGCTCTCTTTCCTCTAGCACTCTCAGCTCTCTTCTCATTGCGTCGAGCTACTAAGCGTTGGGTCTCAGCTCTGAAGCTCTCATAAGCCTGTCGCTCTCTCTCTGGTCCAGTTGACCAAGATTCAGCTTCATCGACGTTGTAATCCGCATCCATGGAGGATTCGCCACTGTAGTTACTCATATTAATTTCCTGAAAAAGAATGTAACTCAAAGCCAAATATCAATATGTTAGTCTAAATAAAACGCAAACACTAAACCGGTCAAGTACGCAGTCGAGTAATACGGTCGAGTACAGTGAAATTGTGGCTTCGGTCTTTTGTTCCTAGAAGGACTGTGGTCGAGTGTTTGCGGTGCGTGCGGCGAGGTCAGGTAAACTTCTCCGAGAAATAGTGGCGGGTTGAAGAGCGGTCGAGCTAAGCTTCACCCGAGTGAATCGGCTTGAGGTCGAGTAAGCATAGATGATTGAGAGTCTTCGAACTCCGGTGGAGAGATGAGCGGTCGAGTGTTCGTGAGAATGAGAGAGAAGCTCTGGCGGATGAACGACGAATGGCGAGAAGGGAGAATTGGTCGTGTAGCGGTTGAGTGAAGAGGAGACACGAGCGGTGAGAAATGGTGAAGCTGGAACGGTGAGGTCGAGTGAACACAGGTGACAGGGAGATGGCGAAAGTCCGGCGATCGAGTATGCGTTGATTGGAGAGGAGCGTCGTTGCAATCGAGTGAAGATGGAGAAGACGTTGAGACGGTGAAGCTTCCAGCGAAGTGAAAGGCGGAGTTGTCGAGTGAACGACAAGGTCAAGAGTGATGAGAGATGGCGAAACCGGTCGAGTGAAAGAAAGAATGAAGGCGGTGGCGCAAGCGGCAGCGGCTGTGTCGTGGTCGAGTGGGAAGGGAGACGAAGCCGTGAGAGATGGAGAAGCCGGAGGTGTGGGATCGAGTGAGCGGTGTGGTCGAGTGTAATGGAGTGGTCGAGTGTTTGGTGAGGAAGAGAGATGGTGAGTGAAGTTTGGTCGAGTGAGAGACGTGAGTGAGAGTGAGTCTTCGAGGTTGAGCGTTTGGAGAGGAAGAGAGATGATGTCGGTGGGAAAGGATAGGGTGAGATCGAGTGGTGGGGAAGGAGGGAAGAGATTTTGTTATCTCTAAAAACGCGTGGGGGAACAAAGGTGAGAGGTGGTGGGCCACGCTCTGTCTGTTTGTCCTGAAGCACTGTTCTCTGTTGACTAGAATCTTCTGTCATCCTCTGTAAACTTGTTAAACTCCATGCAAGTCTCTGTAGCTTCTGTTGGTCGAGTATAAGTATAATTTCAAAATTTTGTTTTTTAAAATCATCACTAATACTCGACCAACTTACTCGACCTCATGGCCTCTTAGTGCAACAGAAGTTTTTCAAACTCTTGAATTTCTGACATACTCGATCCCCTGTTGCTCTGTAGAGTAAAAATTTTTAAATTTTTACTCTACCTCCACGCTGTTTCTCTGTTCCTGAGAATCACAAACACAACCAAAAACAAGTCAAAAATAACAAGAAAATAAAAGTTTTATTTACAGAAACAGTCTTGGGAATTCCTCCCAAGTGAGCTTGTTTAAAGTCTCTAGCTTGACTCCTCACACTCATTAAGAAGAAAATGGGTGATAGAGAAGATCTGCATAGTCCTCTCTGATCTCATCATCATATTCAGCATCCTCTCTTGAGAGATGAGTAGCCGAATACTGAATTCTTCTTTCCTCGAAATAGGCCTCTTTCTCTTCTGGTTGATAATCTATCTCCTCAGACCATCTTGAAGTAATCTTTTTTCTCGGGATAGTGTCAATCCTGCATTTTGATTGAGCTTTCTCTTGCACATGATCCAGTTTACTCTTAAGTTCCTCAACTGTCTGAGCTAGCTTCTCTATGGTTTCTTCTTGCTCATCAGATTTCTTTTTGAGATCTCGCAAGTCAGGTGTAGAGGCTGTGCTTGGTCTGTTGATTGAATCCGAAGGTTGAGGTTGAGCCCTGATCTTTTCTTCTACAGCTGTCCTTTGCGAAGTTTCATTGATGTCAAACTGCAGCTTCATGTGCTTCCCAAGGTTAAGACTTATTCTCCAGTCTTTGACATCTATCATCGCTCCCACGGAGGCTAAGAAAGGTCTCCCTAGGATTAGAGGATCCTTAGGTTCTGCTTCCATCTCAAGCACAACGAAATCTGTAGGTACTTCCACTCCATTAATCATTACTGGTAGATCTTGTAGCAGGCCAAAGGGTTTTTTTGAAGACCTATCAGCAAGGATCAAAGTCAGGTCGCAAGGCCTATACTGAGTGAATTCCAGCTTCCTTGCCACGGAGAGTGGCATTAAGCTTACTGAAGCTCCCAAATCACATAGACAATTGCTGAAAACCAATTGACCATTGGAACATGGTAGAATGAAAGTTCCAGGATCTTCCAGTTTTTCTTGAACACTCCTCTTAACAGTGGTCCTAGACGGATTAGCATCACATTCGTCTTTTGAATCTTGATAAATCTTGATCCTTTCCAGAATTGACTTTCTCACATCTTTGTGAGGATCCGGGATCAGGTTGAGAACTTCTATTAGAGGCATCACCGCTTCCATCTCATCAAGCTGCTTCTCTATAAGAGAGTTGTATCTTTCTATCCATGCTTTCCTGAATTTCCATGGAAGAGCACGTGAAGGTAATGGTGCTGGCTTGAATCGTTTCACCATCCTCTCAATGATGGATGCTTTCTCGTCTAGGTTGGACTGAGTTTGAAAACGGGATCCAGCTGAATGGTCGAGTCCAACAACTGAAATTTCAATATGAGTAGAAGCCTCCCCGTCCTGAACATCAATGTCCTCGGTGATTGATGTGGAGACATGTCAAGTAGGTAGCTCTCGATCATGACAGATGGTGATAGCGTGAGTAGTGGCGTATTCCTTCGGGTTCTATATGGACTTTCCTGGAAGTCCTGTTACTTTTGGAACAGAAGTTGATGCTGTTTGTCCTTCCATGTATCTGACCTTAGAGGTAAGTGCCTCAAGTTTGATATTCAGATCGTTGAAAGTGCAATCAACCTTGTTGTGGATTTCTGCCATCTTTTTAGCGAGATCCATTGCACCTGCAGCTTGTCCATGGAGAATCTGCTGTAACATGTTCTTCAAGTCTGAATCAGGAGTTGTTGAAGCTGGTTGTTGTTGCTGTTGTGTGAACCCAGGTGGTGGAAGTTGCTGCTGATAGTTGCCCTGATACTGCTGCTTAGGAACATAACCCTGACCTTGGTTGTATGGAACAAAGGGTTTGGGTTAATTCTGCTGCTGTGAAGGGTAGACTTGGTCCTGCGGGTTTGCAACATTTGTACTTCTGTAAGACAAATTGGGATGGTTCTCCATGAAGTTGTTGAAACCTTTGTTGTAACCTCCTTGGTTCTGCACATAGTTTTAAGGGTTTACGGGTAAGAGTTTATGGTTTAGGGTGTATGGTTTCGGGTTTAGGATTTAGGGTTCAAGGGTTAGGGTTTAGGGGTTGGATTTTAGGTTTTGGGATTTAGGGTGTAGAGTTTTGGTTTAGTGTTTAGGATCAAATATAGCATGATACTTAGAGAAGCAAGAAGAATCTTGGTTAGCGTTTCAGAGTGAAATATGACTAGATGTCATGTGTATGATTGAATATAAAACTAGAACCTCAATGAGATCCCGAAAAGTAAAGTAGTGCTTCCTTATTATACGATTAAAAACCAAAAACTCATAAGATCTTTGACTTCACCATCAAAGCTTTGAGAATCAAGAAGTGGCTTGGTTAGCGGATTTATAGCCAAATATGACTAGATGCTTTGTGTATCGTTGAGCATAAGAACTAGAACCGCAATAGGCTTCCAGAAGCTAAAGTAGGATTTTGGTTATAAAGTTTGGGGACTATGGTTTTGGGTTTAGGTTTAAGGGTTTCTGGTTAAGAGTTTAGGGTTTAGGGTTTTGGGTTTTGGGTTTAGGTTTTAGGGTTTTGGATTTTTAGTTTAGGGTGTAGGATTTATGTTTAGGGTTTAAGGTTTTAGGTTTAGTGTTGAGGAACAAATATACTTTAAAAACTAAGTACAATCTTTGTAAGCGTTTTGGAATCAAATATCTCAAGATGATAGGTGGATGATTAAGTTTTAGGGCTAAAACCACAACTAGGGCTATGAACCTAAATTTATCTTTCCCTGTTAGAAAATCCAAAACCAAAAATCATACGGACTTACGCTAAACCATCAAAGCTTTGAAGAGCAAGAAGAATATGGGTTAGCTTTTCGGAGTGAAATATGAGTAGATGTCATGTGTATGATTGAATATAAAACTGAAACCTTAATGAGATCCCGAAAAGTAAAGTAGTGCTTCCTTATTATACGATTAAAAACCAAAAACTCATAAGATCTTTGACTTCACCATCAAAGCTTTGAGAATCAAGAAGTGGCTTGGTTAGCGGATTTATAGCCAAATATGACTAGATGCTTTGTGTATCGTTGAGCATAAGAACTAGAACCGCAATAGGCTTCCAGAAGCTAAAGTAGGATTTTGGTTATAAAGTTTGGGGACTATGGTTTTGGGTTTAGGTTTAAGGGTTTCTGGTTAAGAGTTTAGGGTTTAGGGTTTTGGGTTTTGGGTTTAGGTTTTAGGGTTTTGGATTTTTAGTTTAGGGTGTAGGATTTATGTTTAGGGTTTAAGGTTTTAGGTTTAGTGTTGAGGAACAAATATACTTTAAAAACTAAGTACAATCTTTGTAAGCGTTTTGGAATCAAATATCTCAAGATGATAGGTGGATGATTAAGTTTTAGGGCTAAAACCACAACTAGGGCTATGAACCTAAATTTATCTTTCCCTGTTAGAAAATCCAAAACCAAAAATCATACGGACTTACGCTAAACCATCAAAGCTTTGAAGAGCAAGAAGAATATGGGTTAGCTTTTCGGAGTGAAATATGAGTAGATGTCATGTGTATGATTGAATATAAAACTGAAACCTTAATGAGATCCCGAAAAGTAAAGTAGTGCTTCCTTATTATACGATTAAAAACCAAAAAC